>NC_059327.1:202073164-202375508 GCF_018350155.1 Leopardus geoffroyi
CTCTCTGCACGGAAAGAATGACGGTGTCTATTTTACAAGGATGTTCTTTCAACAAAGATAAACGGGTACCTACTATGTGTAAGGTGCATTTCTGGTATTTGATGATTATTCTTTTTTAAAGAGAGAGAGAGAGCATAAGCAGGGGAGAGGAGCAGAGGCACAGAGAGAGAGAAAGACAGAGAAAGAGAGAAGGAATCTTAAGAAGGCTCCGTATTCAGCACAGAGCCCCCAGCACTGCGAGGCTCTATCCCATGACCCTGGGATCATGACCTGAGCTGAAATCAAGAGTCAGACGCTCAAACCGACTGAGCCACCCTGGCGCCCCTGTTCTGTTTAGAAGACAGAACACCCCAAACACATCCTGTTTGAAGACACATTCTGTTTAGAAGACATCAACACCCCAAACACATCCTGTCCAGATCTCTGCAGGGCCTCTGAATATGGTAGGCCCCCCGCCCCACTGGACATGGTGTGGACACAGCCCAGGCAGAATCGGGTCCTTCCTCTACCTGGGGACGCTGACGTCCCGAGGTCCCCCGGGGCAGCAGCCTCAGCCTGGCGGGGACGTCCCGTGAGCCCAGGCCTGGGCTGCCCTTCACCTCCTGCGCTCAGCCCCCGACGATGCCCTCCCCGCTGGTACAGGAGCAGAATAGCCCCTGGGACCCGTGTGGAAGATGCATTCCCTGCCGCTTGTGCAAACTCTTCTGAGACAGGATTGCCGTGAAGGGCTCATTTCTGTGTTGTCATCATCAGCAAAGTTAAGCCATATTAATCCGTCAAAGCAAGTTTTTGCCAAGAATAGAGTCTCGTCTGCGGCTGCGCAGCGCGGCCAGGAGATCACCTTCATGAGATGTGTGAACAGAGGGACGAGGAACAGCCGTAACCATATCACCCAGAAATAGCAGTAATCGGGCATTTTCCCTGACAATCTTAGCGTAGATGCCGTGAAAGAGTCATCATAGGGACGCTGACACATGTGTGATTTGTCCTAACTCTGGGTCACTAGCCCTCCCCCCCCGCCCCCGGGGCCATCCCAGGGCTCTGCGGGGAAGGTTTCCCTGCCGGGACGGGGACGCCTTACACAGAGGGATGGCACCATCAGATCTATTTCCGGAGAACGCCTATTTGGAGGAGTTTTGAATCTGTTCACACCTTAATTCAGAATGAAAGCCCAGTAGGTTTGCAGCCCTTCTCAGACCTGGGGCTGAGTCACGAAAGGCGCTGAGGATGGGGAGCCGGGGGTCCCCATGGTCCTCCCTGCGTGGCCCGCCTCACACCCACCCAAGCCCCCGCGGGCACCTGGGCCCACCTCCCCCAGGACGGGACATTCAGCAGAACGGGACTCCTGTGACACCAGCCTCCCCTTGGAGTCTCCCGCCCCGGCCCGTCTCTGACCTCAGGGTGTCTGAGCGCCCCGGGGTCGGCCCCCCACGGTTCTGCCTCTCCCCGCCCACCCAGCCCTCCATCAGCTCAGTCCAGACGCGGCTGGAGGGCTGTTGTAAGGCCTTGTCTCAAGCTGTCGGACACGAGCAGAGCCCCCCCCACACACAGCAGCTCCAGGACCGGCTGAAAGACATTCGTCAGCAGGCCCTCCGGGGCTCCGAAGGGGACCCCAGCTCTGCCTGCACCTGCCAGCATCCTGTGGGCCACAGCTGGCCGCACGGAACCCCGAGGAGTGTCCCCCTTTAGGCCCAGACAAGTACCCAGCCTCCAGGGTAGTCCGCTGGCGGGCGGGAGGGAGAGGCAGCCGGCTTCTCCGAGACGGTGCCTCTGCCGTTGCGCTCTGCTCCCTGCGCACGGTGATATTGTGTGCACAGTGCCTCGGGGGACGTGGGCAGGCCTGGTGGCAGCCCGGCGAGGCCCTCCTGGCCCACCGGGGAACCTCGGGCTACTTCCCCTTCTCTGCCACGTCCCTGGTGAGGCTCCTTTTTCTTCTTCTTTTTTTTAATTGAATTTTATTAGTAGTGTTATTATTTCTCTGTAAGTTACATCCCAGTTAGCATATAGTGCAATAATGATTTCAGGAGCAGAACCCAACGATTCATCCCCTACGTATAACACCCAGTGCCCATCCCCACAAGTGCCCTCTTTGGTGACCCTCGCACATTTAGCCCCTCCCCCTCCCCCAACCCCTCCCGTAACCGAGTCTCTTCTGTTTTGTCCCCCTCCCTGTTTTTAGATTATTTTTGCTTCCCTTCCCTTATGTTCATCTGTCTTGTCTCTTAAAGTCTTCACATGAGTGAAGTCATATGATATTTGTCTTTCTCTGACTAATTTCACTGAGCATAATACCCTCCAGTTCCATCCACGTAGTTGCAAACGGCAAGATTTCATCCTTTTTCATTGCCAAGTAATACTCTGTTGTATATATATACCACATCTTCCTTATCCATTCATCCATCGATGGACATTTGGGCTCTTTCCATACTTTGGCTATTGTCGATAGTGCTGCTCTAAAGATGGGGGTGCGTGTGTCCCTTGGAAACAGCCCGCCTGTATCTTGTGGATAAATGCCTAGTAGTGCGATTGCTGGGTCGTAGGGTAGTTCTGTTTTTAGTTTTTTGAGGAGCCTCCGTACTGTTTTCCAGAGCGGCTGCACCAGCTTGCATTCCCACCAGCAGTGCAAGAGAGATCCTCTCTCTCCGCATCCTCGCCAACATCTGTTGTTGCCTGAGTTGTTCATGCTAGCCGTTCTGACAGGTGCGAGGTGGTATCTCAGTGTGGTTTTGATTTGTCCTTCCCTGATGATGAGTGACGTTGGAAACACCTTTTTCTTCTGACTTAGAACTCTCTTCTCCCCCTGGGAGCCGCCCTGCCTGCAGACGTCGCAGGCATGTCCCTGCCCCGTGTGTCTGGTCACCAGATGGGGAGGGGGAGAGAACTGAGTGGTCTCACCATACCCCCTCACCAGTCTGCTCTTCAGGCACAAGGAGTCAGGGGGAAACCCGAACTGGGAAAGTCTTAGCACACTGGTGTGAGGGGGGCGGGTTCGTCCGTTCGACCCATCCCCCGCGCTCCTGGACGGCACGGGGCTCTCCTCCACTGACTCTGACTCGCGCTCACCTTCAGCGCGGGCCCCCGGGTCTCCGTCGGGAGGGACGCCAGCACCAGATCGGCTACCAAAGTGGACTTCTGCAGAGGGGAGGGGCCCGCGCTCAACTCGTCACCTTTCCCTTTTCTTTTTTACAGCTTTGGGGACAAATAACTCACACACCATACGGTTCACCCACTTAAAGTACACGGGTCAGGGGTTTTCTGTCTACTCACAGAGACGTGCGGCCGTCACCACAGCCCATTCTAGAGCAAACGTCGCCCCAGAGAGGACCCGGTCCCCACCCCTCGCCCCCCCCCCACCCAAGCCCAGCCCCTGGCCGCCGCTGGTCTGCTTCCTGTCTCCATAGACCCCTGGCCTGGGCATCTCGCACGAATGATCACGCTGCCTGTGGCACAGCTCACACATCTTTAAGGGCCCAGCAAAGACAAGGGAGCCTGGTCCCAACTGGACCGGGCCCTGGGGCTGCCACCTGGTGCCGCCTGACCCGGGTCGGTGTTTCACTTTTAACTAAGGATAATCTAAAATGTGCTCAGTCCGTGGCCAGAAGAAAGTGCCCCAAAACATACAAGGATGAGACGAAGCATCTCAGACAGAGGTCAGCAGGTGGGGTGATGTAGTCCCAATTAGCGGTGTCTAAATTAGAATTTGGATCCCTGAGTGCTCAGTTCCACGGTATTTCTAAACTGGAGATTTTTCTAGGAAGTAAAGAAGGCCAAAGAAACGATTACTTTTCTTATAAGTAAGCAATTAAGCAAAACCTTGTCCAGGGGGAGGGCTGGACCCCGACGTTCTCTCCAAAAGCTGTGCTGTGTTAATCCAGTAATCCTGTGAAGTAGAGAAACGGAGATTCAGAGACACTGGGCACTTTTTCCAGAGTCACACAGCTTTCAGGGGGTACAAGGACTCAAAACCCAGCCCCTCCTGTGGTCCCACATATTCCAGGCCTGTGGAATGCCCAAACTGGGACTCCAGGAAGGTTGCCGCCCGAGTCTTTAACCCAAGAACCCATTTGAGTTCTGATGTGTGACGGGAGCTCTGGTGGCCCTCCTCCTCCGTCTCCTGTGTGTCAAGGTCGGCTCAGCTGGCTAGACCCCAGACCCTGTCACCTCTCAGCCTTCGAGAGGGATGAGAGAGGAAACTGATGTCGGAGGCCTCTGTGCAGGCAACCCCTGGTGCATGCCTAAGTCACTGCCCGTTGCAGCCTCTGGCGCCCTGGAGGGTGCTATGCAGAGACCTGGGACCTTGTCCTGTGGCTCTGTATTCTGTCATGGGGGTGCCAGAGGGCTGTGGGCAAGAGTGTGGCCTTGAGCCTCTGTGGCCTGGGGAGACTCAGGGAGGCCACAGTCCACGGAGCACATCCTTCTCAGCTCGTCTGTTCTCCCCGGACCCCCAGTCCCGCCCAGGGGTGAGCTGGGGTGCAGGCAGCCAGGAGACAGGAGAGGGTAAGGGGTCTGTTCCTGCTCCTGCTTCTGGGAGGCTCCTGGCTCAGTGACCCTGGGGAGACAATGCAGGCTCAGAGTGTGGACACTGGATCCAAGCAGCCTGGGTCGTCGCCCCAGCTCCACCACTGCCCTTGGGTGTGTTGCTTAAATGCTCTCTGCCTCAGTTTCCCCACTGGTGAAATGGGGATGGGAGTGGGGGATGTGGAGAGTGTCAGTGACCCACACCTCATGTGGTGCTAAGCTCGATGCTGGCAACAGAGGCAGCTGTCAGCCGATGAGAGTTGCCACTGAAATTATTATTACAACAGGTTTTACTGCCCCTCCAGCCAGGGCACCCCCCAGGGCCGCCCTCAGGGTGCCCACTGATGCTTGCCAGTGGGCTCTTCACAGAAGGCACAGGGCTGAGGGTGTGTTACAGCCATTATCTGGTGCCTGGGCTACTGTGGCTCTGGATGGATGGATGGATGGTGGATGATGGACAGATGGACAGATGATGGATGGCTGGTGGATGGGTGGATGGGTGGATGGATAGATGGATGAATGGATGGATGGGTGGGTGGATGGATGGATGGATGAAGGGATGGATGGATGGATGGATGGATGGATGGATGTGGGTAAGGATGGATGGATGGGCGGCTGGATGGATAGATAGTGGATGGACGGATGGATGGATGAATGGATAGATGGTGGATGGACAGATGGATGGATGGATGGATGGGTGGATGGATGGATGGACAGATGGATAGATGGATGGAGG
The DNA here is from genome assembly GCF_018350155.1 of Leopardus geoffroyi. Lineage (NCBI taxonomy): Eukaryota > Metazoa > Chordata > Mammalia > Carnivora > Felidae > Leopardus > Leopardus geoffroyi. The sequence continues at coordinate 202,078,419 of NC_059327.1, forward strand.
ATGGATGGATGGATGGATGGACGGATGGATGGATGGATAGATAGATGGTGGATGGACAGATGAATGAATGGATGGGTGGATGGATGGATGTGGGTGGGGATGGATGGATGGTGGGTGATGGACAGATGGACAGATGATGGATGGATGGATGGATGGATGGATGATGGACAGATGGACAGATGATGGATGGCTGGTGGATGGGTGGATGGGTGGATGGGTGGATGGATGGATGGATGGATGAAGGGATGGATGGATGGATGGATGGATGGATGTGGGTGGGATGGATGGATGGGTGGCTGGATGGATAGATAGTGGATGGACGGATGGATGGATGAATGGATAGATGGTGGATGGACAGATGGTTGGATGGATGGATGGGTAGATGGATGGATAGATAGATGGTGGATGGACAGATGAATGAATGGATGGGTGGGTGGATGGATGGATGGATAGATAGATGGTGGATGGACAGATGAATGAATGGATGGGTGGATGGATGGATGTGGGTGGGGATGGATGGATGGTGGGTGATGGACAGATGGACAGATGATGGATGGATGGATGAATGGATGGATGGTGGATGGGTGTTTGGATAGATGGATGGATGGGTGTGGGTGGGGATGGATGGATGGATGGATGGGTGGATGGATAGATGAATGGATGGATGGATGGATGGGTAGATGGATGGATGGACAGATGGATAGATGGATGGAGGATGGATGGATGGATGGGTGGATGGATGGATGGATGGATGTGGCCATGGGCTGAGCAGGCTCCAGGAGTCACATTCCATGACCTGGCACCACACGTGGGAATGCCCACTGCATGTTGGGAGTGCTCTCGTGCTGGGAGAACCCTCCCCTGGAGAAGCCTGACTGGCTTCATCCACAAGCCGGGTCAACCCGGACCTGCTGGTCTCCACCCCCTGATCAGCCTCAGAGCCTCCTTCCTGCCCTCCATCCCCTCCTCTGAGGTGCTCCTGGCCCTGCCTTCCCACCTGATAAGCCTCAATCCTACCTTTCCTCGGAACGCTTCTCCCACCCAAGTGCTGACTTTGGCTCCCTTCCCTCCCTTACAGCCGGACTGCCACCTCCACCTGCACCTGCGATGGGCAGACAACCCCTACGTGTCGGGCACCGTGCACACCAAAGACACTGCCCCGGGCCTCATCATGGGCGCAGGTAGGAGGAGCCATCACTGCCTGAGGGACGCTCTCACGGGTAGACCTGGATGGCCATGGGCCTGGGTCCTTGGTGTGACTGTTGGGGGCAGGGGGCAGTGTCTCCAGGAAGCTCAGCAATCATGGCACAGCCCAGGGGGTGAACGCGTGGCCCACAGTGGGCACGAGATACGTGCTGCTGTGTGGGAAAATGGGTGGATGGATGGATGGATGGCCAACTGAAGGATGGGACGGGTGAGCCATGGAGGATGGGTGAATGAATAGGTGGGTGGAGGAAAGAGTGGACAGTTAGATGGCCAGATAGGACTGATCACGGAATGGTGAGTGGATCAACAGAAAGATGGATGGATGCATGCGTGGATGGAAGGATGGATGGATGGATGGATAAATGGATGGACGGATGGATGGATGGATGGATGGGAGAATGATTTGTGTCATGGCTGACATGTATTGATCCCTGAAGAAGGTTCTAGTTTAGTCGGGGAGAGAGACCCATGCAACTAACATGAGCAAAAAAATCAAAGCATAGACTGGGCACATGCCTGTCTACACCCGTAAACCAGAGCCTCCTTCGGGGATGTGTACAAGTGCACTGATAGAACAAGGCCTAAAATAAGGATTATTTGAGTTCTTTCAAAATGGAAAGCATGTGTTTCGAACGTGTATTGCCAGGTAGTGGCTGGCATCATATTTTCCTTGTAAGGTGCAGGGTTATGTGCCCTCCGGCACCCAGCACTGGGACAGCCCTGCCTGCTCCCGCCGGCTCCCATGGGGGTGGGAGCCCTGGGTACCACTGATAGGAAGGAAGGGAAAACGAGGGAATGTTCTTCATGCTGGCAGTTGTCCTGGACAGGCCTTTCCTCCACCCAGGCACTGAGCTCTTAACTGCTGCACCAGCCCTGAGAGGTCACTCCCCATCCCCCTCTCCCAGGAAGCTCCAGGTTGCTGGGTGTCACTCAGGAAGCCAACCCAGGCTCCTTACTGGAGGGGAAGCCCCCAGGGCACTCCTGCCTCCCAGCCCCTCAAAAGCACTGTCCTGATTGGCTGAATCCCCAAATTCTTGACCAAAATACAAAAGGCACAATTTTAAATGTATCTGTGGCTCAAAGGCCTCAAAACCCCGGAATGAGCTTCCTGGCTGCCCAAGAAAGCAATGAGGATCTGGAGGTGGCCTCCAACAGGCCACGCCCAAGGAGGGTGGCCCAAGGCAGCCTCCCTCCCTCCCGACCTCCCTGCCTCTCTCTTAGTCACATCCCTGGACCTCAGTTTCCCCACCTGTAAAATGAGGGCACCGCCTCCGGGATTCTGCAGGCCCTTCTGCGCTGACAGCCTGGGGACACATTCCGTGAATGTCCCTTTATTTGTCCCCGGTGTCTGTTAGGTGACTGGCAGCCTGAAAGCTCTGGTAGACGGAGCATGGAAAGCAGACAGCGTCCCTTGAAAGACAGACACGTGCACAGCCGAAATTACAGACCGGGGTTTGCCTGCTGAGTAGTGCTGACACGGCCACATTCACCGCGGCTCCCGTGCGTCCCAGCACGCCTGTTGGCATCTGGAATGCAGCGGAGATAATATCCCCGTCATCCCGCTCATCTGTCTAGCTGGCTCGTTTCACTCATCCCGTGGCCATTTCTCAGCACCGTTCGTTTGCCAGACGGGGGAGGACACCGGGTTCGGCACCTGCCCCTCTGCCCCTCCCTCGTCGTGCCCCTTCCCGCCTCCACGCTGCCGACCGGGCGTCCCCTCCGCCTGGCACGGCCTTTCCTCCTCCCTTGGGCAGAGCACATTTGTCTCTCCGGGCACAGCTCGGAGGCCACTGCCTTCAGGAGTCTCCTTCCTTCCCGGGTCCATCAGCCGTCCCCTGTCTGCCTTTACAATCCCTCGGGCTTCTAGATATCCTGGCTCAGCCTGCGGTTGCAGGGCATGCTTCTTCCCCTGCTGGATTGAGAGCTCTCTGGGAGCAGGGGCCATGGTTCATTCATCTCGGACCTCCCTCAGCTCTGCACAAGGCTCGACAGACAGCAGGTGGCCAGAAATGCTGTCAAATAAGTGCAGGAATGGAAGAGTGAGTGGAATTGGTGAAGAAGAGAAATGTGAGGCTGGAGGGATGATGGATGGGTGAACGGACAGGTGGATGATGGACAGATGGGTGGATGGATGATGGATGGACGGATGGACAGACAGGATGATGGATGGATGGGTGGACAGGTGGATAATGGATGGATGGGTGGAGGGATGGATGGACGGATGGACAGGTGATGGATGGATGGATGGATCAATCAGTTGATTGATCAATGATGGATAGATGGACAGATGGATGGATGACGGACAGATGGATGGATGATGGACAGATGATGGATGGATGGATGGATGGATGGATGGATCAATCCGTTGATTGATCAATGATGGATAGATGGACAGATGGATGGATGACGGACAGATGGATGGATGATGGATGGACGGATGGTTGGACGGATGCATTGGTGCTTGGTTGGACCTCAGGAAAGATAGCAAGCAAACAACCCCTCACCACTCTGGTTGGGACTCACTTTCACTCATCTGAAGACAATCCATTCCCTTTGGAATTTTCCACTGACATCTGTACTTGACTCTGGATGAGATAGTCCCGAGAGTGCCCCGTAAATAATGCTGCAAATTGAGAGTGACGTATGAGTCACCCAGGCAAGGGCCTCTGGGGCTCCAGGCAGGAGTCCAAAGGGCTTCAGCATCACCTCAGGTCCCCATCGTCTTGGGGGCTGTCACCCTTGGTCCTTGCCAAGACCACAGGGGCAGAGCGGAGGCCTGCCAGCTCCAGCTCATTGGAAAATCTGCTCATTCCAGCCCTTCCCAGGGGACTGTCTGGGGCAGGCTGGGCTCAGCCCAGAGGCCACCATGACCTTCCTGGCACCTGCGCTTTGTGAGGTGGATACTGTTCCCTCCGTGGGAGCCCATTTGGACCGTTTCCTCATCCGTAAGCTGGGGTTGGCGTGGACACTGAGCGGGGCGTCTTCCCACCGTGGCACCACCCCAGGATTCAGTCTGAGCCTGTAGACGGCCTTGAGGGTGGTGACCCATCAGCCAGCCTGGTACTGGGCTCACGTGAACCACGGCCAAGGGGCACTTCCTGGCGGCCCAGTTGGTTTGGTGGCCCCTTCACACCACCCTCCAAACGTCCACTCAACAGATATTTAATGAGCCCCTCCTCTGTGCCTACCGTGCCTCTCACCTGTACTGCCCCACGCTGCCGGACTTCTGGTCGCCCCTGCAGCCAGCCCCCCGAGGGGCTGCCTCCAGATGCAAACCCAGCTGTGCCCTGCCCCAGCTTAAAGCCGGTCGGGGGCCACCCCGACCCCATGCCGGCCCACCTGGAGCACGTCCTTTTTCGCCAGTCCCTGATCAGCAGCCCACGCGTATTCTTGTACACTCAACCCCTTGGACGCCGCGAGTGCCTGGGTCCCGCCTGCACCCGGGCCCTGCCGGAGCTGTGAGGCTGGCTGGCTTTGGGCAAAGCGAATCCTTCACTGCACAGACTGGGACCCAGGGCCCAAGCATAGAGGTTCCACAGGCGGGTCAGTGTAGGGAGAGTGCAGAGAGGGGCACACCCTCTCTTTGGGTGGCTTTGGGTGTGAGAGAGCTAGACCCGGGGCACACGTAACTCTCGCGGGGGGATTTGTCCGGGCACAGACCTTGGTAAGGCTGGCTGACCCCAAGGGCGACCTTGCCCCTGTTCCGGACCAGGTAACCTGGGCTCGCAGCTGGTGGAGTATAAGGAGGAGATGTACATCACGTCCGACTGCGGGCACACCTGGCGGCAGGTAAGGATGCGGAGGCCTGGCACATTCCACCCCCATTCCACGGAGACGCCCCCCTCCCGATGTGCCAGATCTCTGCCCCCCACCCCAGAGGAGTTCTGAGACACACAGAGGGGTGGCCTTCCAGCCAGCCTGACCGGCTGGACACAGAGCTCCATTTAGCAGGTGTTGTACCTGGTGCACAGGCCATTGCTGGGGAGTCACAGACCTGACACGCACCTTCACGCGGGCAGACCGTCGCCGTGGGGGTCTGAGCAGTGGAATAAAGGCTGGGGACAGGGCTGGAGGTGCTGTCCAGGCAGGAAGCCACGTGGGGTCTCGGGGGCAGGGGCTGAGCTCTTCTGGGAGCCCAGGGGCCAAGAATGGGGGGTGATCTCCAGGTCCCTGGCAGGGGCGGCTGTTGGCCGGACGGCAGAGACATAGAAGAGAAGGAGAATATGGGGGAGGGGCAGGTTTGGGGGAGCCTGGCTGAGTCTGGGCTGGGGGGGGGGGCCTGGGAGGCATCCAGGGTGATGGTTCGAGGCAGCAGTAATGCAGGAAATGGTGGAACCTGCCAGGGCTCCCCTGTGCCCTTGTGCAGGGCCTGTCTGGAGCTGACATTCCCAGCCTGGAGAGCTGAGACGGCGAGGGTGGGCGGGCTGCTGGTCCCAGGGGCCCCGGGCAGGGGCAGTGCAGCCACGAGGCCCAGTGCAGGGCCGAGGCTCTGGCCCGGGAGAGGCCTATGTGCCTCTACACCAGCTGTTTGCTTCCCGCACAAAAGGCCTCACCGGGTCCACCCGACTCCACGGAGTGACGGTCCCTGCATTAAACACGTACGAAAATGCACCGAACTTCCGTGTACATCTACCCTCCCAGACCGTGTCCGAAGCTCTGTTTCAGGGCAGGGTTTGCGTGCCTGAGGCCCCTCTTGCGGCCCCTCCCCCAGGTAACACTCGGGACAAATGCTGTACTCCCCAAGGTACCCAGTTTACCTACAGCCTTAGTGCAAGGCCCTGACATTTTTCAGAATATGCAAGAAACCAGGAATTTTGAAAAGGGCAAAAGAGACTTAGTTATAATATTTCTACTTCACCAAAACTAGTGAAAGACGCCTAAACTTTCTTAAAGGTCATCAGGGTGAAACAGACAAGGTGCTCAAATTTCATAGAAACTGACTGCAAGATATTCATGGTGGCCACTGTCATTCAGCAATGTGCTGAGACTCCACACTTGGGAATGCGGGAATCGGACGGGAGAATGTTGATTCTGGTGCAGTGGCGGGGGGGGGGGGGCGGCGGGAAGAGGGGGCAGGGGGGGGTCTGGCCTCAGCGGGGTGCGGGGGGGGCGCCCACGTGTGCGGAGGAGGACAGACCCTCTGGGTTTGGAGTTCACGGTGGGGGTGGGAGGCGGCGGGGGACGGGCTGTGACAGTCACAGAGGGCACTGCTCAGCGCAGGCACGTGGTCAAGGATGAAATAAGATGCGTCTGGGAAGAGAACTCTCGGAATATGAATTACAAATGACGGCATGTATAGCTGCTTAATGGACATAACCTTTTCAAAACACAAGTTCCCGAGGATCGTAGAAGACGTCCAAAGAGGGCCCTCCGAGTCTGGGGTGTGGGGAGGCAGGGAAGATGGGGACCAGAGACCGCCTGCCCCCCCCCCGCCCCCAGCCCTGCTGCCTGGGGGCTGATCAAGGCACAGAGAACCATAGCACCGGGAGCTCCAAAACCCTGCGACCCCACTGGGGAGGGTTGGACCCTGGAGCCCCCTCTTGCAGAGTCCCAGGCTGATGGGAATGGAGACGCTCTGGGGGTCCCCTGCGATAGCTGGGAGGCGCCCCATCTTGGGGGTGGCGGGGGCGCGGGGAATGTCATCCGGGGAGGAACCACTGGCTGGGTGTGCACATGCATCAGTGGGTGGGCCCGAGAGTGCCTCCCGCTCTGGGACAGTCAGGCTCTGAGGACCCGCCCGTGATGGTTTCATTGCACCACATGCCCCCGCTCCACGGCCTTATCACCCCGGAGAAAAGTGAATTCGGCCCCCAGTGGAGCAGGAATGAGGGTTCCGGCCGCGCGGGCAGAGGCCTCTGCAAGTTCAAAGCATCAGGAGCCGTGCCTTGGGGGAGACAGATGCGTTTGGCGTGGGACTGGCAGCTCAGGGGTCCCCACGCGGCGAGGAGGCTGGCTTCTCCTTGCATATTCCCCGGGACGGGGAGCTCACTCTCTCCTGGAGGAGGAGCCCGGCTGCTTGGGAATTCATTTTCCTGGGCTGGGCCTCTGCCCCTCTGGTCCGTCGCCCCCCAGCACCCCCGGGAAGCTGCGAAAGGGAAACGTGTTGCCATCGCCCTGCTCGTAAGCCTCCCCGACTACGCCTCCGGTGCCTCGCCGTCTGCAGGAGGAAGTCCCGCCCGCTGCTGACACGTGTGCCCTCACTGCCCAGCCCGCTCAGGGGCCTCTGCCCCCTGGACGCGCTGCTCTCTCGAACCTCCTGCACACCCCCCACGATGCCCCGGCCCCCCTCGGATTAGCCCAAGCGACACTCACACTGCCACCTGCACCCGGGAGCGCCCACTGACTCAGACCTGCACCGGATGCGTCCAGAAACCTTGCCCGGGACCCACCCCTGCGGTGGCAGAAGGCGGGCTGAGTACCGAGTGAGAGGGTGTCTGAGTGGGTGTCACTGTGACGGTGACCTGCCTCCTTGGGGTCTGTCCCCGGGCCCAGACTGTCATCCCTGCCCCTGGACCCCAGCACCCAAACAGAGGAGACCTGGAACACTGGATCTGCTGGAGGAGTGAACAGTTGGGGTGGAAAAGTATGAATGTCTCTTCCGCACGGTATCCTAAACTCCGCAGACCGTCCCCTCCCTCATCCAGGAAACTCTACCTCTGTTAATGTGGCCTCTGGCAGCACACTTATCCCAAGCACCGTTAAGATTGAGGACCCCAGGCGCACCTACTCCTCTGACCCCTGTGGGGGGGACTGTGAGTCCAGGGAGGGCGCCCGGCAGGGGCGCGTCCGCGGAGCACCCAAGTTAGCGCTGTGAGCCCCCACTCCAGCCTGCAGCCTCGTTGCACACAAAACACAGCCTGCCCTCCCACTGCGGGTGTCCCGCTCATGGAGACAGGAGGCTGTGGACTGAGTCAAGGTGGGGGCTGGGTCCGAGACCCGGGTCTACTCTGGATTCACCAGACAAGCCACCGGGTGTCTCTGAACCTCTGGCCCCTCTTTGGAAGATGGGAAGATAACCTCTGAGCGTGGTTGCCACTAACGGGACCCTGGATGCACAGCAGGGGCCACCGTGGCCACCACCCCGCGCCCGTCCTCATCCCCCTCCCCCACGCCACCTGCACACGTGTTTAAAAACTAGTTCATAGACACCCAGCCCCCTCTCCGGGCTCTCCTGGAAAAGCTGGCCCACGTTTCGGCAGAGCGCTTGGAGCCGGCCCCCGCCTGGCCCGCCTCGCTCGTGCAAGGTGCCCGCCAGCGTCCTAGAGGCCCCTGATGGGTGGCAACCGTCACCGGCAGGGAGGGGCTCACCCACGCCTGGCCCTGTAGGCTCCCTTTCTCTGGGTCATTTTGCCTGGCCTGACATCCTCCGGCTGCAGACATGAAGTAGGGGAGAGAGCGCGGGCTCTGGGGTTCATCTGCTAACTTCCCACCATTTCTTACAAGGGGCCTTTCTTCTTTATTCAAGCCGGAGTGTTTCCTAGAGAACTCCTATGAGTAATGGGAAACACCGGCAGGACTGTGGAGAAGGTGAAAATATCTGGGGAAGGGTTTCGTAGACCAGGGGGACAGCACGTGCAAAGGGCCTGTGGTGTGTTCAGGGAAAGGCAGCCAGGGTGGCTGATGTGTGGGGGCAGGAGAACGTAGGCAGGGGCATCTCCTGCAGAGGCCTGGAGGCCATGAAAGGGTTTGGGTGGGATTCTAAAGGCCGTGGCGGGCCACTGGAAGGTTCTGGTAAAATTTTACATTCCTGACGTGTGGGGCATCTTCTCTGCATCCTCCCCACCGCGTCCTGCCGGGTCTGGGAAAATCCAGCCTTCACGTGAGGAAAGACTCAAGTTGGAGGGGCAGGAAGAAGGCGCTGCCCAATGTTCTTTGGACGGTTCCCCCGTTCCTACGCGCTCATTTGTCCTAGAACGTTCCCTCCCCGAGTCAGGGAGTTTTTCCGGGTCTGTCTGCCCAGGCCAAAGCAGGTGCAGCCGCGGGACCAAGGGGCCGGCTGAGCCCAGCCTGTTCCGGCCTCGCCGGGCACTGAGTGGGTCGTATCACCACCGGCTCGGCCCTGCCTTCCCCCAGCCCAGGAGAAGCGTCCCCAACTCCCAAGCTGCACGCGCGGGCAGGAGTGTGGCCAGCCCCCTCGCCAAGGTCTCACTGAGACCCTGGGCAGCTGGCACGGAGGAGCGGGCTGGCCCAGGTGAGGGGCTGGGGAGGGGTGGGGGGTCCCGGCTGTTTCCCGACTCCCCCCGAGTTCCCTGCGCTCCCGCCACAGAACCACAGGTCCTGACGGCCGACGGGGTGGGAGGTGAGTGGGCTCCGTGATGGGGCCACTTCTGGGAGAGGTGCAGGGTGATGATGGGGCAGAGGATGCCAGGGGGGTCCAGACCCTTGCTCGCCGTTTGGATTCTGTGATCACAGAAGGTCTAGCGCAGGCCCTTTGCGACCTGGCCTGACTCAGCAGCCACACCTGCCTGCTGTGAGGTCCTGGCATGCACTGCCCCACCCCAGGCCTCAGCTTCCTCATCTGCGAAATGGGACCCGATCCCAGGGCCACCAGGGTAATCGCCTCCTGTGTGAACCCTGTCCAGGGCGCCAGGCCTTTTGTCACCTGAAGACTTAGCGGCCACTCATTCATTCACTCTCTTATTCATTCATTCATTCATTCGGTCATCCATCCCCCACACAAGCTCCGCCCCCAGCTCTGAGCTGAGCCCCAACGGCCACAAAGATGACTCAGAGGCAGGCCCTGCCTGGGCGGAGCTCCCTCGCTGGAGGAGACAATGACAAATAGTGTAGTTGGTGCTGAGGCTGTGGGCCCAGAGGCACTCCCCACCCGGCCTGGCTTCAGGGAGGGCTTCCTGGAGGAGGCAGCATTTGAGCTGAGTCTTTTTAAAAAAATGTTTTTTCTTTAATGTTTTATTTATTTTTGAGAGAGAGAGAGACAGAGAGAATGAGCAGGGGAGGGGCAGAGACAGAGGGAGACACAGAATCCGAACCAGGCTCCAGGCTCTGAGCTGTCAGCACAGAGCCCGATGTGGGGCTCAAACTCACAGAGCTGTGAGATCATGACCGGAGCTGAAGTCGGACGTTCAACCGACTGAGCCACCCAGGAGTCCCTTGAGCTGAGTCTCAATGTCAAATTGGGGTTTACTTGTCCTAAACGCTCTGCTGACTTCCGTGATTTCTTTCCCACCTTCACGCGGTCCCCGTACAGGTGCGTGAGCTTTCCCTGCAGAGGGCCGGCTTCCTGTGCGTTTATCTGCAACTTAATCTCTCGCATCAGTGGTCTAGAAACTGCCACGCTCGTTCGTTCAGGCCATGCACACTGAGTCTGGGGGGTGCCGGAGAGCATGGGGGGGGGGCGGGGGACACGGGAGCCCTGGGCCAGCTACCTGGGGCTGCGTGGGGACACCTCTGCCCCCAGAGAGTGACCCACCCTCAGAGCGTGGCCTGCCTCTCTGCAGGTGTTCGAGGAGGAACACCACGTCCTCTACCTGGACCACGGCGGTGTGATCGCAGCCATCAAGGACACCTCCATCCCCTTGAAGATCCTCAAGTAATGCCATGGGGCCCAGCTCGGGGAGGGGGCATTGCAGGGTGGGTGGGGTTCCTCCAGCTGGGAGCTGCTCCCAGCTGGGCCTGGGGACACAAAGAAACCGAGAATGGCGGCACAGTAGGGTCCGCAGCGGGGGTGGGGGGGGGCAGAGGAAGACTTGGGGCTTAGGGGCCCGGAGGAGGCCCCCATCCCGGCCTGGGGGAGCAAGGAGGGCTTCCCAGAGGAGGTGACTTTCAAGCATCAACAAGAGTTAGTCCTGTGGAGGAGGCAGGGCCAGGCAAGGAAGCCGGTAGCATGTGTCCAGGTGAGAACAGGTTTGGATGGGCTTCTGACATCTAAGGGCAGTTGTGGGGAAAGGAGGGCAGGTGTGAACTCTGGAGTCGGAAGGCAGAGAAGGCAGAGCTGGGGGAGCTGCTCGGAAGCCAGTATCACTTTAGTCTGAAAAACAGTTTTCTGCATTGCAAGCCGGTGGCACCGTGATATGATAAGTTGGGAGGCAGTACGCCCCTGTCCCTGGCCTGGGCTGAGCTCAGGCACCAGGGGTGGGGGTGGGGGCTGACCTGGATGCTCCAAGCCCAGATGACTGCAATCCAGGGGCTGAAAAGCAGCTGCAGTGTACCCAGAAGGCACGCCCAGAACGCCTTAGCTGTAGTGTTACTAAGGAGATGCGGGTGCTGCTTGGTGCCGGCGGGCGGCTGCTGTGCCCCCGGGAAGGGGTGCAGGTGCGGCCCGGACCTCTTCTCCCAGCCCCCTCGGCTGGGCAGCACTGGCCCCTGGGCTCGGGCAGGGCCCCAGGGAGTGCTCCCGCCCGCCTGCCTGCGGTGGTGACGCCCCTTCTCCTGGCAGGTTCAGTGTGGACGAGGGCCTCACCTGGAGCACGCACAACTTCACCAGCACCTCCGTGTTTGTGGACGGGCTCCTGAGTGAGCCGGGGACGAGACGCTGGTCATGACGTGAGTGCCCACGGCAGGGGGCGGGCAGGTCCCAGCCGACCCCCAGGGGACCTTGCTGCTCCGAGGCGCGTTCGACACCGGCCTCCCCACCCCCTCCCTGGCCTCCTCACGCCCATCTCCACCCTCACACCTGCCTCCTTGTCTCTTACTGTCCACTGTTCCTGTCATCCCGGGGGACGTCCGCCACCTGCCCAGGATCGCCTGGCTGGTGAGGCTTTGAAGCCAGTCAAGGGCCAGTTCTGGGCCACCTGCCCCATGCTGCCTCTGGAGCTACCCTCCTCCTCCCCACCTCTTCCTACTCCCCCTCTTGTCCCGCCTCCACCCCTCCTCCCTTCTCCTCCCCTTCCTCCTCCCCCTCCTCCTTCTTCTTCCTCCCCTCTTCCTCCCCCTTCTCCCCTTCCTCCTCCCCCTTCCTCCTCCCCCTCTTGTCCCGCCTCCACCCCTCCTCCCCCTTCCTCCTCCCCCTTCCTCCTCCCCCTCCCTCCTCCCCCTCCTACCCCCTTCCTCCTCCCCCCTTCCTCCTTCTCCTCCTCCTTCCTCCTTCGCCTCTTGTCCCTCCTCCTCCCCCTCTTGTCCCTCCTCCCTCCTTCCTCCTCCTCCTCCCCCTTCCTCCTCCCCTCCTCCCCCTCTTGTCCCTCCTCCCCCCTTCCTCCTCCTCCTCCCCCTTCCTCCTCCCCTCCTCCCCCTCTTGTCCCTCCTCCACCCCTCCTCCCTCTTCTTCCTCCCCTCCTCCTCCCTTCTCCCCCTTCCCCCTCCCCCTCTTGTCCCTCCTCCCCCTCATCCCCCTTCCTCCTCCTCCTCCCCCTTCCTCCTCCCCCTCTTGTCCCTCCTCCACCCCTCCTCCTTCCCCTCCTCTTTCTTCCTCCTCTTCTCCTCCCCCTTCCACCTCCCCCTCTTGTCCCTCCTCCACCCCTCCTCCCCCCTTCTGCTCCTCCTCCCCTTCCTCCTGCCCCTCTTGTCCCTCCTCCTCACCCTCGTCCCTCCTCCACCCCTCCTCCCTTCTCCTCCCCTTCCTCCTCCCCCTCCTCCCTCTTCTTCCTCCCCCTTCTCCCCTTCCTCCTCCCCCTTCCTCCTCCCCCTCTTGCCCCGCCTCCACCCCTCCTCCCCCTTCCTCCTCCCCCTCCCTCCTCCCCCTCCTCCCCACTTCCTCCTCCACCCCTCCTCCCCCTTCCTCTTCCCCCTCTTGTCCCTCCTCCTCCCCCTCCTCCCCCCTTCCTCCTCCCCCCTTCCTCCTCCTCCTCCCCCTTCCTCCTCCTCCTCCCCCTTCCTCCTCCCTCTCCTCCTTCTTCCTCCCCTCCTCCTCCCCTCCTCCCCCTTCCTCCTTCTCCTCCTCCTTCCTCCTTCCCCTCTTGTCCCTCCTCCTCCCCCTCTTGTCCCTCCTCCACCCCTCCTCCTCCCCCTCCTCCCTCTTCTTCCTCCCCTCCTCCTCCCTTCTCCCCCTTCCCCCTCCCCCTCTTGTCCCTCCTCCTCCCCCTCCTCCCCCTTCCTCTTCCCCCTCTTGTCCCTCCTCCCCCTTATCCCCCTTCCTCCTCCTCTTCCCCCTTCCTTCTCCCCCTCTTGTCCCTCCTCCACCCCTCCTCCTCCCCCTCCTCTTTCTTCTTCCTCCCCTTCTCCTCCCCCTCCTCCCCCTTCCACCTCCCCCTCTTGTCCCTCCTCCACCCCTCCTCCCCCCTTCTGCTCCTCCTCCCCTTCCTCCTGCCCCTCTTGTCCCTCCTCCTCACCCTCTTGTCCCTCCTCCACCCCTCCTCCCTTCTCCTCCCCTTCCTCCTCCCCCTCCTTCCTCCCCTCCTCCTCCCCCTTCTCCCCTCTTCCTCCTCCCCCTCTTGTCCCTCCTCCCCTTCCTCCCCCTCCCCCTCCCCCTCCTCCCCCTCCCCCTCCTCCTCTTCCCCCTCCCCCTCCTCCTCTCCTCCATCGTCATTATCATGAACTCTTGGCACCTGGAAGGGCTCAGAGGCACGCTGTGCGGAGCTGACCTGACGCCCAGACGGGCCCATGTGGGGCAGGGCCAGGCCAGGGCCCGGGTCAGGCTGGGCCTTGAGGCCACAGGGAGAGCTCACCCCACTCCGGGCCAAACGCTGCACTAGGCACCGTGATCCTTGTTGGGATCTGAGAGGCTGGGCCTGAAACAGGTGCCCAGGGCCTGACTGCTCCCACCCAGACACCGGGGAAAGTGGGGTCGGGCCCTGGAAGGCTCCTTCCTGGGCAGTCTGACCTCCCAGGGGCTCGTTCAGGCAGAGCTGACCCACAGGCCGGGCCAGGGCCTGACCCACTGCATTTCTACCAGCTCCCTCCTTCCTACGTGTGCCTGGCCGCACTTGGGGCAACACAGCAGGGCTCTGTGCCCTCTTCTTGCCTTGTATTGATGACGCCTGTACTGGGGAGACCGAGGGTCCCCAAAATGCACATCTACCCAACACCTGTGACTTTCTTTGGACATGGGGTCTTGGCAGATGTGATCGGCTGGGACGAGGTCACGGCGCAGTAGTTGGGGGGTGGGGGGGCCCTAACCCCACGACCTTATAAGGAGGGGAGGGATGCCGACAGACACGCAGGGAGAGTGTGACCGGGAGGTGGAGACTGGAGGCCACAACCCCAGGACTGCCAGGCCGGAAGAGGCAGGAAGGACCGTCCCCCAGAGCCTGTGGCGGAGCCCCACCCTGCAGACACCCAAACTTCCCACTCGTGGCTTCCAGGCTTCATTGTTCACAGCCCTCGTTCGTGGAAGCTGGTTAGGGCCCCACACGCTTCCCTGCTTGGCTCGGGGCCGGGGCGCCTGGGCCGTCAGCACCAGTCTCTGCAGTCAGCCTCCCTAGCTCTTGCCTCTTTCTCCCCAGTGGACCGGGTGGAGACTTCCCCAAGGCGGGGCAGGGGACAGGGACAGGCAGGGGAAGGGACAGCGCCTCCCCCCGCTGACCAGGCCCACCTGGCCGCACACCACAGAAGCCACGTAGGCCAGCCCTTCCGTGGTCACTCCAGCATGATCTGCAACGTGCCGCCCGCTGTCCCGGGCTCCAAGGACCCCGAAGACCCCCGGAGCTGGTGGTCCATTGGGCAGACAGACCAAACAGAAGAGCGGCACATGTCCTCACCGGTGGGACGGAGGCTGGCTTACCAGGGCCAGGCGGGGGTGGGGGTGGGGAAGGGCCCTACAGGGCTCCAGCTGCGTCTTGGGCGTTTGGGAGCAGCTGACCTTGAACTGGGACGGGATGGCTAAGTCACGGGCTGGAGGACGAGCTGTGGGCTGAGCAGGAGCCGTGCCTTCCCACGTTGTGATCGGGACCGGCCCTGCCCTGGCTCCATCGTTCCTGGAGCAGACAGGCCCGGCCAGGACAGCGCCCGGCGGCCTGACCCCTCCCCTGCCCGCTCAGCCCGCGGTGGCTGTGCGCCCCGTGGCAGGCACGGATTTACTGCCTGGGAGCGATGCCCTGGCTGGACTCCCCGGAAGCATCTGGTTAGTTAATTAACAGCTCACACTCCCGTCTGCCCTCCCAGCTCACGGTGGGGCCCCCGCGCTGCCGCGACCTCATCGGCTCTCCCCCTGGCTGCGACGGGCCAGGCACTCGCGCTTCTGAACACCCCAGAGAGGCCCGTGCAGATGAGCCCCCAGCCTCAGGCCTAAGCTGGCGGGAAGTTGCCCGGAAAGCACACTGCCGCCCGCCCCACCCAGGCCGGCCGGGCTGTCCTGTCCCTTGGTTAGTGGGAGGTTCTCCCTTAAAGAGATTATCTCCCTACTGAGACTGTTTAAGTAACCCGCCAGGCAGGCTTTGTTTGGGAGACAGGAGACCAAGGGACTGACCGCAGGGGAAGGTCAAGGCCGGGACAGAGGGAGGCTCAGGGACCTTGAACACCAGAGGAGGCCCCTGAACCAGCCTGGAGAGGCGGGAGTTTCATCCGTAAGATGAAGATAATAGTTGTCTACTTCGTGGGACTGTCTTGGGGAGCAGAGAAATCGCTGCGTGTGCGTGTGTAGCTCCTACTATGTGCCGGCACCCTGCACAAACCATTGCTAACCTACCATCAATCCTGAAAAGGCCAGAGCCGCCGTCCCCATTTTAAAGCCAGGGAGGATGGGGTACAGAGGGAGTGAACCTGCCCAAGGTCACAGACGTAGGAAACGGGGCATGAACCCAGGCCTGGATCAGAGCCGCCCTGTGAAAGCAAAACCCTTCTTCAAATATCAGCCTCGGACATTCAGAGCCAGCCATCATGTGCCCAAGAAAACACTCCCACACATTTCTCCTCTGCCATTCTGGAGTGGGATTAGCATCCTTTCAGATCATGATTGACCTTCCCCAAGTATCTGGTCCCTGTCAGCACGCGTGGAAGGGGACTGAGTCCAACAGGGCGTATCACCTCCCCCACCCGGGTGCTCGACCTCTGGTAATATGTCCCAAATGCTGCAGGCTGGACTACAGAAGGATCAAGGACGTGCAAGCTGGGCCCCCTCTTCTGTGGTGGC
This sequence comes from Leopardus geoffroyi, assembly GCF_018350155.1. Lineage (NCBI taxonomy): Eukaryota > Metazoa > Chordata > Mammalia > Carnivora > Felidae > Leopardus > Leopardus geoffroyi. The sequence continues at coordinate 202,094,587 of NC_059327.1, forward strand.
ATCTGGAGCCCAAGTGTGGGGTATCACAGGGAAGCCCCTGAAATAGCAGCCTTTGCGAAGACGGAGGGATTTGGGTACACAGTAGGTACTCAGCAGATGACTCCTGAGTGCTGACGGAGAGGAAATGGCCCAAACGGGCTGGGTGACCTTGGGCAAGTTACTCAACCTCTCTGCGCCTCGGTCTCCCTTTCTGGAAAATAGGAGTGAACTCCTCTCACAAGGCTGTGGCAAGGATGAGACCAGAGAGCATATATGGAGCCCCCAGCACATCATGGGTGCCCCGTGAAGGTCTGGCCTCCAGAGAGCACCCAGGGTGCTCCACTGCCCTGCTTCCTCCGCTCGCCAAGGCTGGGGCCACGTGGTGGGCGGGAGATGAGCACAAGGCCGAGGTCCTTCCCATCCTGCCGCTGTGAGTCGGCGTGCCGACTCCTCACTCCGGATTGCCAGCAGTGCCTGGAAAAACAGCCTGTGGCCCGGTTCTGTAGAGCCGGGGTCCGGGGCACAGACCCCCCCCCCCCCCACCGCCCCCTGCACAGTGAGGCTGACGGAAGCGGGAGACGCACCGCCACAGCCACCTGACCTCCCGTCATTCTGCAGCACACAAGCAAGGACCGTGGGAGGCTATGGAAGGGCCCGGTGGCTGCTGGGAGCCGGGGGTCCTGACAATGCACCCACTTCCTGGGTTATTGGCGGGGGGGGGGGGACGTGTGGGATGACCCCCACGCGTGCAATCCGGGAGCCACAGACGATGCGGGACGGTGGTGGGGATACCAAGGCCAGGACCACATGCCTGCAGCCGGCTGGGCGCGGTGCTGGTGGGGGGCGGGGGTCCGGGACTCTGGCCCCCGGGGAAGGCCCAGCCGGGGCCGGGAGGTGTCGCCGAGGCCCGCAGGGGGGGTGGCTTGCACCCCGAGTCGGGACGGGCCGGCTCAGGTGATTTCCCTCCCCTCCCTCCTCCTCCCTCTCCAGCGTCTTCGGCCACATCAGCTTCCGCTCAGACTGGGAGCTCGTCAAGGTGGACTTTCGGCCCTCGTTCTCCAGGCAGTGCAGTGAGGATGACTATGGCTCCTGGCACCTCAGCGACCTGAAGGTGGGCCGGGGCGCAGGCAGGGAGGGCCCCCTCTGCCTGGCCATCCCCCCTCCGGCACGGCCCCAGGAGCCTGACCTGCCGGACGGCTTCCCAGAACCCCGGCGGCCCCGGACGTCCAGTCCTTCTGCTGCGTTCTCCGGCCGCCTCGTGGGGCCCGGGCTGCGCCGGGCTTGGGTCTGCAGCCGGGCTCAGGGGTACCGCAGGCCCCGACCCCACTGCGGAGCCCGTGCGCTTGGGATGCGGGAGCCGCCGTAAGATGGGAGGGCAACACAGTGCCTGCATCGTGTGTCACCCAACGCCCCACTGGGGCACGGGGCAGCCCCACCCCATAATCTCAGGCACGCAAATGTTTCTAGAACAAATAATGGGATAGTCGCACTAAGTGAAATAAATGAGGGCTGGAAACGGCCCCTGCAGCCCAGACCAGGTTGTGCTGCCCGAGGCGTGACGGGGAAGCTCGGGGTTTCAGCATGGGCGGCTCCCGCACCTGCCACGTCACCCTGCCCGTCGCAGGGAGGGGGCGGCGCCTGTTGGGAGGACAGGCTGAGGACTGGCTGTGTGTCCACCTGTGCCCTGAGGGCCGTGGCTCCTCCGAGCTCCTGCACCGGGCATGCACCACGAGGGCCGGGGGTGGGGAGGGGGGGACACGGAGAAACTCAACAGACGCCTGCTCTCCTGGTCTCCAGCCGCCCTGTGACCCCACGGGGAGCTTGTACGCTGTGGGGGCTCAGTGGATGCTTGTGGGTTGGGATGGGAGGGAGGCTGCCCCAGCTTGACCTCAGCCACACCACTTGCCCTCCTGGGCCTCGGTTTCCCCATCTGTGAAAGGGTACACTGCCTTGGTGGCCGCCTGGGGGTTGAGAATCAGCTATTTGCGGGGAAGGACAAGATCAGCAGCCCCAGATAATGGAGAGCGGTCGGCCCTTCTCGGCCAGCTCCTTACGCCGCGCTCCCGCTGCAGGGTGACCGCTGCATCATGGGCCAGCAGAGAAGTTTCCGGAAGAGAAAACCCACGTCCTGGTGCGTCAAGGGGAAGAGCTTCACGTCTGCGCTGGAGGCCCGGGTGTGCCGGTGCCGGGAGTCAGACTTCCTCTGGTGAGGACCGCACCCGACACGGGCCTCTCGGGCATCCTAAGCAGCTTCACGCGGTGGCAGCCACCGCCACCCAGCGCAGGTCTGAGTCACGCTCCTCCTGCCGCCTTATTCTGTGCGTTAGAGCCAAGACTCAGTCCAGCGGCGTCACGGAAGGGCATTAAAGAACTCACGGGCACGTGTGCACAACCACCACCGTGGCCTGCTCACGGGTGGGAGGGGATGCCAGGAATAGGGGAGGACATCCCGGGGGCGAGCGGCGCCCACCCAGCCCTTCTCGACTTCCAGAATCTGTTTCACAAAGCTTCTGGCCCATCGTCTGCCTCCCTGGCCGTCCTTACCCCTTGCCCTCCAGCTCCCCCTTGCGTGCTGGCCACCTGGCCCTGTACCTCCCTGCACCAGCATTGAAGGGGCCCCCTGTGTGGTGCCCCTCCCCTCTCTTTCCCTGCCTGTCCACTGTTCTGCTGCTCTTTCTTTGAGATTCAGTGCACCTCCTCCAGGCAGCCCTCCAGGACACCCACGCTGGGCTCAGTGTTCTCTTATGAGTTCCCAGAATCCCCTCTGCATCTCTTCTCACCTGGAACGTACCTGTTTTCAGGCTGGACAGGGCTGTATGGACTTGCCTGTGTGTCCCCACAAATGGGTGCATAGCAGGCCCTTGCTGTGAGGTCCCCACCCCCAAACTGGCTCCCATCCCCTCCCGGGCCTGCCTCCTGACTGCTGTTCTCTCCTCTTCCAGCGACTATGGATTTGAGCGCTCTCCCTCCTCGGGGTCTGATGCCAACAAGTGTTTTGCCAACTTCTGGTTTAACCCCCTGTCCCCGCCAGATGACTGTGTTCTGGGCCAGACCTACACCAGCAGCCTCGGGTGAGTGTGTCCCAGGCCTCGACCGTCGCTCCCCGGGGCAGAGCCACAGAAAGAGAAGTCGGCTGAGGCTGTCCTATTTGCTGGGCTCCCGAGACTTCAACCTGGGCACCAACCCCGCAGGGTGTCCAATCAGAGCCCACATGGGGCAGCATCAGGGAGGGAGTGTGCTTTGAGCTGGCTCTGAAATGAGAAGAGAAGTGACAGGCATGTGAAACGACAGACCCGCAGGTTGGGAGGCCCCAAGACACTCTGTTTCCCTTTGAGGAAGTCGTGAGCGGGAAGAGAACCTCAGTGGACTTAATAGAAAATCCCCGTTAGGACTCTTGGGGGAAGGGGAGGGACAGGACAGAATTTGAGGAAGCAGGACTGGAAGTTGCAAGCTTTGGCCTCAGCGGCATAAACTCCACCATCCGTCCATCCGTCCAGCCATGTACCCATCATCCCTCCACCCACCCATCCATCCGTCCTTCCATCCTTCTTTCCAACCACGTACCCATCATCGTTCCACCCACCCATCCATCCATCCTTCCATCCTTCCTTCCAGCCACGTACCCATCATCCCTCCACCCACCCATCCATCCGTCCTTCCATCCTTCCTTCCAACCACGTACCCATCATCCCTCCACCCACCCATCCATCCGTCCTTCCATCCTTCCTTCCAGCCATGTACCCATCATCCTTCCACCCACCCATCCATCTGTCCTTCCATCCTTCCTTCCAGCCACGTACCCATCATCCCTCCACCCACCCATCCATCCGTCCTTCCATCCTTCCTTCCAACCATGTACCCATCATCCCTCCACCCACCTATCCATCCGTCCTTCCATCCTTCCATCCTTCCCCCGTCCATTCACCTGTCCATATCCCTTCCTTCCCTCCCTCCAGCAGTGCCAGCCTCTCTGGTGCACCCACTAGGGTTTGGCAAGCAGAGACTCCTGTCAGAAGGGTCAGCACCAGGTCCCACATCAAGGGTGAAGGGTTGCACTCTGGGCACTAAGGTGCTGGGTGTGGGTAGATCTTAGAGTGTAGTTTCTTCTAAATTACTCCCGTGTGTTTTGCATGATAAACCTCTGAATGTGTACTCAGTGCTGAGCCGTGGGAGCAGGAGAGGGCACCAGACCCAGGGAGGTGGGCATATCCAGGCACTTTGCCAATGATGCTAGTTTTAGGGGCCCCGAGTCCGGGTGTGGCCTGAGGGAGTTTCACATCAGCAAGTCAGATGATGCCACCCCTGCGGTGGTTTGCCCAGGGTCTCCTAAAAGGCTTACCAGAGCCCATGGGTCTCTGCCCCCTCAACTCCTTTGCAGCCTCCTCCCAGCCCCGCTCCCCACTCTGGCTCCAACCACGTACCACAGGACCTTTGCCCCTGCTGGTCTCGCTGCCCAGATGCCCTTCCCTCTCCTGCTTACCCTCCTGATTTCACCTGAAAGCCTCTCTCTCAGGGACCCACTCCCAGAGCTTGCCAGTGGTGATTTAACCGCCATGCGGGAGGCGATCCTTCTCCCCCACTTGGCAAGGGCCGGGCCGTGGGAGGGGAACCCTTCTGCAGCAGATGCATGGCACGAAGGAGCGGGGGCGTCCGGTGGCCCGATTCTCAGCAAGGCCCCAGTCGCACCCTCGGCCACAGCGAGAGCAGGTGCTAGGGTCGTGGGAAGCACCGTGACCAGACACGGAAGCAGCCATCGAGGGAGGCAGGCCCTGGTCACCCCACCCTGAGCCTGGCTTCTCAGCTCCCACCAGGGGCAGCGATGACAGGGGTTAGCGGTGGCTCTCGGTGGGGCCGGGAGGAGGCTGCCAGAGGAGCCACGGCTTGCCACGAGCCAGTCCCCGCCGGGCTGTGGGGCCCGTGCCCTCCCCCGCCGGGCCGCCCAGACCCTGACCCTCCCTCCGGCCGCAGGTACCGCAAGGTGGTGTCCAATGTGTGTGAGGGCGGCGTGGACCCGCGGCAGAGCCCGGCGCCACTGCAGTGCCCGCTCACGCCGCCCCGGGGCCTGCGGGTCAGCATCCGCGGCGACGCGGTGGCCGTGCGGCCGGGAGAGGACGTCCTGTTCGTGGTGCGGCAGGAGCAGGTGAGCCGCGCGCTGTCCCCGCAGAGGGCAGCTTCCGCCAGGCGAGCAGGGGGCGGGCGTGCGTGCGTGGGCGTCCCCTCTGCCTCCAGCCGGTTTTTTCCAAGCCGGGGAGCTGAGTGGACCAGAAGTCCCTTCCCCGGGCCCAGTCCAGCGTCGAAAGGAGGAATCCCCTCCACGATCCCCAGGGGGCGGTGGAGTAGGGTATGGGGGAGGGGTCTCCGTGCCGCCGGCAGTGGCGGGGACACTTCCGTGCACGGCCCCGTGTGCGCCTTACTGGACTCTTGCTTCCGAGATGTATTCGCTCCTGTGGGCAGCAGTTTTTTTTAAGTTTATTTTGAGAGAGAGTAAGCAGGGGAGGGGCAGAGAGAGAGGGAGAGAGTCCCAAGCAGGTTCCCCGCTGCCAGCACAGAGCCCGATGCAGGGCTCGAACTCACAAACTGCCAGATCATCGCCTGAGCCAAATCCCAGAGTCAGATGTGTAACCTTGCTGAGCCACCCAGGCGCCCCTGGACAGCAAGTTTTGAAACCTCTAGTGATATTTATTTAGTTCATCTGAAATCTTAAGAAATGCAGGAAGTTAAACAAAATTATTATTTATAATCCCAGAACCAAAGATTAAGCCTATAGGTAGATGACGGATGATAGACAGATATAGATTTAAATTTATATAACATATACACATATGTAAATTCCCTCCCAGTCTCCTACTTTCTTTTTTTTTCTTTAGTACAAGTGTTATGCATTCTTCTGATTTTTTTTCCATTTTGTTAATTTTTATTTACTTTTGAGAGAGAGAGACAGGGCAGCAGCAGGGAGGGGCTGAGAGAGGGAGACACAGAATCTCAAGCAGGCTCCAGGCTCTGAGCTGCCAGCACAGAGCCCGACATGGGACTGGAACCCACAAACTAGGAGATCATGATCAGAGCTGAAGTCAGACGCTTAACTGACTGAACCACCCAGGCGCCCCTGTATTCTGATTTTAAAAAGAATTTATGCTCCTTGTAGAACGTTTGAAAAACACCTAAAATGTCAAGAATATAAATATCACCAAAACTCCTGTTGCCCCCAAGGTAACAACTGCTAAATTTTGTATTTTCTTCTGGCCTTTGAAAAAGAATATATAGCATGCTTAATTCTTGTGATTAGACAGGTAACAAACTCACTGTAGAACATTCAAAACCAGAAATCACAAAGACTTACCAACATGCAGGACATTCCAAACGACAGGAAAGCACAGAGGACAAGGCTGCTCCCCCTGGAGGGAGGCCACCCCAGGAGCCCAAGCCGTCTGCCCACACCATTCCGTTGGGCGTTGGGATCTCTGGTGAACAGATATGTTAGATGAAGCAACTTCAGTTTTATAACTGTTCGCGCTTTATTAACACACGCCCTCCACGATACGGGGCCAGGGTGGGGTCCGTGAGGATGACAGAGGTCCTTGGTGTTGGAAACCAGTAACTCTGGTCTCATACAAACAGGGGAACCGAGGCCAGAGGACACAGAGCTGTGTGTGTGAGTGCCCATGCGCCCAGGCTCACGGGTGTGCAGTCACCTGATTTGTAGATCGGGGAACCCTGGCTCAGAGAGGTGCGGTGACTCGCCCGAAGCCACACAGTGACAAGTGACAGAGCTGGCACTGGGTCCCAGGCCAGGGGGCTCTGCATGGACAGCATCTGGTCTGTGGCCCCCAGACCTGGGCCGGGCCTGGGGACCCGTGTCCTGCCTGTTTCCAGTCCCTGTGTTGATGGGCCTGGCCCTGAGATTCACACTTGGGGCCCCGGGGGGGCGGGGCCCGGGGTGGGGAGCGGGCATCTGTCACGGCAGCATCTTGGCGTGGCAGGAGGATGGTGTCCCCTCCCCAGGTGGGGTCCCTGGACCCTCGGAGTGGACCCACCTGCTGCCTAAGTCCCAGCACAGCCGTCCGTGAAAAATGGCCATCTGCTGCCCCCTAGAGCCTTCAGTCTCACAGCTTTGTCACATCGGTGGATTCTCGGGACAGGACGAGCCTGTGAGCCCCACTGCACCAGTGTCCCAACCCTGAGGGCTAGGGTGGCTGGAGGTGAGGGGGGTTACCAGAAGGTGCTCCTGTAAGAGAGGCCTCTCTGTGCACACCCCCGTCCGGAAGAGGCCGCGGGGGAAGCGTGGGAGCTCGGGTCGCGGTGGACACACTCCTGCACGTGCACACATGCAGTGTAGCACTCACACGTCTCACGCAGACACATTTACACACTGACGCGCACAAGTCACACCCGGCCATCCTCGTGCACCGGCCGAGCTGCGGGTGGAAATAGCTCCATCTGGGGCGGGGGCCAAGTTCCACACGTAAGAATTAACAACAAGGGCTGATGGAGGAAGGACCCAGAAACAGACCCGCACGGAAATGCACAGCTGCTTGTGCCACAGGCGGAGAAACATCCCCGCGGAGGGGAGGACGGTCCCCGGCCGATGAACCGCCGATAAAAAGGAGCCCCGGCCAGAACCTCACAGCTGATACCAGATCAACTCAGGACGGACCGCAGAGGTCAACGGAAGCCGGAAAACTGCAAATCCTTTAGGAAGAAGATGGAAAGCGTCCAGACCTAGGGCTGGGCCACGTGTAGGCGGAGCGGACGCGGAAAGCACCTTCCGTAGACGAAATCGGGCACATCGGCCGTGGGCGGGAGGCAAGGCTCTTGCTCCGTGAAAGACCCTGTAAAGAAAACGAGAACTACGTTCCGGGGAAAATACTCACACAGCTCACATCCGGCCGGGGCTGGTACCGGGAAGAAAACGACACCGCGGTTGGAAAACCGGCGGAGGCCCTTTCGTCACGACGCACCTGCGAGAGTGGCCAGCATAAGGGCTGGCGGGGACGCGGAGAAACGGGACCCCTCACACGTGGCCTCGGGGGAGGGGGGCGGTGATGGGACCAGAGCTGCGGACAGCAGTCTGGCAGTTTCTGACGAAGCAGAACAAGCCACCACCGCGTGACTCAGCAAGTGCCCCCCCCCACCCCCGGGCGTCTGTCCCCGGGACGCGCAGACTCGCGTTCACGCAGAGCCGGCCCACGGGAGTCCCGGCGGCCTTACCGCACGGGAGCCAGAAACCGGAAACGCCCAGGTGTCCTCCAGGGGGCGTCCGGTCGAACAGTGGTGCAGCCACGGCGTGGAACACGACTCCCCGGTGACAGGGAGCAGGTCACTGACACGCGTCACCACCTGGGTGAGTCTCCAGAGAATTACACTGAGAAAAGCCAATCCCAGGGACTCCGTGCTGCCTGACTCCCTTTATAGGACCTTCTGGAAAGGACAAGATTGCAGAGACGGGGGACAGATGAGTGGCCACCAGGGAGCGGGTGGGGCGGTGCTGCTGCTGGTGGTGCCCGTGGCGGCTGGGTGGCTCTGCACCCCGGCTGCGACCGTGTCTGTGTCCCGGGTGTGAGATTGTGGTTCCAGCGGGTGTTGGCCCTGGGCGTGTGGCACGGGGCACACGGGGTCTGTGCGTGGGAACTGGGGGCTGCCTCTGAACCCACCGTCCCCTCTTCCTAACATGCTCAGCAGCACACAGACAAAAGCAGGAGCACAGGACACACAGCAGGTGCAGGGGGCGGGGTTACGGTGGCCTAGCTCCTCTCTGCCCTTGTGTTTCCTATTTGCCGGCATTGAGGCTGGACTCCTTTCTGATCAGGGGGAAAGACGGCAAGTCCTCTTAACCGAGTAAAATGTTTGAGTAGTTCAATGTGCATCAATCAGCCTGGCGGGTGGCCCACGGGCAGGAACGCGGGGTCCCAAGGCGGGATGGGTGGGCTGGAGACCCCGCTCCCCTCGTCCCCGTGAGGCCGCCTGTCCACAGGGAGCACTGAACGGCCGGCCTGACCCTCCAGGTTCCAGCCCAGCCTGTGGGGACAATAGAACAGCATGTTTGTAAGGTCCCCGGGCCATTGTCACAAGTGACCATGTGCTGCAAATGTAAGACAGCACATGCCTCTCTCTCAGTTTTGGAGGCTAGAAGTCTGATTTAAGGTGTTAGCAGAGCCTGGCTCCTGCCGGAGACTCCGGGGAGGGGTTCTTCCCTGTCTCGTCACTTTCTTGGGTGCCGGTGTCCCTTGGCTCATGATTGAGTCCCTGCAATCTCTGCCCTGTCACCACACGATGTCTCTTCTGTGTCCCCAAACCCCCACCTCTTCTTGAAAATACAGGGCCACTGGATGGGGCCCGTCCTACCCCAGCATGACCTCATCTTAATGGCTTCTGCAAAGACCCTGTTTCCAAATAAGGCCAAGCTCTGAGTTCCGAGGCGGGGAGGGGGCGTGGACTTGAGGGGGTGGATGCTGTTCAAGCCAGTGACTGTATTTGTGGAGAAAGTGAAACAAAAGGAATTTACGTGAAAGGTCTCTGTAAGTTTAAGGGCTTGGCCGTAAAATGAGAGGCTCGTACACGGCCAGTGCTAACCCTGTGTCGTTCTTGGTCACCTGGACAAGGTTTTCAGGGTGTTCCTGCAGGGATGGGGAGGCAGGCAGGGGAGGGAGGGGAGTGGGCATGAGACGGAACGCAAGAACGCTTTCTCCCTGTGAGCTGGAGAAAATCAGGGTTTTTTTCCGCTGGATTTCCCGTGCCTTGGTAAGGAGGCTGTGGTTCTGTGGGGACTGGCACCCCCAGTCCTGAGCGGAGGCCGTCAGACAACCCCCAGCGGCTCAAACACCGGGAAGGGACAGCAGGTGCAGGGAGCCCCGCGCTGCACGGACCCTGTGCGTCCGAGCTGCATGCTTGTTCCACGGAGAACAGGATCAAAGAAACACCCCGGAACCGCGGCGCTCGGCATCAGAGAAGGGAAAACGTTTCCCGAATTTGCTGGGAGGCCCCTGAGGAGCCTTCGTGCAGAGGATCTTTCTGGCCGTTGCCCTGAGATCCATCCGGCCCCTGGCTCAGGCCTCAGTGGGTGTCCCTGGCCCGCCGGGCCCGCCGCCCTGCTCCCACGCTCCTGCGTCTCTGCAGCTCCGGGCCGCGCCTGCCCTCCTCAGCCGGAACGCCAGGCCGCAGGTCTCCCGGGGGCAGGCAGGTGCCTGGGGGCCCGGGGCCCACGGCGTGTGAGGAAAGGAGCGAGGGAATGAGTGAGTAGACCCGCTGCTGGCCCGTCCGTGTTATGGCCCCCCCTGAATCGCCTCGTGGTCTCTCCCGCAGGGTGATGTCCTGACCACCAAGTACCAGGTGGACCTCGGGGATGGCTTCAAGGCCGTGTACGTGAACCTCACGTCGACCGAGGAGCCCATCCGGCACCGCTACGAGAGCCCCGGCGTCTACCGCGTGTCTGTCAGGGCGGAGAACGTGGCGGGGCACGACGAGGCGGTGCTCTTTGTCCAGGTCAACTGTAAGTCCGTCGCCCCTTTGAGGCCAAGAGTCCCTCCCCGGGGCAGAGGGCCCCGGGTCCTGGGGGGAATGCAGGGAGACCCTCGGGCCTGCTCTAGGACCCCAGTCCTCAGGATGGCAGGCCGAGGGGCAGGGAGACGGGCAGGCCGGGCTCAGGTCCACACCCCGGGTGCTCCGTGCCACGGTGGGTTTGGTGACGATGCTGGTGGAAGTGACGAAGGTGATGGTGACAGTGCCCAGTAGGCAGCCTCTGAAATGCCAGTGCCCTGACGCCGTCTAACCCCGGCCTTTCCCCGGACCCCGCAGCCCCCCTGCAGGCCTTGCACCTCGAAGTGCTTCCTGTCGTCGGCCTCAACCAGGAGGTGAACCTCACAGCCGTGCTGCTGCCCCTGAACCCCAACCTCACCGTCTTCTACTGGTGGATCGGCCACAGCCTGCAGGTGCGCTGGGCCCGGGACCCCACAGGCTTGCACCTGGGTGAGAGTGGGGCCGGGCAGTGCCCCGGGGCCTGGGCAGAAGGACACAGGGTATGACATGGTGGACTCGAGGTGGGCACACACCAGCCTTTCTTCCCGAGCACCTGCTCGTGTTTGGCTGAGTCTAAGTGTGGCGGACGCAGGATAAAGTGGACCAGACACTGCCTTTTCCTGGGGAGAGAGGTGTGAACACGACAGGTGGCCCGAGTTGTGATACGCATCACAGGAAGGGGGCCGGTGAGGTGTTGCGAGCTCCAGAAGATCAGGCCGTTTCTAGTCTGGGCGTTGGGTGTGGTCAGGGAAGGCTTCATGGAGGAGGGGGTCACGGGGGCCGGACCTGGTCTCAGAGCCCTGGGTTGTACCCCGTAAGCAGCGGGGAGCCACAGACAGTCGCTGGTAGGAGGGCTGGAGGGTCTCTGCGGGCAGGGCTGCCCACCTTAGCCTGGGAGCCCTCGAGACCTCAAGAGGGGCGTCCTTCCCTCATTCAGTAAGCTTAGCCCTGCACCCCAGGCAGAAAGACCCCAACAGCACTGAAGGCCCAGACACAGAAGCCGGGCGGGAGGAGCCATAGGCCCCAGATCGCATTTTCCTGGAATGGGGGGTGGGGTTGAGGAGGGCGCCAAGCTCCGGGTTCAAATCCCAACTCCGCTACTCCCAGCCCAGCCCTGTGAGCAGGCCTGGAAGGAAGGGGCCCCTGGGAGACTGGGTCCAGGCTGCCCTGACTTAGAGCTGGTGCCTCTGGGGGGGCCCTCCCCGTGTCCCCCCCTCTGCTGCCCCCATGCCCCGACCAGAGCGGGGGAGAGTGAACGTTCTGGGTGAGGCCCTGGGCAGCGGGCGGGCTCTCCCGCATGGACCTGCCCTGACCGTGCTCGTGGTCCCCGCAGCCCTTGCTCTCCCTGGAGAACTCTGTGACCACGCGGTTTGCAGACACGGGGGACGTGCGTGTGACTGTGCAGGCCGCCTGCGGAAACTCGGTACTGCAAGACTCCAAGGTGGTCCGCGTGCTGGGTGAGCCCCCTCCCCAGGGACGGGAGGCACGTCTCGCCCTTCTCGGGAGCGCTGGGTTTGTGTGGCATCTGGTTATGCAGGGCAGCGCAGGCTAGGGAGAGGAGCGGGTGAACACAGCTCACGCTCCCCAGCTTCCCTGGCCTCAGTTTCCCCATCTGTAAAATGAACACAGACGAGTCTTTGTGTCCAGTGGCCCTCATGGGCCTCACACGGCACAGAAAGAGGACGTGGCTGAGTGACCGACTTGTCGGGGTCACCAGGTCTGCCAGCCTCCCAGCAGCCGGACCTCTCCTGCCCCCTTGTCACATGATTCTAGCTTAAAGTAAGGGGACCCCTAACATAGCCTTTACTGAGACTCCCATTCTGGATCCCACTCACTGGGGGCCCCAAGTCCCTCATGGGAGACATTTACAATAGGAGATTAATCCTAAAAATGGAAGAGAGCCCCCCTCCCAGGGTGCTATTGCCCTTGTCATCACACTGATAAAACCTCATTTTGCTTGCCAACAGCCTCTCCTATGGAGAGCAGCCATCAGTTAAATATTTAGTGGGCCTGCCTTTGGCTGTTCCTCCATTCGCAAACACATGTGCACAGGGTCCTTTGAAATAGTCACTGCCTCCCCTGCCGTAAGCTGCTGGGTTCCCAGTTCACAAAGCGCTTGTCCCTTGGGCCACACAGCCCCAACAAAGCCTCCTTCCTCCATGGGGCTCAGGAGGAACCTGGAGACACTACAGCGAGCTCCTCTCACAACCACCTGCACGGGGCTCCAGAGTGGGCCTCTGGGTTGGGGACCCTGGCAAATGGGAGAGAAAGAGAAGGTGGGACCTCTGCCCTCAAGGGACTCTTACTCTGGTGGGGAGACCAGTGCCCTTGAAGTCCATGGGTCCCTGGGGGAAGGGAGCCCGACTTCATGGGGTGTAGCCATCCTTGTGAGTGAACGGGGCGGAGCTCATAGGGCAGGCTTGGCGCGTGCCGGGCCCTCCCTCCCCGGTGGGCACAGGGGTTTTAATGTTCATTATTAGGTGCCAGTCAGTGAGGTGGGCCCTGCCCCGGGCAGTGGCTGGCGCAGGAAGGACTCTTGTTTTCCAAAGCGGGCCACGGGATCTGAAGCCAGGGCAGTCCTGGGCCATCCAGGGTGCATGGCCTCCTGCCGGAAGGCGGAGCCTTGCTGCCCAGGACTGACCAGCTCGCCCGTCTCTGCCACTTTTCAGACCAATTTCAGGTAGTGCCTCTGCGGTTTTCCACGGATCTGGATGTGCACAACCCCAACACCCCTGAGTGGAGAGAGGACGTCGGCCTGGTGGTGACCCGGCTGCTCTCCAAGGTGCCCCCAGCCCACCCCCCCAGGGCCTCCCCAGCACCTGCGGGCGCCTCGGAGGGGCGGGGCCCCAGAGCACCGAGGGAGGGGCGGGGCGGGGCGGGGCGGGTGGAGCTGCCCTCAGTCCCGGTGACCTGGTCTTCAGGCTGTCTGCCCGGTGCTCCGGGGACAGCTAGGGCCCGCTGCCCTGGCTCTGCGGGACAGGCGGCTGGAGCGCCAGCTCACTGGGGGGGGGGGGGGGGGCAGGCCGACGTCCTCCATGCACATCGAGTGAGCACCAGCTGTTTGCACAGGACACGGTCACTGTCCTCTGATGGCCCAGAAGCTCCTTAGGATGATATTCATTTATTCACGGAGTTTCTATTCTGGGCCGGATGCTGGAGCCAGAGAGAATCCATGTGATTGCTGCCCCTGGGGAGCCCACAGACAGCAGACCGAGGCGGTGCCCCAGGGTGGGCCTAGGCCACTCAGGGCCCTTGGTCCCTCAGTGAAGGAAAGACCAGCCCCCCACAGTCATCCAAGGCTGTCACAGGCTGAGGCCCACTCTGGCCGTGCCTCTCCTCAACCAGTTAATAATGCTGGTGATACTGTCCTGGGTGTTGAAGGCTGAATAGGAGTTTGCCAGATAAAAGTGCACGGAGTGGGCTTTTCAGGAGGCAGAGGGACCCGTGCAGGCTGAGCTTTGTGGGTTGGAGGAACTATTTGGTCAGGAGCCCTGACGCCTGGGAGGAGCTTAGCCAGAGAGGGCTCTGCTCACCCTCAGTGAGAGGAACGATCTGGAGGTAGCAGGCCCGGCCTGGGGGAGGCCACTGTCAGGGGGCTACCGGGCTCGGGGGCCATCCCTGTGGGGTGCGAGGCTCAGGACTAGCTCGAAGGACAGGTGGCCAGGACTTGGACAGACCAAGAGGAGAGAGAGGGTGTTCCTGGGGGCCCCAGAGCATGGCAGGGGACAGAGAAGACAGGCGGCTCAGGGGGGGCTTGTCCGTGTCCCTGCAGGAGACCAGCGTCCCCGAGGAGCTGCTGGTGACCGTTGTAAAGCCGGGGCTGCCCACCGTGGCCGACCTGAACGTGCTCCTGCCCCCTCCCGGGCCCGCGAGGAAGAGGAATCTCACAAGTGACAAGGTATCTCCTGAGGCCGCTGGACCCAGGTTCTCCCTGCACCGCCAAGGGTTTGGTGGCCTAGTGCCCAGGGTTTGGTGGTAAGTCACAGCGAGCACAGAGTCTCGGGGGCTCTTTGTCACGTAGAGGCCCACCAATCACTCACCAGTGTCACTCACCAGATCACCAGTGATCTCACCAATCACTGCCTGACGCAGGTGGCCAGCTCTCCTCCCTCCGTGGCCGCACCCCTGGGACTCTGGTGGCCTCCAAGGTCACTGTGTTGGGGAATGGCGGGGCACAAGGGCACTGGGGTGGGACCACCCCCCAGGGGGACATTCCGGTGGCCGGAGCTGGTCACACTGGCCCGAGCACCCAGGGTGTGGGTCTCGGGACAGAGTGGAAATCAGGGCCCATCCACTTAGCCAATGTCTTCACTGCATGGGACAGCTTCCAGAGAATAGCCTTCATCTGGGCAGACAGACGACCTGCCGTGTGGCGGGCACAGGATGGGGACCCAGGGATAAATCGAAGCCACTGGGGTGCCTGGGGTGGCTGTAACGCTTCCCCAAACAGACCGTAACTCGGGTGGAGGAGGAGAGCGGAAGGCAGACCCGGGCACTGCACAGCCCTGTGCCGAGCCGACCAGCGGGTCCCCAGAAGGTTAGGCAGGGTCAGCGTCGGGCACCGCCCCTGAGGCGCGTGCACAGGCACACAGGTGTTCACAGCAGCCCCAGAGTGGCCACGAGCCAGACGTCCACACAACGGAGTCTTATGCAGCCGTCAAAAGGGATGCGGGTCTGATCTGACACCTGCTGCCACTGGGATGGGCCCGGCAGACGGGACGCGCAGGGGAAGCAGCCGGTCACCGAGGCCGCCTGCTGGATGCCTGCGTTGATGGAAATGTCCGGAAGGGGCAGGCGCGCAGAGGCGGAAAGCAGGCTCCGGCTGCCAGAGGCTGGGGAGGTGCGGGGGGGTGCAGACGGCTGGCAGGCACGGGTTTCCTTTGGGGATGATGAGAATGTTCTGGAGTCAGACAGCGGTGATAGCTACATGACCGGAAGTACCCTAAAAAGTGCCGATTTGTACGCTTGAAGAAAGTAAATGTTATCTCAAGACAAAAAGAAAAAAAGTCAGAAGCCCCACCCCCCGATGGACTGGTCGTGAGACAGATGCCCCTGGAGGCCGTCTGGAAAGACTGACCAGCGCTGAGCAGGGCACAGCACAGCCCTGTGGGCGGCTGATAGCGTCTCATTTTACAGGCGAGGGAAGTGGGGCTCGGCGGGGGGCACCGTCAGGACCACGGAGAGGACAGGGAGTCCCATGTCACCGTGGCTGCTCCACACCACTCCCACGCTGCCTCCTGGTTAGACGTGACTGTCGGGGCCTGGCCCACAGCGTTTCCCAAAGGGCACCCGCATCGGCACCTGAGGGCTCCCCGGCCTGCCAAGCCCCCCGCCCCTGCCGTGTCTCTGGGGGGTGGGACAGCAGAGGGTTGAGAGTGTACCCATTTCTCAGACAGGTAGCTAACTAACCACAGGGGCTCCGCACAGCTTGGGGAAGGCACGGCGGGCCTCGGGGACCTCCCTCCCTCGGGCCCACAGCACCCCCCGCCCACCCCGGCCCTCGAGGTGGAGAGCAGATGGGCAGATCCTGCAGGAGTCAGATGTGGGCGCTCAGGAGAGATTTGGAAGGAGATGGGGAGGGACACGGGGGAACTGTCACCCCCCTTGTCCTGAGCTGAGGGTAAACCGTGTGCCTGAGGATGGTGAAAAATCCTAGGGACCCATCACGGTCACTGACCGCAGGGCATCCGCCTGGCCCTTGCCGTGTGCCAGGCACGGGGCCGGAGGCATTGACCCTTGCAGCAGAGTCCCAGACGCAGACCCCGCATTCCCAGGGAACACCGGGTGCCAAACTGCTGTTCGTGGAGGCCGAGTTTGGCCCCCAGAATGTCCCACCCAAGGCACCCTGGGCAGGGGAGCCCCAGGGACCACCATCCTGTGGGAGGCCCCCTTCCCCAGCACCTGTACACCCACCTGTGCAGAGGAATGACACCTGGGCAGCCACATGGGGCAGCTGGTCCCCTTCTGAACACCAGGAAAACTCCCCCTCATTTTCCAAGAGGCCAGCCGCCCCCCACCCCGTGATCCAGCAGCATCACCTCCTGGGGTTGCTCGCCGTCAGGGGTGCGGTCGCTCCCTGGCCCAGGTCACCTGTCCTGTCCCCATCCGGTTCTCGTCTTGGTCTTCCTCCTCTGGGAAGCCCTCCCTGACCACTGCCAGGTCTGGGGGCCTCCTGAGCACCCCCGGGCTCCCCAACTTTACCACACTCTCTGGCCCCAACGAGAACGAGAGTGGTCAGGCCCCAGCTCGGTCACCCTCGTGCCCCTCTGTAGGTTCTCAGTGCAAAGTTGGCAAGTATTCCCATTTTACAGCTGAGGAAACTGAGTGCCCCCCCCCCCCGCAACCCTGCGGCTCTGCAGGGTCAGAGCAGATGTCTGCCCAGCTCTCCCGCTCCCTCCGGTGGCTTCCGGAGGACCCTCTCACTCCCCTCTTCTTGCTTTCAGAGACTCATGGCCATCCGGCAGGTGCTGAGGGCACAGAAGATCAGCTTCCTCCTGCGAGGTGGGGTCCGGATCCTGGTGGCCACGAGGGACACAGACACAGGTGAGAAGCAGGGGGCTTCCTTTGGCCTGGCCCGTGCTCGCCCCTGCAGGATCGAGGGGGTGTGCAACCCCCTCAGGCGACACTGTGACCCCGGGGGCTGGGGGCAGAGGACCCCCCAGTCACCCACCAGCTCCCCCTGGCTGGACAGTCGCCTCCAATTACAACCCAAGGTGGGGGGGGCGGGTCAGACCCAAGGGCCTTGCTCTGTCCGCAGATGCGGCACGTACAGCCCTGGCTTTAGCTGACATGGACATTTAGGGTCCCCGCCCCCACCACGGGACCGTCCTCTCCGGTCACGCGTGTGTCCTTTCCTGTTTGGGAAAGAATCTTTGCAGAAGTGAAGAGCTTCCGTCTGCCCCGTAGAGACACGGGGCCCATCGCGAAACGTGGCAGGTTGAGCGCACGCCAGCAATGCGGTCCGCCTTCCAGAAGGAGGGGCCGGGGCCCTCGCGCACACAGCAGGAGTTGTGTGCCCTGGGGGGGTTGCCCCGAGGCCTGCCCACGCCGCTCAGCCACACCGGGAGCATGTGCCAGACCAGGTCTTCCAGCCGAGGAGGCCGGGGCGGGGGACGGTGGGGCCCCACTGAGCACCCCTGCTCTCCTTACAGATTCTCAGAGGCTGGGAGGCGGTGGCGGCTACTGGGCCGTGGCGGTCCTCGTGGTCATCGGACTCTTCGCGGTGGGCGTGTTCATCCTCTACAAGTTCAAAAGGCAAGGCCACCCGGCCGGCCGCTCTGGCAGGTCGGGCGTGGGGTCGGGCAGCGGGCAGCGGCTTTCCGGCAGGATCCTCGATGGGCTGTGGCAGGGAGGGCGCGAGGCCAGACGGGCTCCAGGTTCCGAGCGGCCGCGGTCCCGGGAGGCGGGGAGGCGGCCAGCGGCTCACAGCCCCACGACCATCTTCCACCCCCACCTCCTGTCTGCCGACATCCCGGCCTTATCTCACGTGGAGGGAGGCCCCGCCCATTTCACAGATGAGGAGATCCAGGCTCAGAGAGGTCATGTAGCCTGCCCAGGGCCACACAGCTGGTGAACAGAGGAGGGGGATCTGAGGTGGGCTGGCCCAGACTTCCTCCCACACTCCCCATCCCTGCCCCCAGCGCCCCAGCGAGGAGAGGGCGGGAGCTGGTGGGGGGGCTCTGCTGAGGCCAGGAGGGGTTGCAAGTGTAGTATGTGGTCCTCAGTGGGGGCTGCGGGGACTCTCGTCCCCTCTGGGCCCCGTCTGTAAACTGGGTTTAATAACCCACCGTGCTGGGGCTCCAGGCCGCCCTGGGGGGGCTGGTGAAGCTGAACTTCCCCGGATCCTGGACCTGGGAATGAGCAAAATGAACCAGACGTGTCACCAGACTCATTCTTCAAAAGGCGGCTTCGAG
Organism: Leopardus geoffroyi; assembly: GCF_018350155.1. Lineage (NCBI taxonomy): Eukaryota > Metazoa > Chordata > Mammalia > Carnivora > Felidae > Leopardus > Leopardus geoffroyi. Next base: position 202,112,991 of record NC_059327.1, read on the forward strand.
TTGTGACCTCACTGCTTCTCCTGTCTTGATGGCTCAGGTCCAGCGGCCTCAGGGTCACCCTTCGGGACAGTCCAAGACATGCTGACCCTTCCCTTCGTGCTCCTGTGAGGCCAAGGGTCCCTCCTCCAACCGCATCTTTCCCCCAGGCCCTGCGCCCCACTCACCCGTCTCCAGACGCCTCCCAGCTCCTTTGGTCGGTCTTTTAAGTGGTGACCATATGTGCACCCCACTCCTCTGTGTGGGTCCCCAGCTTTATTGTTCCAACCAAACAGTCCCAACTGTTTGTCAGTCCCCACCGAATGGGCGGCCTGAGGCGCTCTCAGAGTGTGTAACAGGGACCTGAGCTGGTCTGGAGAATCTGGGAGGACTTCCTTAAGGAGGGGATTTCTGAGTGGGGATCCTGAAGGATAAGTAGGAACTTGCTGAGCAGAGGGGCTAGAACAGGAGCCAGGCTGTGGCCTTTCTTGGTGTCTGTGCTTGTAGAGGCACTGGTTTCTGGTGGACAGGTCCACCTGGGTGTCCCCCCGCTGGCACCTCAAGTTCAAATCAAACTCGAGATCCTTGCCCCCAAAAGCCTCTCTTGGACGAAGGACACAACCCTCTGCCGGGTGCCGGGGTCAGGAACCCCACCTCCTCCCTGTCTGCTCCCTCCCCTCAGCCTGGGTGACATGGCCTGACACCCACAGCCACTCTGAAAGTGGGACTTGTCGCAGCTAGGAAGTGGCCTCTGAGACCAGGATTTCTGGGGCTAAAGGCAGGGCCCCTCCCCACCCCAAACACGGTCAGGCTAAAGCAGGTACCAGCAAAGCCCCAGGGAATGTAACTCCAGGCCCTCCCCCGGGCCGGGGCAGAGGGGCCCCCTTGCTGGCCAAGGCCCCTCCTGAGCCCAGCATGACAGATGCCCTTGGAGCCTTAAGAGGCCGGTCACACACCCCTGGCCTCCATGGTGTGATCGTGGGCCAGGTGGAGAGCTGCTGACTGTATTCTGATTGAGGCGGGGGTCCCGTGATTTCCGTTACAAGAGTGTTCTCAGCCTCAAAGCTCTGCTTTGACATCACCATGTCCGATGTCCGTGGTGCTGGCCCCAGGCCCACAGTCCACACGGGTACCAGGCTGATCCCCGAGGCTCAGCCAGGAGGGGGCCTGATGTTTACCTGGAGGCACACAGGGCTGCCTCCCAGCCCCCCCCCCCCCAGTTAAAGGACGTCCCTGCTCTCCCCGCACACTCCGTTCTCACTGTCCCATGCTGTGCCAAGTGCTGCAACACTTCAGTTCCCCCGAAGACGGGCCACAGAGGTGTGGCCGTGCCAGGTAGGACTCGCTCAGAGCCTCGACTTCCAGATCTGTGGAATGGGCACGCTGGTTCTCCCAAGGGTGTGAAGAGCGGGTGTCCTGCCAGCCCCCCTCTGCCGCGCACGTGTGGGGTGGGGGCCCGGTGTCCTGTGTATTTGCAGAGATGAAAGGAAAAAGCAGAGACTTCCAGCCACGTCTGGGTCTCCATCCTGGAGCAAACTTCACCCTGAGTGCAAGGCCCTGTCCAGACTGCAGGGCGGCCCAGCACTGAGGCAGGGGCCATTCTCCTGGGCTTCCCCTCGGGGCCTGCCTCGGCTTCCTCATTTATGAAAGGGGACTGAGAAGGAGGGGGTGGGGAAAGGGGAGGAGGAAAAGAAGAGAAGGAGAGGAGAGGAGGGGAGGGGAAGAGGGGGAGAAAGAGGGGAGGAGGAGGAGGAAGAGGAGGAAGGGAGGGGAGGAGGGGGAGGGGCAGCCCCTTGCAGGTGTGTTCCTGTGTGCCCTTCTCTGGTCCCCAGGCAGTTAGCTGAGATGCCCCACCCCACGAAGGGAGGCTGGAGCCTGGGGGGAGTGGGGAGGGTGGGGATGAGTGTCAGGCTGCAGGGGTGGGGGGATGAGTGTCAGGCTGCAGGGGTGGGGGGATGAGTGTCAGGCTGCAGGGGAGTGGGGGGATGAGTGTCAGGCTGCAGGGGTGGGGGGATGAGTGTCAGGCTGCAGGGGGGTGGGGGGATGAGTGTCAGGCTGCAGGGGTGGGGGGGATGAGTGTCAGGCTGCAGGGGTGGGGGGATGAGTGTCAGGCTGCAGGGATGGGGGGGATGAGTGTCAGGCTGCAGGGGTGGGGGGATGAGTGTCAGGCTGCAGGGGTGGGGGGATGAGTGTCAGGCTGCAGGGGTGGGGGGATGAGTGTCAGGCTGCAGGGGGGGTGGGGGATGAGTGTCAGGCTGCAGGGGGGGTGGGGGGATGAGTGTCAGGCTGCAGGGGGGTGGGGGGATGAGTGTCAGGCTGCAGGCGTGGGGGGATGAGTGTCAGGCTGCAGGGGTGGGGGGATGAGTGTCAGGCTGCAGGGGTGGGGGGATGAGTGTCAGGCGCAGGGGTGGGGGGATGAGTGTCAGGCTGCAGGGGTGGGGGGGATGAGTGTCAGGCTGCAGGGGGGTGGGGGGATGAGTGTCAGGCTGCAGGGGTGGGGGGGATGAGTGTCAGGCTGCAGGGATGGGGGGGATGAGTGTCAGGCTGCAGGGGTGGGGGGATGAGTGTCAGGCTGCAGGGGTGGGGGGGATGAGTGTCAGGCTGCAGGGGTGGGGGGATGAGTGTCAGGCTGCAGGGGTGGGGGGATGAGTGTCAGGCTGCAGGGGTGGGGGGGATGAGTGTCAGGCTGCAGGGGTGGGGGGATGAGTGTCAGGCTGCAGGGATGGCAGGTGAGGCACCTCTCTGAGCCGGAGCTGTGCCAGAGGCCAGCGGCTGGGCACATCCCCACCCATTTCTTTCCCCTTGGACGTCAGCACGGATGCAGGGGGTCGTTTGGACTTTGTCCAGGGCAGGGTTGGTGGGTCAAGGCCATGGAAGGGACAGAATTCCGGCCTCCTGAACTGTGTTCCTCAGACGCCCCTGAGGGCCAGAGAGCAGCTCCACAAACAGCTGCAGATAATTGCACCCGGAGGAGGGGGATGGGAGGAGGCGGAAGGGGAGGACCCGAGTGGGCCCAGAAGGTGCCCCAAACAGGGGGGAGGGAGGGAGTGCCGGTCTGCTGCCTGGCACCCTGAGGACTGTTCCTGAACTGATCATGAGCCCGGGGTTGCCTTGGAAACAGTAGAGCACGGTTAGGGGGCGGGTGGCCACTCCCGGAGCGCCAGGCCCTGCAGGGAAGGCGAGACAGACTGGTGCCAGGCAGCAGAGAAATGCCTCTCGGGTCCTGAGGCCCGAGGGTCCGACACGGCCCGTGGGGGTCCGGGGAGCTGGCTCCGTTCCCGGCGGCGTCGCAGTCAGCGTGGGCCAGGCTCAGCTGCCGTAACAAGCAGCCCCACGGCTCAGGGGCTCACAGCCGCCAGAGGCTGACTCCTCACTCGGGCTGTCCCCTGGGGCTGGGAGGGGCTGGCCTCCCGTAGTGGCTCAGGGGCAGGGCCATTTCCAGAAGCCGAGGCACAGCGGAGGGAAGAGAGTTCTGGAGGGACCAAGCCATCCCGTAAGTGTTTCAGCCTGGAGGTGACATGTGCCACCTTTATCCGCCCTCGGTGGGCAGAACTGGCCACGTGGTCTGGCCCAGCCCAGAGGCCTGAAGGTCACCTGCCATCCGATTGTCCCTGAAGAACGGGCAGGGCTTGGGGAGAGGCGTCCGAGAAAGCCTGCTCTTGCTGGGGGACCGCGGGCTCCTCCCCGGTTTCGCTCAGGCTAACGAGGTATCGAACAGGAAGGAGGCTGGCCCGGAGGGGGGCCCAGCTGAGGCAGAGGGGGCTGTGCCCACGGTCTCCTCTCCCTCCGGCCCCGGGGGCACAGGAAATCGAGACAACACGGTCCTGGGACCCCGGCAGGACTCAGCAGGTGCCTCTCAGAGCCAGGTCGGCATCCTGTGTCTCACGGGAAAGCGTGTCTCACCAACCCAGTCAGAGCCCAGGACGCTGGTCTCCCGGAGATGCCGGATGACTGGGAAACACAGGACAGTAAAATACCCCCTTCCTGCAATGTGATCTCAGTCTAGGTACCAGGGGAGACGGACCGTGAGCACCCGTGCCCCGGGGCAGAGGGAAATCCAGGGCGGCAGACCTCACAGGACGGAGGGCTTCCTGGAGGAGGTGGTTTGGAGCAGACATGGGGCAGGGGACGAGATCCAGGAGCACTGTCCGCACCACACGCGGGAGTGGTCTGGGGCGCAGCCGTCTGGGGGCTCCCGGGGGCGGATGGCCTGCGCGGCACCCCGAGCCCCACCTCTGCCCCACAGGAAACGCCCCGGCAGGACCGTGTACGCCCAGATGCACAATGAGAAGGAGCAAGAAATGACGAGCCCCGTGAGCCACAGCCAAGGCGTCCAGAGCGTCATCCAGGGTGAGGAATTTATAGATGGTGATCTCGACTCACAGACTCTAGGTAACACCCGTCCCGAAAACCCACCTTCCCTCCCCACCCCTTCCTGTGGGTCCCTGCCTGGCGGCCTCGGGCCGCCAAGCACTCGGGACCCAGGGCCAGGCAGGCGGTGGCCCTCCGTCCCCTCCATCTGAGGAGGGGATGACCGGAGATTAAATCGGCGGCCTGGGGACAGCGGCCACCACATCTGGCAACGCCTGAGCGCCTCATCCGGCGCCCCCTGGTGGGGGGGGGCTATTTGCGCGGGGAAGCTCTGCTCTCGGGGGTTGGTGGCCTCTCCCCAGGGGCCCCCAGTGCTCCCAGCCGTCCTGTTCACCGGAAACAAGGATTGAGGATTTTGTGAGCCTCACGCACACGGACGTAACCACCTGTGCACCGCGCTTTACAGCGGACAAAGTGCTCTGGTCCCTGTGGTCTCACTGGCTCCTGACCGTGCCTGGCGGGGGGTCCTGTCACCCCCGGCCGCTCCCCACACGCACGCGGCGCACGGCCGTCGGCGCTCATGCTTCTCCCCCACGTCCCCCAGGAGGGCAGTTCCTGTCTGTCCCCCAGGCCAGCAGCCGGAGCACAGCGGCACAGAAGACACCCTGAGGGTGTCACTGTCGCCACACATTGTCAGTACTGTTGGTCCCTTCTCTCCCTCGCTGTGTCTGTCCTGCCCTCAGAGCTGGGACAGGCGGAAACCAGTGTCTCACTTGTTCGGGGGTCGAGGGGTGAAGTCATTCACGCAGGCGGCACAGAACCCAGGTGGCCGACCTCGAATCCAAACCCAGGCCGGCCAGACCCCAGAGCCCGTGTCCTTCAGTTTCTCCCTAGAGCGGCCGAGGAGGCCACCCCACCTTTGTCCGTCCCCCAACCTCGGCAGGGTCCCCGCTGTGGGACGGCCAGTCATCCCCCCCATCTGTGCTCCCCGGGAGTGGTGCCTCCACCCCCTCCTGGGACGTGGTGACAGCTCCGGGTCCTGAGCCCGGCCGGGCTGAGGGACTTCGGTGAGGCAGACAAAAAAAGCTGAGATTCCGAGCGGTCACTTAGCTGAGAAGAACCAAATTCCAGCCCGGCTCTGCGGCTCCCCAGCCTGTGCCCTCCCCTCCCCCCACCGCAGCCCCCAGGCTGGGGGTGCTCTCCTGTGCATCCTCAGGGACCCCTCCACAGGTGTCTCCCCTGCTAGGGGCTCCACGCTGCCTCCCACATAGCCCGGCCCCCCCCCCCTTCATGCAGGTGACCTCACAACCCGGTGTGACAGTGGCAGCTGCGGAGTCTGGGAGCCGACCGGGGGCTTCCCAAGCTCGGTGGAGGGCGTGGATGTCCCGGGAAGACCCGAGCCGTGTTCTCCGGCCCGTGGCGTGTGTTTACCGCCAAGGTCCTGAAGAACAATCAAAAGCATAAAACTAACAGGTTATTTTGAGGGAGCGCTTAGTATGCGCCAGGTGCATTTCCCCACGGAACCCCCAGGCGGTCCTCGAAGGGCGGCGCTGAGACGCTGTGACACGTGACACGTGGCAAAACCAAGGCCACAAGGGGACGGACCTCGATGAGGGTCTCACCCACAAGTCTGGCTGGTGAGCCCGGGGAGCCCCAGCCCGGCAGGTGCCGCAGAGCCGTCGGCCGCGCTCTCCCCGAGCACCGGACACAGGACGTGGAGGAAGGTGGCTCGTGGGCAACACCAGGGCTGCCCCCTCCCCTCTCCCACCGGGCGGGGCCTCCGGCTCCTGATGCAGCCCCCACGCAGAGGCCTCCCCCCTCCCTCCATAGCAGCCTCCCCCCCCGCCCGCAGAATTCTCCACCTGCAGAGCCCTCCCCCCTCCCCCCGCAAAACCCTCCCCTCCCCCCGCACAAACCTCACCATCCCTCCCCGCAGAGCCCTCCCCCCTCCCCTTTAGAACCCTCCCTCCTCCCCCCCGAAAAACCCTCCCCGCTCCCCCACGCAGAACCCTCCCCACGCAGAGCCCTCCCCCCTCCCCCATAGAACCCTCCCCACCGACCGCAGAACCCTCCCACTACAGAGCCCTCCCACCTCCCCCCACAAAACCCTCCCCCTCCCCCCGCACAAACCTCACCCTCCCTCCCCGCAGAGCCCTCCCACCTCCCGCCCACAAAACCCTCACCGTCTACTCCCACACACCTCCCCACTCCCACCCCCAGAGCCCTGCCCTCCCCTTCAGAACCCTCTCCCCTCCCCCCACAAAACCCTCCCCCTGAGGAGCCCTCCACTGACGCTGAATCCTCCCCCACCCCCAGAACCATCCTCCCCCCACAAAGCCCTCCCCCCCCCACAAAACCCTCCCCCCTCCCCCACAGAACCCTCCCCCTGCTGAGCCCTCCCCCTCCCCCACAGAACCCTCCCCCCTCCACAGAACCCTCCTCCCCCCCAACAGAACCTTCCTCCCCCTCCCCGCAGAGCCCTCCCCCCCACAGAACCCTCCCCCGTCCCCCACCCAGACCCGGGTTCTGACCTCACCGCGCCCCTTCTCTCTCCTGCCGCTCACGCCGCGCCCTGCAGCGCCTGCTGCCGGGAGGGGGCGCAGCCCCTCTCGCATCCCCCTGCTGCCGCACGCCGGCCGCCCTGTCGCAGGTCAGTGGGCGCGACGCGCGTGGCCTTGGCCTTGGCCTCCCCTCCCGAGGCCCGCCGGGGCCCGCCGCTCGGGACGGCACCGGGAGAGCCCACCCTGTCGCGCACCCAGGAGACGGAGAGACCCCCCCCTCCCCCCACTGCCCCGCACGGCGCTCAGGCACCACCCGCACGACTCCAGGAACCGCGGGACGCCCACCGCACGTTGGCCTCGTGGCGCTGCTGAGGCCACACGCCGGGTCCCCGGCGCCCCCTGCGGCGGGGGCGGGGCGGGGGCGTGCTCACGGGCGGCCGTGTCCGTTTCCTAGGGAATCACTCCGGCGTGGTCCTGAGCATCAACTCCCGAGAGATGCACAGCTACCTGGTGAGCTGATGTCCCCCGAGGCCCGCGCCCCGGACACTCTCCTCTGCGCCGTCTCATCCCCGGAGGGCACCGGTGCTGGGACCCGCGTCCCCTCAGAGGCCTGCGGAAGCGCCACCTCGTCCAGCGACAGATGCCCCCTCTCCTCAGCTCACGCCCGCCCAGCCCACGAGACGCACGGGGGCCTGACCCCCGACCCCCTGGACACCAGGCGCACGGCGCCACCCGCCGCCCCCGGCCCGACCGGGCACTTCTCTGTCCCCGGGCCGCGCGTGGCTGCCCCAGCTGCGCCACACCCCGTGGCCCCAGCCCGAGGCCCGGCCGCCCTGGGGACGGGGAGGTGCGCCTGCCGGGGCCGCCGGTCACCCTGCACCGTCGGCCCCTGTCCCCGCACGGGGGGGCCCCGGAGCCCCGCTTTCTTCTTCAATACCCCAGGGAGGGCGGCTCCTACCTGCATGGCCTCCCTCTGCGGGGGCCGCCCTGCAGAGTCCAGAAAGCCTGTGACCCAGACCCCACCCCTGCCCCGGGCCCTCCCAACACAGCCCTCCGTGCCTCCCGCCGTCCGCCTCTTTTTAAACTGCAGATAATGTAAATACCTCTTTAGGTAGCTGTTTGCGTTCTGGGGGTGGGGGGCTGTTCAACTTTCTACTCTGTGGTCAGGCGGTAGCCGTCTGGGTTGCTTTGTCAGAGCCCCCTTCTCGGGACCCTTCTTTTAGTGCCGGGGTTCCGGAGGGACAGGTGCTCTGCCGGCTTTGCCCCCGGAGCCCGGGCCTGCACTTCTGCAACCGGCCAGCAGGTGGCACGCTCCCCGGGCTCCCCGCCCACCCGCTGGGGTCTCCTCCTCCCCCTGGGGCACCGCCTGGAGAAGCACCAAGGGCCTGGTGCCTCCTTACAGTTGGGGGAACCCGGGTAGGAGCCGGGGACCAGAAGAGGCTTCGGATGACAGAACCGGAAGGGCCGTCCAGGAGCGTGCCCCTCATTTTGAAGTTGGAGAAAGTGAGGCCCAGAGAGGGGTGACTTTCCCAAGGTCACACAGCAAGACAGTAGCAGAGGTGCCCCAGGGACTAGCCCTCTGCACTCACTCACAGACGCCTAGAATCAGGGACGCTAGCCTAAGTCTACACTTGTGAATATACAGGGGGGAGGTGTTCACCTTTTGCCTTGAACTCCGAAGTCAGTAGTCTCCTCCCTCCCCCCTTTCTCCCCCCTCCTCCTCTCCCCTCCCTCCCTCCTCCCTCTCCCTTTCTCCTCCCTCCCTCCTCCCCTCCTCTTCTTCCCCCCCTCCCTCCCCTCACTTTCCCCTCCCAGGCAGGGCTCAGGGTCTCCCCCTAGGCGATGGGGAACACCAGAGCTCAGGCTGGGAGCTCACTGGCTGGTGGTGAGTCCAGAATGAAGCCTGGGGGGCATTAACTCACTTCCCTTACAAAGGCCTGCAGGAGGGGAGACCCAGGGACAAACCCTCGCGCCTGCAACAGCCCCCAGGGCACAGGAGTCCCTCAGTGTTTGCGTGTCACAAATAGGGACTCTGAGGCCGCGAGGAGGAAGGGGTCACTGTGTGTCACACGCCAGGTGGTGGAGTCCCTCTCCCCGGGCCGCCGCTCACCAGCTGGGGCTCCTGGGCCCCCTCCAGAGGTCACCCTGCAAGTTGCTCTTAAGACCCTCCTTGGGGAAGGGCTGGGGCCCAGAGACCGGGGGACGCGTCGCTGGGGAGGTCGGCGTGGGATCCCCGGCTGGCACTCTCTGGACCTTTGCCACCCCCCAGCCTGTTTGCAGTCTTCAAGGCACCTTAGGGAGCCCTGTGTCCTGCCGTCCGCCCCCACCCAGCCTGCCCCATGAGCATCACACAGGGTCAGACACCTGTCGGCACCATCCAGAGCCAAGGTCACGGTCAGCATGAGTCCCCTGGACACAGTGCCCCTCCCCACCCCCAGCTCACCAGTGCCTGCAGGTGCCCACCCCTTTGACCTTCCTTGACCACTCAACTTCATTCTCTCTGCTGTTTGGGTAGGGGTTTTTTTCCCCCTTAGTTATTGGTGTTTCTCTCGTATTTTATGTTATTGTTTCTATTAAGAGTATTTTGAGTGTGTGGACCCGAGAGCCTGGGAATAAGGTGGCATCTGAGATAACCTTCTACTTCTCCATCCCCGTGACCATATAGATCAACATGTAGGTCTATGGATCGTCTGGTTATGCATCTGAGGTTCTACGAATCCGCTGTACAGGCACCTGGGGGTAAGGTGTGGTCTGCGGTGGGCAGCGAACGCTCCATTCGACCGGGCTACGCCCACACTTGGTATATGCACATAACAAAGATGCGAAAAATCCTTTCTTATTTTTCCTTTTTAAAAATCAATAAATCACTTGTGATGCTTTTAACAGAGATTAAATGAATATAATCAGCTTTTGCCTTATTATGAAGCGATTATTCAACACTGACATGAACACACAGGCAGGCCGCTCGGACTGTGGTCTCCAGGCCCCTGGGAGTGGGACCAGGAGCAGTTCCTAACGCTGGGAGCAGGTGGCAATGACGTTAACCTTCAGGGTCACTGGCTCAGGAACATGTCACCTGCAAAGCAACAATCCTCCCCAGCAGCTTGTAAGGTCCTTGCATGCAGCTTTCAAGGCTAGCGGAAGGGCCCGGAAGCATCAGCCCCTTTGCCAGATGAGGAGCGGAGGCCCCGGGAGGTTGAGGGCCAGGAGGCTGACAGCGCAACACAGCACAGTCCTGGGCCCGCTGTGTCTCCCTCTCTCTTTTTTGGTTTAATATTTTTAACATTCATTTTTGAGAGCTAGAGTGTGAGTGGGGGAGGGGCAGGAGAGGGGGAGACACGGAGTCCCAAGCAGGCTCCAGGCTCCCAGCGGGCAGCACAGAGCCCGACGCGGGGCTCGAACCCACGAGCCGCGAGATCCTGACCTGAGCCGAAGTCAGCCGCTCAAACGACCGAGGCCCCCAGACGCCCCAACCATCTCTCGATCTCGGAAGTGCCACCTGGCTTGTCTCTGAGGGGCCAGGAGGCCGGCCCCTGGCCAGTGCTCCGGCCGCGTGTCCACAGCTGCTTGGGACCTTCAGCGAGAGCTCTTGTCGGGAAAACTCTTGCTTCCCTTCTCTCTTCCACGCCGAGCTTCCGTACAGGCCCCTGCACATTTGCCACGTGCTCGCACCCCGTTTCCAGAAGGAGGCGAGCCTGAAGCCGTGTGCGGCCGACAGAGCATGGGGACAGGTGGGAGCCGACAGCCCGACTCCCTGGCTTTGCCCCGGAGCAGGTGCCTCAAACACCGCGAGCTCGCACATCCGGGCGTCATGGGCGCTTGAAGACAGGGCACCCTCTCCGCGGCCGTGGCCCTGGGATCGGGCTGCGGGTGCCGGGACGGGGTGGCCAGGGCAGGAGCTCACCTGCTCAGCCGCCCACCCGGAGCTCGGTTCCCACGACACTGCCTGCTTATGTGGTGGGGGAGGGGCCCCGGCAGCCGCACAGCCGCCCCCGCAGGTCCAGACGGGCCTTAGACGCGCAAACGCCCCGCGAGCCTCAGTTTGCCGCAACGATCGCCAAGCGCCGTTGGTTCCCGCTGGCTGGCCGCGGGTGGCTCAAACGCCGGGCACGGTCCCCGCCTCTCCTGGGCCGCGACCCGTTGGCTCCCCGGGCGCCTCGCTGTTGGAACAAGCTGCTGCCCGCGAGGCTCGGTGGCTTTTGCAGCCCAGGGAGCTCAGACTCGCCAGTTCCAGGCGCTGAGCGCGCCGGCCCGGGCGCTGTCCTGACGCGTGCCCGTGACCCGCTGGCATCCCCGTAGCGTCGTAATTGGTCACAGACGGTTCCCGGGCTCGGCAGACGGCCCTTCCTCGCTCGTTCTAGAACGTGACCTGGCCCGCTGCTGGGAAAACACGATCATTCACGCCGTGTGCGGCTGACACGACTGTGGCCCAAACGCTCAGCTGTGGTCACGATCCAAAAGCGTCCTGGCTGAGGAGGCGGTGCCTGCCAGCACGGCGGTGACGAGGACAAGGTGACCGCAGTAATGACGACAGCTCCCATTTAGTCTCCGCCACGTGCCAAGTCCGCTGAGGCACTTTTCGTGCAGTTTCGCAAAGCCAGCCGCCAGCAGCAGCCCCATCCCACAGTCGAGGGCAGCAAGGCGCCCAGAAACCACGTCAGGTCCCCAGTGAGCGTCCCTAGGAGCCGCCAACCCCCCTGTGACCACACAGCTCCTACAGAGGAGGTTGGTGGGTGAGGGCAGAGCACGGCCGGGGGAGGCCGCCAGGCAGGGGGCTTCCGGGCCGCGTGAGGACACATGCCTATGATGAACGTGTCCAGGAAGTCACCAAAGGCGAGGCACTAAAGCCAGTGTATATAGTAATGTTTCTAGAATTTTCTTGGGACTCAGTGGAGAGGGGGGACAGCAGCTGTGTGCAAAGTGACGACGGGGGACGGCTTCCTGAAGAGGTGTGGATGGGAGTGAGCAAATGGAGGAGGGGAGAGGGACGGTGTGTCAGGAGAGAAGGGACTGCCTCTCTGCAGTCATACCTCAGGACCAGTGCCCAAGTGCGAGCAGAGGGCCTGCACCGGGCGGGAACAGGGAGGCACGGAAACACCTGGGTTTAGAGCTTCTCTTCCAACTGCACTGTGTTTCCAGGGAATGACAAATGAGGCAGGAAAAGGGGTCAGGGAAACAGGAGAAGGTGTGAAATTGTCATCCGGGAGAGGGAGAAAGTGGATTTGCTGAGGAAGTTGGTAAAATTTCTAGCAGCGAGGAGGCTCCCCTGGCGATTTGAGTCACAGAGTTACGTGGAAAACTTCCGGCGTGGCTCCGTTTCTCCCAACCACTTTCCGCCGCTCAGGTGTTAGGGACATACGCATCATTGTCCTCGGGTCACAAAATGGCTGCAGTAGCTCCGGACTTGGCACCTTCATCTCATGAAGTCTAGAGGTGCCGATCAGGTCACATGACCATCCCGCAGGGAACCCCTGTAGCTCACTGTGTTGGTCTTGAGTCACATGCTCCCCTACCCTCACCCCTAGCCAGAGTCAGGGCCACTGTTCGCCCCTACACTGGGGACAAAGGGCAACCACAGAAGGTTGATGGTGACGCAGAAGTAAACGCTCGTCTTGCAGCGTCAACACCAGAATGTGGGATCAGAGGGGGACCCTGCCTCAATCCTGGGGGTCATGGAACGCAGCGGGGCAGCCGGGGCTCCGGAAAACGCTTGGTCTGGAGGGCGCTCTCCCTCAAGGCTAAGCACCTGGAACAGAAAGCAGGCACAAACGGGGGAGGGGCAGGTGGACAGCCCCCCAGCCTAACGCGGTTGGAAGGCTGGCCTGTGGATGCAGAGAAAAGGCATATTTTCCGGATGAGCCTATAAAGGAAGCTGGAGGAAATTTTAGAAACCGCGTGCGTTGTGCCTGGATGTAACACGCAAGCAAATATCCCTTCTCGGGAGCCGGACAGAAGGGGGCGGGCTGGGCGGAGGGGGCGTAGAGCGGGGCACACGAGCAGGTTCGTGTGGAAGATAATGCGGGTCAGAGCTGGCAGCGAAGGGAGCGGTGACCCCTGAGGGGGCGGGGCGGGCATCTGAAAAATAAAGGCACGGGGACGGAGAGAGGAAGAGACCGAAAGAGACCCTGCGAGCGCTCTGGGGTCGGGGGGCCGTTGGTCCACACAGACTGAGCTGAAAAAGCCCAAGCGAGCAGATTCCGCACACGTTTCTGGACTGGAAGGGTCAGGACGGAATGGACAGAACGCTTGCAGGGGGGCTGAGGCTCCTGCCTCGCGCGTGGCTCGCAGGCAGAAGGTCCGGGGGGACCAGAGAGACGGGGGGCTCGGCGTCGCCAAGGGTCCGGCCGCGGCTCGGCCCAGCTGGCTTTCATTTGTCAAGGAACTTGGACAACGTCCGGGATCTGGGAACGTTCGAGGCCGCGGGTGCACGCGCCTTCCGAGAAGGAACCACCCCGCTCTCGTGTCAGCCGAGGGGGCTCGACGGCGAGCGCCCTGACGGCAGGGGACCGGCGAGGGCGAAAGGGCCGTGGGAGCGTCGATCACCTGAATAAACGCGGAGATGAAGCAGAGCCAGAAGTCAATGGTCCCCGCGCACCTGTCCGAAACCCGGGCGGCTGCGGGACGAGATGCCGGCGACTCAGCGGGCTCCCGCGACCTCCGCTTTGGTCTAGCGACCCGGAGCGCTAGGCCCGCCCGGTCGACCCGGGTCGCTTGGCCCGGGGAGCAGTGAGGCCGGGACTCTGAGCCTTGCTCCTCGTGAGTCTGCGCTGCCCGAAGGCAGTGGGTGCTCACCAAACGGGGAATGAACGAGAGGCGTGAATGAATGCTTCCTCGGTGAATGAATGCTTTCTCGGGGGAATCAATGAGAGGCATGGGTGAACGAATGATTCTTCCGGGGAATGAATGAGAGGCATGAGTGAATGATTCCTCAGGGGAATGAATGAGAGGCGCGAGTGAATGATTCCTCAGGGGAATGAATGAGAGGCGCGAGTGAATGATTCCTCAGGGGAATGAATGAGAGGCGCGAGTGAATGATTCCTCGGGGGCCCAGGAGCGTCTGTCGGGAGAGAAGGTGGTTTCAGCTCGGCCAAAGCTTCAGGGGCTGCAGGACGGGCCGCGCCCCGTCCCTCTGCTGCGTGAGGCAAGTGCAGGACGGGTGTGGCTGTCATTGTCACGGCGGGCCGTGGTGGTGGAGGCACCGCTGTCACACCCGTGTTTCTGAACAGCTTCTCCGGGCCAAGCCCCATGCCAGAAAGGGGCTTCTGGCTAAGGTCCAGAAGCGGGTGGCCCAGAGCCTGCCCCGAGAGAGCCCCCAGCCCCGGGACGCGTTTATGAACAGGCGGGGAGCCGCAGCTTTGCCGGTTTTCTTGCTCATCCTGTCGGGGTCACGCAGAGGGACGCGACAGGAGAGCCACATGCACGTGGCTTGAGGCAGCAGCTCACCTGGGCACTGGGGCGGGGGGGGGGGGACACATACCTGTATGGCACCCGGGTACAGAGGGGACCCCGGGACGCCCCGGGAGCGCCGCTTCTGAGATGAAGGGAGGAAGGGGGGGAACGTGGGGCAGGCCAGCCGCGACGGGCAGGGTCGACGGAGCAGGGTCCTGGGTCAGAAGGCGGGCGGGAAGGGGTGAGGCCCTGCCACTCTGGCGCCTTCTACCGTTTCGTGGGCGCCAATGGTCGCTCCCCAAGGTGGCCTCATGCGTGGTGGGATATGGAGGCCGAGGCTCCCGTGGGGAGAAGAGGCCCTACTGGGGACAGCGAGTCCCGTGCCCACCGCCAGAAATGGGAAGGACAGTGTCTCAGGAGTTGAGACACGCCGTGGAACATTCTAGATCCAGAGTCTAGATCAGCTAGACAGACATGGGCGGGGTAGGTGGAGGAGGTGGGGGAAGGAAGATGGGGCCAGCTGCCCGGTCTGCTGCTTCCTGCTGCCTCCTCTCCCCGCACTGCTGCCCCACGGCCCCCTAGGACCCCTGACACCTCCTGGTGCCCCTGACACCCCCGGCCCCCCCAGGACCCCTGACAACACCCAACCCCCCAGGACCCCTGACAACCCCCACCCAGGTGTCCCTGGACTCCTGACACCCCCTGGCCCCCTGACACGCCCTGCCCTGGCCCCCCGGGACCCCTGACACCCCCGCCCCAGCCCCCTGGGACCCCTGACACCCTCCCTGCCCTGGCCCCCCAGGACCCCTGACACCCCCCGCCTGGGCGCCCCAGGACCCCCGGGCCCCCTGAAATGCCCCCTCCAGTGCCCCAGGACCCCCAGCCTGGCATCCAGCCGCATCCAGTTCCCATGACTTTACTCCCATCGCAGCGCGAAGCTTACACACGGCAGTCGTGGGGACCCTCAGCCTCCCCGAGAAGACGGGCCGACCCTGCAATGTGGGGGACGCCCACCTGAGGGGCCTGCCGGCGGGGAGGGGCTGGGGGACAAGGCGTGGTCATGCGTGCGTCCGGCTGGCCTCCCTGTGGCCTCTGCCACCTCCCGTGGCCAGTTCTGCCTGGTGTAGTCGTCAGAGCCTTGAAACACTTCCCTTCCCTGCCTGGAACCCTCCAGGGCCTTCCAGCCCCACCGGGAAACTCCTTTCCGTCCGAAGCAGCCTCTGCTGGTTGCCCCCGCCCCCCTGCACGCCCCCAGCCCAGCCCCCCAACCCAGCAGCACCCCCTTTCCTCCATTCAGCATTTGCCTCCTCCCTGAGCCCCTCTTCAGGGGAGCCTCGCTCTGTCAGCACAGGGTGGACCCCACGGTGGCCGCAACGGCCACAGCTCAGAGACGTCACCCCTGGGGCACTTGTGGGGAGGACCGGGCCTTCCCTTCCACGGGCGCCTGTGCCTGCACACAGGCTTGGGCTCCTTGACGGGGACGGGGTGCTGACCACCCCACCTCCTGCTCGGGGACCCAGTCACCAAAGCTGGACTGTGTCCCCTCTGACCCGCAGCCGAAAGCACGGAGCTGCCCCACCTCCCCTGGGCTTGAGGGCCCCGCGTGGTCTGCGCTCCCCCCGCCCCCCGCCCCGCCCTCTCCCGCGACGGCCCCTCGTTCCTGCCTTACGGCCTGCGGCCTGGCTTCCCTCGGCCTGAATGCTGGAGCTTTGCGAGGCTGAGTGTTTCTGTTTGTTTTTTATCGTTGCCCAAGCCGCGCTCGGGAAGCTCAGCCCCGCGGGAGCGGGAATGCTCACGGTCCATCCGCGTCCCCCGCCCGCCCTGTGTCCAGAACAGTCTTGGGCGCAGGACGTGGCTGTCGGACTGCTCCCCCTCCCCGCCGGCCACTGCCCGCTGTGACCCAGGGTGGAAGCGGGTCGAACCCATTTCTGTGCTCCCAGCGCCCAGGACGGCCTGACCAGGTGCTCAGGAGAGTCTGTTCAACAAAACCGGTTGGGGCCCAAATGTCAGGCCCGATGAGGTGCTTCTCCTGTGGCTGGAGGGACTCGGGAAGGATGAGGCACCGCCACCCGGGGCGTCGGGCCCTCCCACCGCTGCTCTGCTCCGTCCGGCCCCGGGAGACGCGCAGCAGCGTCGGGCTCGGAGCATCGGGCCCCAGAGTCCTTTGCGGCCGCGGCCACCAGTCGGCCCTCTAATGTCCACCCGCCGACGAGCGAGGCAGAGAGAGAGGCCCCCTCAGAGACAAGCCGGATGGCACTTCAGACACCAAGAAAGAAGAGAACGAGGCAGAATTCAAACCGGGGACCGCCGACCGGCAGGGCCATGCGGGGCAGCACCGGGGCCGGTCAGGAGGCAGAGGGACCGGAGAACCGGGTTCACGGGAAGGAGCAGGTGGGCCGGCACGGACAGGCCCGGGATTTCAGCAGGCTCTGGGCCACAGAGGTCCTGCGGGCACCAGGGAAGGGGGTGGTGGCCCAGAGCGTAGGGGCCCCACACGGGAGGCAGTTGGGGGCTGGGCTCCAGAATGCTTGGTCTGCACGTGAGAGCGTGCTCGCGGGCGAGCCCTTCACCATGTCCAGGAACTGGCTGGTCCCGGGAGAGCAGTCTGTGTGTCCAGGGGTGAGGCCGGCCGCCCCCCGGGAAGGAAGCAGGCAGCCCTCAGCTCCGTGCACCCCCACCACCCCCGTGCGTAGCTCGAGGACAGACCAGCCCTCTCGGAGGTCAGGGCCGGCTGGCACCAGCCCCCCCAGGTCAAGAGGTGAGCGTACCTGACCCCTCGCACTGGGTGGGCACCCCTCCTGTGTCTCTCACCCCCCTTCTTGACCAGTTGGTCCCTTTGCATGAAAAGACAGCCACTCATCATATCGATGAAGTTCCCATCATGAAATTTCTGGATCCCAGACACCAGCTAACGTCTTCCCTGCTTCCCCTTAAGGAGCTGGGCTCCTGATTTACGCTGGTGAGGCTTTGTGTCGCCTGCCCCCCGCCCCAAGTTATAACGCACATGATGAGTATCCTGAGTCGTCTCTGGGGTCTTCTGGCTGAGCTTTAAAAGAAATTAAAGAGGCACTTCCTGTTCCTTTGTCAACCCAGCGGGGCGTGACCTGTGTTCGAGACCTGAGAAAGAGCCTCAGCCAACGGACTTACCAAATCTCCCAGGGGACAGACTGCCCGGGGGCGGTGGGGGGAACGGCTCATGTTGGGGCAGGGAAGGCTCTGTCCCGGCTCCTGCGTGGGGTTACACAGGGTTACGGCCACGCCGAGACCCCCCCCTCCACCTAAGACGGATGGAACGAAAGGCCCTTTCGCCATCTGTGACGGGACCAGCCCCACCCCACACCACAGGGAGACAATTCAGGGCGAGGGGCACCCTGGAAGGTGGGTCTGGGCGGGCACTCGGGTCACCCGGACGTCCCTGGGTCCCACATAGATACTCGTGCAGCGACTCCAGCTCTCGCCGACCCGGGGTCAGACCCGGCCCCCCCGCTTGTCGAGCGGGACTTCCACCCTGCGGGCCCCCCCTCACCTCGCCAGGGGCGGCTCCTCGGACCCCAGGGTCGTCTTGTCCAACGACCGGCCAGCCCCGCAGCTGGGGCCGTCTCCTGCCCGTGCCAGCCCTTCCTTAGGCAGGACCAGGTCAAGGAGAGCTCTGGGGGCAGGAGCCGGCCACCTGGCGGGGGCGGGGCTTGGTCGGCGCCACCTGCGGCTCAGACTGGGCGCGTGCACCCGCGGGGGGCATCCCTGCCTCTCTGCACCGCTGCGAGCCGGCCTCGGGCTGTCACTCTCATTCAGGTCCCGGCCGGCGGCGGCTGTCTTCCTCCAAACAGACATGGGGCCATCGCACCCACGCGCGGAGCCCCGGACGTGCCCCACAGCTCCCTCTTCTCCACAGGACGCGGGGGGCCCTCCGGTCTCTCCAGCCGCTGGTCTAGACTCACCTCCCACCGATCCCCCTCGCCACCCCCGCCTTCCCGTGCGGCCCCTGTTCTCACTCTCCACCCTCCGCTCCTGCCGCTGCCTCCGACGGCGACGTCCTTCCCTTGCCTCGCTCCTTGCCGAACTCCTATTTAAACACCACGGCCTGGCTCAAGTACCCACCCTCCTGCACACCCTCCCCACCGTCTCGAAGGCCGCCACACCTTTCCTGGAGATGCCGGACGTCTCCACGCGGCCCTGCACTCGCCGGGGACGTCCCGGCTGACTGTGGACGCGAGCGAGCCCCCGAGAGCAAGACTCGTCCGATTCGTAACCTGGCCCGGAGCCCGGCACGCAGCAGGTGCACAAGCGTTTCTTCAGTTCGGGTCTGTAGACTACGAACCACTTAAAAACACAACAGCTGGGGCGCCTGGGTGGCGCAGTCGGTTAAGCGTCCGACTTCAGCCAGGTCACGATCTCCCGGTCCGGGAGTTCGAGCCCCGCGTCAGGCTCTGGGCTGATGGCTCAGAGCCTGGAGCCTGTTTCCGATTCTGTGTCTCCCTCTCTCTTTGCCCCTCCCCCGTTCATGCTCTGTCTCTCTCTGTCCCAAAAATAAATAAACGTTGAAAAAAAAAAAAAAAATTTTAAAAACACAACAGCGAAGGCTCTTTCATGAAAGAGGGTCCTTGCGGATGGAAACAGAGCACAGCCCCCACCTGCTCCTCCCCCCCCCCCCATGGAGACTGCCCGCAACTCGCCCCGTTCCCAGCTGCTCTGCAAACCGAGTGAGCGAGACCCGGAGGCTGGCTGGACGCGTACCGCTTTATTGATAACACACAAATGAGGCACGCCGGAGGGCGCCAGTCCGTGCGCGACACCGTGTAAAACAGTAGAAAAATCAGTTAGTAAAGCAGAAAATTCAAGTGATTTACTACAATATGGAGCAAACGGCCTGAAAACTGGTATCTCCATTGGCAGTTTCCACTGATAAAAGTTCTTACTTCATGAATTAAATACATTGAGAAATACAGTGAAAATCTATTTACAATCATTTAAAATGGGCACCGGTGACATATTTAATTAAAAAAAAATCTATGATGCTTCTAGTTTGTTTTTTTCAAAGAGAATTTTAAATATGACTTTAGTTTTTTTTTTTTAAAAATACAGTAGGAAATAATTACAATCTTAATATGAAAACATTTTACAACTTATAGCCGTGGTCAATTAATGCTAAATATAATGCAAAAGTTGGTGTTAAAATTTAAAGTCACTGCTTCCCTTCTCACTAGAAATCAAATACAAAGATTATTTAATTAAAAACACCTTTGGTCCCTAAGAATCACGATCTGACGATCCCATGTTGAAAATACCTTCCATGGCGACAGCTCGGGACGCCTGGGGACACGTGCCCGCTGCAGGAAAGGGGACTTTTTCTGTTTCACAAAAGATGGGGCGGCGGAATCGAGGGAGCCCGGCGACCCCTGGGGCGCAGCCACCTGCCTTCGCCCCGGACACGCCGCCTGGGGGCGCTCGCGGGAGAGGCTGAGCCCGCCTCTGGGCACGCGGTGTCGTTCACCGTCACGTCTTCACAGTATCAACCCGGCCCTCCACGGGGACAGCAAGCAGCCAGCAATGACAACAGGAACAAAGAGTAATTGCTCTCTTTAAAACGACACGACAGACTTAAAATTTTTCCCATTAAAAAATTATCTTAGAAAAAAAAAAAAAAGAGGGCAGCCACAGTGGGCCATGTGAGCGATGCCGCCTTGCCCCTCAGCAGGTCCTGTCACACGCCTCGGCCAGCAGACCGAGTGCACGGCCAGGTGTGTGGCCAAGATGAGGCTTCCAGCCAGAGGGCACGCGGGGACGGTCGCCATTCCCTTCTGGACAGAAAAGATGTGACCACAGACAAATGGGTCCTGCCCGAGACACCCATGCTGCCCCCAGGTTGACAGCTGTCCCCTTGCAAAGCTGCACACAGGTTCCAGACTGTGGCTGTGAGTGAACAAGTCTGAGTCTCCTTCCTGGGTGCGGCCTTCAGGCCTGAGGGCACAGACCGCTCCAGACTCGACAAAAGGTAAATCCACAAACCATTCGGGTGGTTTGTTGAAACGCATGTGGGGGAGATCAGGCTTGGCAACACAGAGGTGTGTGGATGAACGGGATGGCGGGGGGGCAGGACGGGTTCACACCATGGCGTGCAAGGTCACCCAGAGAAGACTCCAGAAAGCTCCACGGCCATCTGTACCGCTCCCCAGACCCACACTGGTTACCCTGTGGTGGAACCGTCCAGACGCCCGGCAAGGGTGTGGCCAGCTTGCAGGGCCTTGCCCAACCCTCTACGGACTCTGAACAAAGGAAAAGTGACCTTCCCACCTATGCCCACACCAGGTGACCATTTTCTGCCCACCTGTGCCCACACTGAGGTGACCATTTGCTTCTGTGCAAAAGGCTGGTGGGTGACTTTCAAACATTACAAACACAGAAGGCGGGAGGGGATTTTGAAGGTGGATGACATGTGACCAGAGGCAGCGCCTGGAGACTGATGGTGTGGCTTCAAGTGGTAATGGAAGTGGCCCGTCACCCGCAGAGCTGGCCCCATCTGCGAGCCCCCCGCGTGCCTCCCACTTTGGGTCAGGGCCCCGTCATGGTCTGGCCATCACTCCATGAACGGGACCGTCTGTTACGGCTCGGGTGACGTCTCCAGTGCGACGTGACCGGCACCCACGCAGAGAGGGACCCTCAGCCCGCTGCGCACGTCACCTCGCCGGGCAGGGCCCGAGCCCTGGGGTGCTTGGGGAAGGTGGTAAAATGACATCGCTGTCAGTATTCTGACAAGATGGCTAATGTGTGTCTAATATATACAGACATAAATTAAAAACTCTATTTATTGAACATATACAAATAAATAACTTAATTTGAAGCAAATCCCTTCACCTAACTTTCTGACCAAATCTAAAGACATCGAGGGGAACGCACAGCAAAGGAGCCCAACGTCAGCAGACTTGCTCTCCGCGCGACCCCCACGAGTGGCTCCGCGGGACGCAGGACCCACCTGAGCCTGTTGGCCCCTTTAAAGGGTTCGTGGCTGTGAAAGCGAATTTAAAACCTGGCGTTTTAGACACCAGTTTTGTATGTCAGGAGCGTGAGGACCAGGGTCCGAGTCCTAGTCTGGGCTCTGGCTCCAACGGGCTGTGTCCTCAGGCAAACTCATGGGGATGAGGGTTAGCACCGCCTGGGGTCTCCCCGGCTGTGCTGTCCGTGGTCGGGCGCACAGGCTACATACTTTCCCTCCCGATGGCCCTAACCTGGCAGCTGTCTCGGGCAAAGTCGGCTGTCAAGCAGAGAGGCCCCAGCGCCTTACGCTGAGAAACTTTACTGGACCGGAAGGCAGCAAAAATCTACGGTGGATCAAACTTTTTGCTTTTACAGAAAATCAGTTTCATAGAAGGAAAGCAAGGAGGTCCAGCTTCCCACACGGACGACAGCAGTGCTGGGAAGACGGGCCCTGAGGTCTTGGGGGCATTCCCCCTCGATGTCCCAGGGGGTCGAATGGGCTGGGTGCTGGGGAGATAGGTCTCCACCTGCTAACGGGTGACGGGGGCCCTGAGGGACAGGCCAGGCGACAGCCGTGTCTCCGCTCGGGCTCAGCTCCACAGCTCACCCTCCCTGCTGTAAACTGTCTCGCTAAGGTCACAGGCAGCCTCAGGACCCCTAAGAAGAAAGGGCGGTGGCGGGCGCCTGGGGGAAAAGCAGGGGACACGGCCTCTTGTCTGCGGTTCCCGCATTTGGTGGGGAACCCGCGGCGGATGGAAGCCTTGCGCCGCCACGGCCCCACACGGCGCAGGAAACGACCTCCACGCGTGTGTGACGCGTGCCCCCGAATCTGTCTGCAGAGGGGTCCTGGGGTGACCACTTTTATTCCATCGGTAGCTGCGCCCCCCATTACTGAGGATTCCTGAGAGGGTCCCTCTGGAGACACAGCAGATTACCTGGCTCTGAGAAACGCCACACGAGTGCAGGGACCCGACCCCGGCCCGCGGGCCTGGGAGCAGCCCAGTGCCCCTGCGCTCCGGGTCTGCGTGCGGGAGGCAGGGCCGTGCTCTCGTCCTGCACGAGGATGCTCTGGTTCTGTGGCCGGGCGGCTTCCAGAACCTGCTTCTCTCACGGGACTGGCCCGTCTGTAAGTGGAGGTTGCACTGTAATCCCGCGAGGCACCTGCGGGCTCTGAGTGGCAGGCAGGGTCGGGGACAGCGGGGAAGGGGACAAGGACACACATTGGTGAGCAGCAGAGACATTCCGCTGCCTTTCAAAAGCAGTACAAATAATTAATAAAATATGGTACAGAACCTCTGAAGAACCCTTAGAGCTAAGTGCAACACATGATAAAAGGAGAATTTTTTTAAGGTTTAAAAAGAATGGCAGCTTTTCACGTCACGGTGACAAAAGCCTTTGTCCAGAAGAAAGACGGTAAAAGGGGAAAGATGCTTCACAGCACAGGTGCGTCACGTGCCCGCCTCCAGTGACGAGGGGGACGGGCGCGTGGGGAGGGACGCGGAGACCCCGGCCTCTGGGCAGACGGGCAGGGCGGTGCCCCTGCCCATGCCCATGCCGGCCGCACTCACCCACGAGGGCCCGGGTCTGGGCCCGGGGGGGGGGGGGGGCTGCGGGGCCGGCACTCCCAGAACCCGGGAAAGGGGTGCAGCTCCCCGTTCGCCACGGGGCTCCTTCCCGTCCTCTCTGCTCTTTGGCAAGTGGAGGCGGAAGCCAAAGTGTTACCAGGAAGTCTCTTTAAGGGGGACGTGAACAGTAGCGAGAGTGCGCGCGGGCGGGCGTGGGCGCTGGCGTCGGAGCTCGGTCACAAACCCTCGCGTCCTGTGCCGCGGCCACGCGGGCGGGGCGTCCTGCCATGCTCTACGTCCCGTTCTTCAGCTCCCATTCCTAAGTGTGGCGAGAGGAAGGCACAGGTCACGGTGGCCGGGACCAGGAGGCAGGGCTGCACCCCGGGGACGCCGGCCGCCTGCAGTGTGGGGACGGGCACGGCGGGGAGAATGGCCATCCCACCCGGGAGTCAGACCCACGCGAGGGGCCGCCGGGAGGTGCAGGGAGGGGGCGTGTGTGGGCGCGGGGCCGGGGGCCGAGTGGGGCGGCCGCGCTCCATCCCCCACGCCCCGGGGGGCAGCGCTGGCCGACGTGCACGCCCGACTCCTGCTGGACTAACGGGGCTTGTTCACTGCACACCTGCGCACATCGCATGAAACGGGGGATTTCTCACCTTTTCTGGGGTCAAAAGTCGAAGCTTAGTTACAGTTAAAAGCACAGCTTTGGCCAACGTGCCGGAAACAGAAGCAAAACCGAGCCGCCCTCACGCCCAGGAAACCACGTGTGGGCACGGTCAGGCAGGCTGTGCAGACAGAGGACCGACCTCCAGCGCGGCCTCCCTCGGCCCTTCTGCTGCTTCCCCGAGACGGCCACGTGGGCAGGTGTCCACCGTGAAAGCCAGGAGGCCACGTCCCCCACCACTCCCCCCCGCCCCCGCCGCGGCTCACGATGTGCCCCGGGGCTGTGCAGGGTTTAGAGAGAAGACGGGTGTGTGTGTTGTCCACAGAAGCTGCCACGTGTCTCCCCGACAAGTTTAGCAAAGGTAATGCAATCACCAGGCGTGGGTCACAGTGGCCAAAGCCAGGAGGGACAGAGAGAGCTGCACGAACACACTGAAGCAGGCCAAGGTGGGAAGGGAGACCACAGCCCTGCAGGCCCTCGCTGGAGAGTCTGCGGAGAGGTCGGGCGCCACCGTGAAGCAGCCCGGCACCCGGCACCTCCGGAAGGGTTTGCCTGTGGAGGCTCCAAAGGCACGCTGGGGCCATGGCACCAGGCTTCCAGAACACCCCTCAGCGTGCAGGTTTCCTGACGGAGCCGGGGGAGCACCGGGCCTGGAGCTGAAAGCCCGTGTGACAGGTGCCTCCCACCATCCGGGTTCCCATCGGGACCCGGAAGTCACTTAAGGGATGCCATCTGGGCTAACCCCTCCCGTGCCCAGAACGAGCCGACGGTCCTGGTCCTCAGAAAGGGGCTGGGGTGGGCCCCTGAGAGCACGCGTGTGATGCCCCTAAGTGTGGATTACTGTTCCCAAAACCCCTGGCCCTGACCCCAGCCATGAGGCCCCTGTCGCCTCCCAGGGATCCCGGGAAACCCCTGTGCGACCCCCCCTCTCCCTCAGTGAGGGACCCGCAAGCAGGGACAGCGGCTCCCCTCTGTGGGCCTGGGCTGGCCTCAGTGCTGCCACCCATCTGAACCGGCCGAGGTCACGGAGAAGCGGCAGGAGCTGCCGTCCCCAAGCCGGGGGGCCGCCGGGCGCCCCCGGGGCATACAGCTGAATGGGGGGCTGCCGCGGCTCAGTGGTAAATCTGATTTCTTCCACAGGGAACAAAATAGCTGCCAAACTCTTACTGCACAGCTCATCTACAAACAACTAGCGGGACCAGGGGGGCCGGCTCTGTGCGCTCCCCAGGGGGGCTACCGGGCACCCGGCAGGGACACCTCTCAGCGGTCAAGCGTGTGCCAGGAAGGACGTGCCCGCGGCCACAGCCGCCAGCACCCACCGTGGGCACCCAGAGGGCCGCTCTCACCCACCCACAGCCACCTCTCAGGAGACACTGCATCTCTAGCCAGGTCGGGCGGGTTCTGACAGCGACGAAGGGCCCAGAGGCGGCAAAGGGAGGCTGCCCGCCTCCACACGCGTCAGAGCAAATTACATGCATCTGATGAATTAAGGTAATTACTCCCAGCCCGACTTCTCTGCGTGCCACGCTTGGGGTCACCGCAGTCAAGAACCGTGCACTTTGACAAACTATAACGGATTTAACATTTTCTGAGTTTTCGGTCTAGCATCCCAGCTTGTCAGGGCCGATCCCAGACAGGAGACTGGAGAGCACAGGTGGGCACAGGGGTTCACCCTGTGTCCCCAGCACCACCGGCAAGGCAGTGGGGCAGCCTGGACTCTGAGAACCAGAGGTCACCTGGTCCAGTCCCCACCCCAGGTCCGCCCAGAGCCACAGTTGCTAGGGACACCGGCTGGTCGGTGCCCTGAGCTAGGTTCTGGGGCTCTTGGCCTTTGAAAAGGAGGAGGACCCTAAAGGAGGCCCTGGCTGTGGGGATAACGGCGAGGCCCGTGGAGCAACTCCCCCCCCCCCACCGGCCTGTCCCTCCCACGGCAGCCAGCACACCCTGGGGCGGGTGCCCCCGCACACGGGAGGGCGGAGCTCACCTTGGCCTTCCGCAGCACGTGCCCGCGGCAGGGGGAGCTCCCGGTAGGCTGGCTCTTCCGTAGCACGGCCGCGCTGTTCACCGGCACCGGGCCCTCGGCATCGCTGGTCTCGCAGCTGGACATGGGTGAGCTCTCCAGAGTCCGATGCCTAAAAACTGGAGACTGTCAACGCAGAGAGAAGGCCCCTCGTGAGGTATGGTTTCCAGGCCATCAGCACTTTCCAGCAGGAGAATCATTCATTTAAGTTTTTTAACATTTACTTATTTTTGAGAGACAGA
This sequence comes from Leopardus geoffroyi, assembly GCF_018350155.1. Taxonomy (NCBI): domain Eukaryota; kingdom Metazoa; phylum Chordata; class Mammalia; order Carnivora; family Felidae; genus Leopardus; species Leopardus geoffroyi. The sequence continues at coordinate 202,138,628 of NC_059327.1, forward strand.
GAGAGAGAGAGAGAGCAAGCGAGCACAAGTGGGGGAGGGGCAGAGAGAGACGGAGACACGGAATCCGAAGCAGGCTCCAGGCTCTGAGCTGTCAGCACAGAGCCCGACACGGGGCTCGAACACACGAACGGTGAGATCACGGCCTGAGCCGAAGTCAGATGCTCAACTGACTGAGCCACCCGGGCACCCCGAGAATTGTTCATTTTAAAGAAAAAGCATGGGTTTTGGAAATGGGCAGAGACAACGATGACAATGGCCCTGCATGGTTAGCACCCGGTTCTGAGAGCACCTTTGACACGCCATTTCAGAGGGGACGACTGGTCGAGCTGGGCAGCTGTCCGTTTGCACGGTGCTTTGTACCTTCAGAGAGCTCTGCGTGCCACCAGGCAGTGAAAGTCACCGTGACCGTGGCTGGTGGCAGCGCAGAGCTCCCTGGAGTGACCCCAGCCCGGATAACCCTGCAGCCCATACAGCTCGTGGACACCAAAGGAAGACGTCTTCTGAAAGGCTTAGCGTGTGACCAAATGGGCCTACAATTGGCAGCACCCCGCCCCCCCCCCCCACGAGGACACAGGCTGCTCCCTGGGGAAGAGGACTGGTGGGGGGCCCAGGACCAAGCTCCCCATCATGGCGGCATAACACATGGTCGCATCTGGTTGGGTCATACGGCACGCCACTGAGTAGAACACTGCTTCAATCACCACTCAGTTGGGTCACTTGGAACCCCCACGGGGTCTGCTGGCCCTGGATGCCAAGCAGCTAGCTGTAGCCATGTTCCGGTTCACTTGGACATGCTTTTCAAAGGCCATGCTGGCCAGGAGGGAGTGGGGGACAGAATGGTTGGTAAGGAGAGAGTAACACCATCTCTCCCTGGGAGAGGCCAAGCTGGGTCTGTAAGGCAGCCCGTGATGCTCCTCTGGGACATCTGTCCCACGAGCCGCATTCCCAGGACAAGGTCCGGGCGGGTAGAGCCGGGAGCTGCCAGTGCCGGGACCGATGACAGCACCAAGGTCCAAGGAGAGACCTCCCGAGGGAGGACGTGGCCGGGCCCTGCGGGCTGGGTGGGGAGGCTCAAACAGACCAGTCCTGAGCCTTCCCAAGGACAGGCTTGGCTTTGTGAGCCCCAAAGGAGAAGAGTTGATAAACGGGGGCCAAGATGGGGACTCTTGGTTGGGGGGGGGGGTGCAGGGTCACCGCTAGAGAGAGGAGGAACCCCCGGGGGGGATGCAGGGTTTCAGCTGTGCCATACATCCGTAAAGACATCAGTCTTCCCCGCGGGTCCACCCCAGTGCTGAGGGGAGGGGCAGGGGGCTTCACCCAGGCTCCACATTTTGCCAAGCAGTTTGGAAAGAGGGACAGAAAGGAGCCCTGGGAAGCGGGTCAGGTGGGGGGGGGGGGGTATGTGTGTGTCACAGGCTCCCACAGAGAAGGAGGCACCACATTCAGGGCTCCCCGCTGGCCACGTGTGCTCAGGGCGGGGGGGGGGGGTCACTTCACTTCTCTGGGTCCCACGTTCCTCGACCGTAAAACGGAAGTAGTGACATCAGACTCTGAGGGTCATCTGGACTCGACAGAATAGTTATGAGAAGGACGCTGGTAGCTTCTCAATGACTATGAGTCCCAGAGAGTGAACAGGAAGCCCCTGAAGGCCCTAATTCGTGTTTCAAAAGTTCTTTCCCCCCATCCTGTCAGATTTGACAAGGGTTCTGCTCCCCGCAACTTGGTGGGATCCCCAGCATGAGCTGGATGCTTCGTGAAAACCTGCTATGTGGGATTGAGATTTCCAGCTACTGAGCTGGAATCCAATCAGGACGTGTTTGGAAAGAGATAAAGAGAGCTGTGTTCCATGACCGGATCCAGGAAAGCAGAAGAGGCGGGCTGCTGTGTCCTACGGTGATGGGATCCAGGAAGGGAGAGGAGGGGGGCTGCTGTGTCCTACGGTGACGGGATCTGGGGAGGGAGAGGAGGGGGGCTGCTGTGTCCTATGGTGACGGGATCCGGGGAGGGAGAGGAGGGGGGCTGCTGTGTCCACCATGCTTACACAAAGAGGGGAAAACGTGAGGCCAGTGGCTCAGAGCACAGCCGGGAACCCATCCAGAGCTGGCATGTGGCGATGTGCTTGCTGGGCTGGCAGGGACTTTACCTGTGGGCTCGACGTCCCTGATCGGGGCTCGATGGCCAGGCCCAGGGTGACCCCGCCGGCCAGGGCCTTCTTCAGGCTCTCCTTGACCTCCGTGAGTTCCAGCTCCAGGTTGACGCGCTCGGCCTCCTTCTGCTTACACTCCTCCTCCAGCCGCTTCAGCTTGCCTTCCAGAACCGCCTGCGGCTTCCTGCCTGCAAGCCCACGGACACGCTGTCGCTCCGGCCAACAGATGGCACATGCCACTGCCCCTCGCGCGAGCTCTGCACAGCGCTGTGGGCCAAACGGCCCTGACCTGGGTTCCCTTCTACAAAACTCAAGTTCAACAGTTCGCTAAAAGAACAGCAACCATTTCCAACTGCTCTGCTTTCCTGCAGCTGGGAGACTGTGGCCCTGGAGGCCGGAGGCCTGGATTCCCACAAATCCCAGAATTCTGGGCCCAGGCTCAGCGTACTCACTTCAACACAGGGGACTCAGAGCAGATGCCTGCAGGGGTGCCGCCGGCTTGGAGAGTCTGGCGGTTGTCCTGTCCCAATCCCCCCCCCACCGCCCCATGATTCCTGGGCCTTCTCTCCTCCCAGAGGATCCACGATAAAGTTTTCACCCCCACAGAACAGGCACCTGTCGCTTCAAGGTGCATTTACTGGACTCACTTTATTTGAAATGTGTCCCACGGACATAAGGCGCCTGGGAACGTACCCACTGGACGTGCAGGAAAACTGATCCCAAGGGGTTACCCGGCTCGCGTGTGTGGCCCTGGCCTAGTGCTCACCGCGTGGGAGCTGGTCTAACCTGTCTGCATCTTTGCTACCCTGCAAGCTTGAAACAACAGAAGGAAGAAATCCTCCTTCTGTCTTGTGGGCCTGGAGGCTCCTACCCAGGTCTCTGACTTAGCATTTGGTTCCCCGCAGGCAGGCGGCCGGCTGCCACGTCCGGCCCCTCCTACGGGTTAGCTCTCACTTGCTCAGCCTATATCTAACCTCCCAGTCTTTAAACTCCAAAAGCGCTTCCTGTCCCAACACTCATTTAGGCCCCGAAGTCCGGAAAGGCTGGACCGAAAGGCTGGAAAGGCTGATGAACTGTTTCACGTGCAGGTACGCCAAGGCCTCCCTGCAGGTGAGCCGTGTGAAAGCAGGCGTCTCCCCTTCGGACCCCCGGGTCCTCTGCACAGCATTCTTCCTCTGCTCCACCCCGAGGCCAGCAAAACCGAAACCTAAAGCGTGAATCTTGCCCCAGGGTAAGAACCAGTCTTGAGCTGAGGCGACCTACATCAAACAGTTCCATCCGCACAACCATGAACCCCATGTTCCTTGCCCCTGCCAGCAAGAACAAACCTGCCTGATCCAGAGACACCCCTCTCTCTGGTCCTGACTCGGTTCTCCAACAACGGCCATTGGGGCGTGTTTCCACTATCCTGGCCTGTTTCCCTGTTCCCTTCCAGGAGTTCAGACGCTGTCTCTTCTCGGGGCACCAAGGGTTCCTTCCACCTCTTGCTTGGGCTCCTGAATCGTACCTGTCCCCGTGGACTGTTCTCCTGCCAGCAGCCCCAACTGCTTCACATACACATGACTTGAAACTGCTGAGCCCCGCCTGTCCCGTAACAGTCTCTGCTGCCAGCACCTGAAGAGGGGACAGCTCCCGGCGGCCCCGCCCACGGGCCCTGGAGAACAGGCCAGCAGGCTGAGGGGCGGCCCTGGCCTCCTCTTGCCTGTTCTGCTGTGCCACCCTGGGCTTACCAGCACGGAGACGGGCGGTCTTACCGAGGGCAGGACAGGAAGTGCACACTCTAACCCAAGGAGGTACCCCCGCATACCAGCATTCACTTCGATGGCAGCCCTCAAGTCCTTCCTCTCCTTCCGGAGCTGGGCCAGCCTGTTCCGCAGGGTCTCCTTCCTCTTCAGCAGCTCCTCTTGCTTGCTCTGCAACAGCTTGGCGTCGGCTTCGACCCGGTTCTTGCCATATTTGTACTGGTCAGCATCTTAAAAAAAAAAAAAAGCCACAAAAGAAAATTAGGTTTAATTAAGCAGATAACAGGGTAATTCATAAAGCCTATTTAAAATCAGCCAACTCGTGGGGCGCCTGGGTGGCTCAGTCGGTTAAGCAGCTGACTTCGGCTCAGGTCATGATCTTGCGGTCCGTGAGTTCGAGCCCCGTGTCGGGCTCTGTGCTGACAAGCTCAGAGCCTGGAGCCTGTTTCAGATTCTGTGTCTCCCTCTCTCTGACCCTCCCCTGTTCATGCTCTGTCTCTCTCTGTCTCAAAAATAAATAAACATTTAAAAAAAATTTTTTTTAAATAAAAAAATAAAAAAAAATAAAATCAGCCAACTCGAGGTGAGCCTGGGTGGCTCAGTCAGTTAAGCGTCCGACTTCGGCTTAGGTCTGATGATCTGATGATCTGATGGTTCGTGGGTTCAAGCCCCGTGTTGGGCTCTGTGCTGACAGCTCAGAGACTGGAGCCTGCTTTGGATTCTGTGTCGCCCTCTCTCTCTGTCCCTGCCCTGCTCGCACTCTGTCTCTGTCTCTCAAAAAGTGAATAAACGTTAAAAAATATATTTAATAAAAATTTTTTTAAAAATCAGCCAACTTGGTAAAAGAAACTCTAATCTAGCTATTTCGCTAGCTCAGTAAGACAAAGAATGGGAAGCTGGACTTGAGTAGAAAATGGACAAATTCGAATAGTTTCGATAGCTTCCCAGGAGTCTCTGAGTTGAGTTAAGGGAACACAAACAGAACATCAGGACATTTTTTAACTCACTTTCCTTTGCAGCACACAACAATCTTCAATAAGGCTGTGGCTCAGCATTCTCTAATCCACACCAAGAGTAATCTCCCGGATGTGGGCACTTCTCTGTATTTTTCAACGTTTATTTATTTTTGGGACAGAGAGAGACAGAGCATGAACAGGGGAGGGGCAGAGAGAGAGGGAGACACAGAATCGGAAACAGGCTTCAGGCTCTGAGCCATCAGCCCAGAGCCCGACGCGGGGCTCGAACTCACGGACCGCGAGATCGTGACCTGGCTGAAGTCGGACGCTTAACCGACTGCGCCACCCAGGCGCCCCTTCTCTGTATTTTTCAAAACACTTCCGTAAACACCGGCACATCCGAGCCCCATGACTGAGCCGCCTGGCAGTGTGGCCGGCTGGACGCAGCTCTGTCCCCTGTGCTGCGATGGGTGTCCGGCCTGGACCGAGCACACGGGTATCCACTGAACGAGTGAAGGAATGAACAGGAATACGGGGAGTCTGTGTGCAGCGGGGTCTGGATCTGACTGGCTGGGCTGGAATCCCATCATGCCACATCAGCTGTGCGACCTGGAACAACGCGCCCCGCCTGTCTATGCCTCGGTTCCTGCAACTGTGACACGACGACCCCCAGGGCTGTTACCAGGGCTAACTTAAGATTTACGGAGCGCTCAGAACAAGCATGAAATGAGCACTTGCTAAATGCTCATTAAATAAGAGGAATGAATGAATGAACGAATGAATGAACGAACGAACGAACAAAGAGGAAACCAGTCTTAGGGAAACTAGTCGGAGATCTGGCCAACGCTACCGCATTAAATCTTGTCCTCTGAGTATGTGGGCCTTATGAGGACAATAATTCAGAGAAACCCTCCCTGGAAAAACACCCTGAAGAGACAGAGATGCCACACATGTGATCAAGGGTCACTGACTTCGGAGCTCCCACTGCCTCCTGCACCTGATTGAGACTCAGGGGCCTCCTACGAGTCAGCCGCACCCCTGCGCCCCGCCGCCTCACACCCCACAGCACCGCCATCGTCGGCTTGTGTGTCTGCTGCCCCAGGGGACTGGCAGTGACTCCTGGGCAGGTGTCTGGTGTGATGCCAGAGAGGCCGCCAGGACTGGGCAACGAATCTCCCCGAGGCTCAGCTCCACCCCCCATGAAGCAGAAGTGAGAAGCCCACCTGGAGGTCCAACAAAATTTGAGATCTGTACCTAAAACCCATCCCAACAAAACCACAAGATGCCCGGGACGGGGTGGACCCTCACTGGCAGCTCCAGTCACCATCAGTGACAATGGAGTCCCCAGGAGCCCCAGCCGGCCCCTGTCCTAGATGCTGAAGGCGCTGACTCCTGCAATGAAACCCTGCGTTTAGGAAGGCAGGTGCAAATCTTCAGTCCCCAGGCAACCTCCCCTCACTACAGACAGACAGACCGACAGAAAAAGTACACACACAGCATGATATTAAAAGGATCGCAGCCCGAGGGTGACGAAATCGGCCATTTGAAACAAAAGAACTGCGGGCACCGGCTAGAGTGCTCGCTGACTTCTAACCGGAGAGGCTTTCCCAACAGACCTGCATGCACTAACCTGTAAATGTCCACATCTCTGGGTCCCGTGCCATAAACCCCGTGCAGCCTGTAACGCAACTGGCTGAATTCAGCAAAACACTGAATGCAATTATTTTTTTTCTTCTGTCACCGTTAGATGTCACCAAAGTTAATACAGGTTCCCTACAGAAGGTCTCATAACATAAAGGAATAAATCACCTAGGAAATGAAAGGAGCACGGGCCCTGGGAGAAATGCTATCAAGACAGAGATCTCATAAGGGTCGGGTCCCGTGTGGCAAGGTTCTGGGGCACAAGCTATTTCCTTCCCCCATGTCCCTCCACGAATGAAGAGCGCTAACCTTTTAAGTGACTATAAATACACCCAACTGCATTAGAGAAATAAGATTTGCCAGAAAGATGAGGTCAAAATTAACCAGCACAATAACATTGTGACGAGGGCGATTTGGTCCAACCGGCTCCCGACCTATCTGCTCGAAGCGCACGTATGAGGACAAGGAAGTGGAGACAAGCTGATGTACAGAAGAGAAGCCCCCTTGGGGCACAAGCGGCCAAGGATTGTTGGTCAAGTCCAAGGCTCGTCGTCGTATGTGGCCAAGGAAAGGGCCGCCCTCTCCATCCCCAGACACTCTCACACTCTGAACGTCCGTCACACTGCAAACAGGAGGTCACTAAGTCAGGTGCTGAGAACACCTGCGAGGGGTTACTAACGAGCCAGCTGGCCTCATCGTCGCCTCCACGGAGACCGTCTACCAGCCAGCGGCACCGAGCCAGATTCAGAAAGTACAGACACAACTCCCCACGCGATCTCCGGAGCCTGACTCCCATCCTCCTCCCCTAACACGTCCACACCCGCTCAGGAGCTCCCGAACCTCGTAACGGCCTGAGCCGCAGCCCCTTTACCAGCAGGTCTGGCCGAGAGCTTCCCCGGAGACCCGAGCAGCTGGGCGGCAAGCACCCTGCGCGTGCTGCCCGGGCAACAGGCACAGCTGCCCCGCTGGCCGAGCGAGTCGGGGCCCAGCGCCGCCGGGGCCGAAGCAAATCTGCACGGGCGTGGACGGCGCTGTCACCTGAGGTGAATCCACCGCAGGTGGGGAAGGGCACCGGGCGCTCGGGCGGGCTGGGTCCCCCCTCGTGTCCTACTTCTGCTCTGCTCGGCCCCCTGCAGACGTGGAGTCTGACGGCAGTGCTCACTCTGGTTCCGTTACTGGCCAGCTGTGAGATGCTGCGGGAGCCCCTTGGTCTCTCGGAGAGGATTTCTGCGTCTGCACGGCGGGGCAGACGCAGACGACACCACCTGCCCTGATAAAGAGGCCGGGCGAACCAACAGGGGAACGCGAACATCGGCTCGCAGACCGTAAGGCGGGGCACGAACACGCATCCCGTCAACCTTCCGCCGCTCTCGTGCCTGGTGACCCACGGGACACCTCAGAGATGTCACAGAGACCACAGCCACTTGTCTAAGCCGCCAACACGGGGAGCCGAGCTCACAGAGGGTTCGCGCGGCTTGACAGAAGTCACTAAGTCACCAACAGACTGGGGACGCAAGCTGACGTCTGCTGACCCGAAGCCCAGGGCGCCTACAATCGTGTCCTAGGGAAACAGCGGCAGAGCGGTCGCACGCCGCCTGTACGCCTAACCGGTCAGCTTTGCTTCTCCTTTCATACAGCGCTCAGAAGAGCGGAGTTAGAGACCGCCACCCGTCTTTGACCCTCAAGGAGGCAGGGTGACGATGAACGCAGTCCCCGCTCTCCACCGGACCCCCACACCTGGCATCTCTACCTGAGCAGGGGAGAAGACGGCTCTTACGGCCCCGGCCCTGCAAACCGCACCTGAAACTAGAAAGGGTCCGGACGGTGAACTTACTTGAAGGCGTGCGCTTTACGCTGGATGCCGAATCGGCTTGTTTTTGCTGACTGCTTGGAGTCTTCCCCTTCCCCGGGGCCCCACTGGAGGCTGCCGGGGGCTTTTTACCCTTCAGCTGTCAAAACAAGCAGAAGGAAATTAAAAACAGACAATAAGAAATACTTTTTGTTTTCAGTAAGTTGTCTCAGTCTCTGAATCCTTCCTATAACCTAGCACGGACGGAAAGCCAGCGTGCTTTCCAAACACTGAGCTGCTGTGGTTTTCCTGCTCTGGCTTACGTGGGTCTGGAGCGGAGGTCCGAGGCCAGTGAGGAACTTGGATGTCTCCAGTTGGGATGCAATGAAAGTTATATACCCTTCTATTGGGAGATCATAAACGCTAACCAAGAAGCTGACACAGGCAGTAGAATATCCGAGAGCATTTGGTGGAGATTCCTAAAAGTTTGCGTTTCTAAAAACGAACGGCTCGTCTTTCTGGGGGATTCTCTTTAGGGGAGCAGCATGGCCGAGCATCAGATTTCTGCTCAAAGGGCCCTGCCGCTGCCTGACGTCCTCACGGGACAGGTAACTACCTTCTGATTCATGGGTGGGTCAGAGGACAGAAGCAAGGAGAGCGACACAGGACCAGTATGAATGCAGTCAGTTCTTGGGAAAGATTCAACGGTACCTCGACTCCTTCACTGGAAGCCAACAGACGCTGGGTTTTGCTTACGTGATACACGTGGACCTTACTTATGTCATCAATCAACCCAGAGTGGCGGCAAACGTCGACTCCAGACCCACGCTTTCTCACAATGCTTCGTTTGCTGCTATCGTGGGCCCAGTGGTGGGGAGGTGGACAGACGGAGCTTCAGGCTCAGACTCTATGATTTGGGACACGCTGAGCAAGTCGTTACAACTTTCGGAGCTTCCATTCGCTCATTAAAAAAAAAAAAACAGAAATATACCGAGTCCTCCCCACAGGGTTCCTAAAAAAGTCAGGCGACATGCCAGACACGTGCACCACATACGGCAAACTGTAGGTGCTCACTAACTGAAAGACCTCTCTATTAAACAACAGGCCCCCTGTTATTTGGTCAAAATGACCAAACTAGCACAGGAAACCTAAAGTCGCTACTATTCGACTTACAAACGTGTCTCCTACCTTAAAACAGAGTAAAAACGAATAAAAACAAGCACATCGAAATGACGTATCGAGTCATTCCAGACTAATCTGGGGACAAAGCAAATGTGCCAGATGGCATACTTGTCCCACAATTTCCACCTAACAGAACTTTTATGCCAATAAAAGGAGAGAAGTCCGTAGACACATTCGTGTTCACTGAGTGAATCTTCACAGATCTGAGCAGTGGTCGTTAAAAATCAGAAACAAACAAACCTTCCCTGGGATTTTGGTGAAATCGAGCTGGTTAGAGCTCTGCCAGCCTCCGCCGCGCGAAGCGCTAGGACCTTACCAGGCAGTCACTGCTTCCTACGGTTACCCCAAAAATGGAGCAAAAAGAATGTAATTGAAAGTGTACCCCTCTCCTTCATGTTTGCAGAGTACTCTCATATCACGGTGCTTAGATCTGTATGCCAAGGACAGAAAGTCCTCGGGCGGAAAATGCATGAACACACCAGATTAGCACTGACACTGCAATGTTATCGTCTGCCGTAACCAGGAGGTACAGAGCAGACAGCAGTTCAACATCCAGCTTATTTATTCAGTGGTAATCCAAAATCCTCATCACTACTTGGTTTTAGGCAGTACGCTTTAGACTCGTTGCAGGAAAATACTGTAGCATCTTGAAGGTCCTGTTCTATGTGTAAAGACCAAACGCAAGTCGTACCTGGAGTCCAGTGTTCCTCACGTACGTGCGATGGGAACATATTGTAAAGAGCTTGCAGTGCAGGAATGTTCTGGAAAGTTATACTGTCCCTGTCCTTTTTTGAAACCTTTGCCTTAAGTCAACGTAATGCACAATATTCACTGGGGAATTTTCCAAGAATAGAAAAAGAGCCAGATTTAGGCCAAGAAACACAGTGCTTAAGCCATGAACTAGTTAGGAGTGTTTGATCAGTTCCTGGGCAGCAAAACATCGATTACATTTGCAAATTCTGTTCTAGTTGAGGACAAAATCCCGCTTCGCCCTTGATGGGTCTCAGCCACTGCGAGCTGGGGGCTACACTGTCCTTGTAACGCCCTGCAGGAGGCCCGCGGTTCAGACAATTCTAGAACAGGATGGAAGGAGATGCTGTACCTGGGAGCTGAGCCCGACAGAAGACGCCCTCCCCAGAGAAGAGGTGTTAGTGGCAGACTGAGTGCAGGAGGGAGGGTATTTGTAATGGTTACAGGACAGTCTGTCGGCAGACGGCCTAGAAGCCTTTCTGTCAGCAGGCGGGTAGCGCGCAAAGATTTTCGGAGACGGCAAGTTATCGTACAGGACTGCGTTATCATAGAGCACCTCTTCTCCCAGGCCTCTGGCACGGGAAGCAGGAGGGCCGTCTTCAGGGTCCCACTGCAACACACAGCTTCGTCGTTAGTGCCCTCGGCCACAGAAAGCATAGCAGAGACATTATTAGTACCCTCCAAAACGCATACGTGTACCCCACGCCGTTACCAAGAACACACACGCACATGCACACACACGTAAGCGGACAACTTTTCTACTTTGGGAGACTCAGGAGGGGTTGCTTTTTTCCTTAAGATCATTCCCAGGGTAACTGGCTTAGGAAGTTTTTGTTTTGTTCCTTTCTTTAAAAGTAGAGGGGAAAACAAAAAGGATTTGACATTTTTTCTTTAAAGACCCCAATTTTGGAAGTCCTAATCCAGAGAGCGGAAGCCATGTGACAGCCTGGGGGCCCAGAAACCTCGAGCTCCGGCCCAGAAAGCACTTTATTTTACAGTAATCACTACGGCCCAGACGTTGTTTTAAGTGCTTCGAAACTGTTGACCCCTCTGTGTCCCCCGGGGAATCTCAAGATGCGGGAGGAGACCGCGGCACAGAGCCCGGCCCCCAGCCGCGCACGGCGCTGCCTCCAAGCTGCAGGTGTGCCAGGGTGAACACCACCTCCTGACTCCGCCTGTCTGTCACACACGCATCAGCGGCTCAGGTGTTACAGGTGACCATCAGTGTGCACCCGGGTGCCACACTCTGTTCTACCTGAAGAAAGCCCAGCGACCAAAACACAGTCTGTTGAAAGAAAGAAATCAAATCATCACAGAAAAGAGGACGTTTCGGAATATAGCGGACATAATGGCGTTGTTTTAGCAGGAAAGGTTTTCACAAAGGACTAAAATAACTACGGGCCACTTTAGAACAAGGACATTCAAGTGTGAAGTAAACCCAGACTCAGAACCACAGCCAGAGACCGAAAGGTCTTTACCAATTGCTTTGCACTTTCCAAAAAAGAGAGAAATATTAATTCCTAGGTTGTGCTCATTCTACCCTATTTTTACATCCTTCTGGCAGCACGCTGTAATTACAGCCTTTTGTTACAAAAATAGAAGCGGTCTGAGTCTCACGGGAGGGGCGCTTCTGTCTCTTGCAGCCGCTTTGACGTGTCTATTTCTGTGATGCGGGGACCCGCCCGCCATCTACACGCCGCGGCCCCTGCGCACGAGCCTGGGCTGACGGCCCCGCTGGGGCAGCCCGGCACACAGCTGTCCAGGGTTATCTGAACACTGTAGACTGGACCATCACCTCCCCAAATGCCAAAGGATCGAGTCACATGGAACACTTAGAAACTGATACTCCACGGACGTTTCTAGATTAAAAGTACCTCAGAAGGTCCCTTTTGAGACCCGCTTTTATCTTACGCTGGTGTCAGGGGGGCACTGAGGGTCAAGGATCACTGAAGTCGAGACCCTGGCAAAACGCCAGGTTTGGGGTCAGAAAGCACGAACTTCGTAAAACCGAGGAAGGAAGCCTCCCGAACAAGGGACGGCCCGGTGCTGGAGTCCGGAAAATAGAAGCAGTTTAAAGAGGGGCCTTGGCTTCCAAGAAGCCCTCAGCAAGCGAGAGAGCCACAGATACTGCACCTGGGACCTCAAGTTGCCACACTGCTGCACACACGTGCAGAAACAATTCCTAAATGCAGAGTCCTTCCAGAATGGTGGGTTTTTATGTCTGAATTGGACGACGCTGCGGGTGCTCGAAGGAAAGCTCATTCCTGGGGACGGGCTGAACCCCCGTGACATAAACCTAAAGGGATGGAGGGGTGGATGGGGCGTGCTCATGCCAGCGCACCCAGCTCGCCCTGAGCCCTCTGTGTGGACGGTAAGGAAGAAGGCAGAAAACCCTTGGAGGAAGAGGGACGCAGAAGGGCCTTTGGGTGGGAAGGCCCAGAGGCAGTTTTGTGCGTTGTCTTTCCAACACAGGGGGTGCCTGGGACCAAGGCTCAGAGAAGCTCACGACTGCGTGGGAGCGACTGGGTGGCTGGGCCTACCACCAGGGGTAAGGCCACTCTGTCAACAGACGCTGGTGGCTGCACGGAGCAAACGGAGGCCAGCACAGCCAGAGGCCGGCCCTAGCCAGTGCCTAGGAAGGCAGAGAGACTGCCCGAGAACCTGCTCTCACAGGGGCCACCATGCAGCCCTCCCTGAGTCGGAAGGCCACCGGGGGACAGAGGCTACAACTCCTGTGTTGTGTCTTCAATCCCTAGTGCAGACCCTGGGCGCTAGGGGCCATGCGGCAAATCAGGAAGGAGGGAGAGAGGATGCGCAGGCAGGGAGGAGGGACTGCGCGATAAGGAATCCAGTAAAGAGCCTGCGGACGGGGCCCTACAGGAACCCCAGGGCAGGCCCAAGGGGGTGGAGGGAGGAACGCCCAGGGCAAGCTATCCAAGACCCTGGGGACAGACACATGACATCACTACATTTGATAGCCAGCTGGTCACCTCTGACCCAGACCACAGTAACCTTCTTTTCAGTTTGCTTCTACTTCTGAGCTCCAGGAGTCCTTGCCTGACCCCCACACTCCCCTCGAGAAGGCCGTGATCTCCCGGTGCCTGCCTTGGGCAGGTGTGGATTTGATGACCACACAAAAGAGGGGGCTGATTGGGGACGTCCATCCAAGTACCGAGAAAAGAACAGGTGAGCAAAACAGCAGGAAAAACGTCCAAAATACCTTCCAAGATTTGAAAAACACAACAATAAACACATTCTGTGCCAAACTTTGAAACGTATCCTGACACGATGCCAACTTTAAGCCCACCCAGTACCGGGGACCAACGGTAAGATGGTTTCTCGAGGGCCTCTCCCCTGGTGGCCCGGAGGACGGCACGGGGCCTGGCCCAGGGAGTGTGCTCAGTGACGGCCGTTCTGTTCGGCAAAGAATGTGGAGACGTGGTAAGAGTTTACTGATGAGGTCCGCTCATTGCGTACAGGACACAAAGTACTGAGAACCGAGCCGGCCAGCCCGAGGCCACGCAGAGCTGTCACTGAGCACCTGCACTGCATTCCTACGGGCAGATAAGCCGCTCTGGACCAGGGGCCGGGCGTCCCGGGTGCTCCAAGGCCACCCAGGGGGAAGACGCCTTGAGTCTGAGGTGCGGCCACTACGCCGAGGCAACATGTCCCTTCTGCTCCCTGAGAACTGAGGCTGGGCTCTATTTTGACATATCTGAGGTGCCGTCCTACGTCCCACATTTTAGGACGTGTTGAGACACAATGACGTGGACACTGAATGACAGCGTACTGGTGCCCAGGTACCCACTTGCTCAGATGCACACTAAGGTCACAAACAAGCCCGGGAGGGAGGGACACGGGTTCCATCCCGCCTCAGAGCATGGCCAAAAGCCCTCTGGCACCTGGCCTGAAATCGGGGTCCCGGATTACAGGAACCCTCGCGCTGCCCCGCCTCTGACGCAGCCGAGCCCGGACCCCCGTACGGGTGGCGCACTCACCGAGCCGTTAATGCAGGGGACGTCGTCGTAATGCAGCGCCGTGCCGCTGGGGTGGGCGTAGCCGTTGGAGGTGCTCCCCAGGTACGGGTTAGTGGAGACGCCACGCCTGTTCATGAAGCTGCAAGAAAGGAGGTGAGTTAGGCCCCTCCAAGCCACCCAGAGTCTCACCCGAGATGGGCTGGACACTCAGGCCAGACCGGAGGTGACGGGGGACAGAAGCGCGAGCCGGCATGCCGGCAGAAGTGGGGTGCTGGGTTACGGCAAGGACAGGCTGCTCTCCTGTAAGACTAGGGAACACCACCTGCAGGGCTGCGGCCAGGACCAGAGATCACGCATGCCGGGACATGACGCGGTGCCGGCACGTGACCCAGCTGTTCAACACAAGCGACAGGTTTCCTATTCGCAGTGCGCGGCAGGGGCGCCCGGCCGGCTGCCTGCTGGCTGGGGCTCGGCCTTGACCCTCCGCTGGGCGCGCACCGTCTGTGGCTGCTTTCCAGTGCTTTGCGGGCTTCTTCCAGGAGCCTGCTAACATGAACGCCCTGAGGCAGAGACTCCCAGCTGGCAAAGCTGAAGTATTTACTATGCGGCCTTTCTTGGGAATGTTCGTGGAGCCCAAGCTCCTTAGGGCACTGTCAGCACGCGTTTCTCCAGTTCCCAGTGTTCATGCAGCATCGCTACCTCAAGCCACTCGTCTCCCGCGGGCGCCTCCTTCCCTGACAGCGGCCAACACGTCTCCAGGGGGAAAGCCGGATGGGGCCGCCCCCTGCTCTGCACTGGCGGCCGTGACGCTCCCACAGCGGTCAGAGTGCCGCGTGGCCTGCGGGGCTCCACCACCAGCCCGCTACCTCCCTGCTTCTCCCTCTCACCAACCACCCTGCAGGCCCCCCTGCGCAGCAGCTTTGCTCCCGAGGTCCCTCTGGTCTTCCAGCCCCGGTGGGAATTTACCCTGGCACACGAGAGCCCCTCCCCGAAACCCCACAGTAAGGGCTTCAGTGCCGCTACCCTTCTGCTTGTGCGTATTGCTAATCGCCACCCGATGTGTCTTTATGCTCGTCCCCCACGACGTCAGCCTCAGGAGAACATGGCCGTGGTCACTCTTGCCCATTCCTGGACCTCAGGAATCTGGCCACAAGGCGCTCGGCCTATACGTGCTGGATGTGTGCACGTGTGAACGGTTTACTCGTGAAGTTTATGTTCGTGAGAAGTGAAAGATGTAAATACCCAGGGAGGAGATAACCTAGATAGCACCCTCTCTAAACTAAAATAAATAAGTAAATAGCTAAACTAAAGTAGCCTCCGGACTTCAAGATATATTACAAAGCTGTAACCATCAAGACAGTATGGCACTGGCACAAAAACAGACACGCAGATCAATGGAACAGAATAGAGAACCCAGAAATGGACCCACAAACGTACGGCCAACTGATCTTTGACAAAGCAGGAAAGAATATCCAACGGAATAACGACAGTCTCTTCAGCAAGTGGTGCTGGGAAAACTGGATGGCGACATGCAGAAGAATGAACCTGGACCACTTTCTTACACCATACACAAAAATAAGCTCAAAATGGATGAAAGACCTCAATGTAAGATGGGAAGCCATCAAAATCCTCGAGGAGAAAGCAGGCAAAAGCCTCTTTGACCTCGGCTGCAGCAACTTCTTACTTGACACGTCTCCGGAGGCATGAACTATTGGGACCTCATCCAAATAAAAAGCTTCTGCACAGCGAAGGAAACAATCAGCAAAACTAAAAGGCAACTGACAGAATGGGAGAAGATATCTGCAAATGACATATCAGATAAAGGGTTAGTATCCAAAATCTACAAAGAACTTATCAAACTCAACAGCCAAAAAACAAATAATCCAGTCAAGAAATGGGCAAAAGACGTGAATAGACAGTTCTCCAAGGAAGACATCCAGAGGGCCAACTGACACATGAACATCATCAGGGAAGGACAAATCAAAACCACAATGAGATACCACCTGACACCTGTCAGAATGGCTATCAACAACTCAGGCAACAACAGATGTTGGTGAGGATGCGGAGAGAGAGGATCTCTTGCACTGCTGGTGGGAATGCAAGCTGGTGCAGCCACTCTGAAAGAGGTTCCTCAAAAAACTAAAAATAGAACTACGCTGCGACCCAGCAATTGCACTACTAGGCATTTATCCACGGGATACAGGTGTGCTGTTTCAAAGGGACACATGCACCCCAATGTTTATAGCAGCACTATCGACAGTAGCCAAACTACGGAAAGAGCCCAAATGTCCGTCGATGGATGAATGGATAAAGAAGATGTGGTATATATATACAATGGAGTATTACTCGGCAGTCAAAAAGAATGAAATCTTGCCATTTGCAACTATGTGGATGGAACGGGAGGGTATTATGCTAAGTAAAATTAGTCAGAGAAAAACAAAAATCATATGACTTCACTCACAGGAGGACTTTAAGAGACAAAACAGATGAACATAAGGGAAGGGAAGCAAAAATAATATAAAAACAGGGAGGGGGACAAAACAGAAGAGACTCATAAATATGGAGAACAAACTGAGGGTTACTGGAGGGGTTGGGGGAGGGAGGAGAGGCACTAAGGAATCTACTCCTGAAATCATTGTTGCATTATATGCTAACTAATTTGGATGTAAATTAAAAAATTAAATTGGGGCGCCTGGGTGGCGCAGTCGGTTAAGCGTCCGACTTCAGCCAGGTCACGATCTCGCGGTCCGTGAGTTCGAGCCCCGCGTCAGGCTCTGGACTGACGGCTCGGAGCCTGGAGCCTGTTTCCGATTCTGTGTCTCCCTCTCTCTCTGCCCCTCCCCCGTTCATGCTCTGTCTCTCTCTGTCCCCAAAATAAATAAACGTTGAAAAAAAAAAAATTAGGGGCGCCTGGGTGGCGCAGTCGGTTAAGCGTCCGACTTCAGCCAGGTCACGATCTCGCGGTCCGTGAGTTCGAGCCCCGCGTCAGGCTCTGGGCTGACGCTCAGAGCCTGGAGCCTGTTTCGGATTCTGTGTCTCCCTCTCTCTCTGCCCCTCCCCCGTTCATGCTCTGTCTCTCTCTCTGTCCCAAAAATAAATAAAACGTTGAAAAAAAAAAAAAAGAATTTAAAAAAAAGAAAAAAAAATTAAAAAATTAAATTAAATTAAATTAAATTAAAAATAAATAAATAAAAGGGAGGAAATCCTACCATATGTGACAACGTGGATTAATCTGGAAGACACCACACTAAGTGAATTAAGCAAGTCACAGGACAAATACTATATGCTGTACCTTTATTATCACTGAGGTGAGAAAATAGTCTTTAGTCTCTATCATCCGCCTGGTTTTGTTTATATAATTGGCTTTCCAAATACAAAACTAAGGTGATATTACAAAAAGGAAAAGTTCTTAATGAAAACTAATAAAATGTGAAATAATCATGTTATGAAAAGAGTTACAGAAAAAAAATAGTCTGGAATAAAAATACACGTATTTTTAAAAAATTGTGTTTCTTCACGGGATCTTGGATTTCTACGGTAGCCAGGTGCATAAAAATGGGAGAAAATGAAACTGGTGAGGGCAGGCCTGGGAAAGAGGTCTTACAGTGAGGCCAGCCTGTGGTTTTCTGTGAGGAGAGGAGGAGCCTGTGGTCCGAGGGGGCCCCTTCCCATCTGTCTGTCCCATCCGTCTAAGCACAGGCACCACCTCTGCTGGGCCAAGGCCACGGCGCGTGGTCCCGCCTCACATGTGCACTCTTCAACGTGAAGAGAACGGACCCAAATGTGTAGGATGATTCTATGAAATTACATATAGGAACAGGAAATGTGTAGGAAAGAAAAAGACAAGAAGAGAAAAACTTAAAAAATTTAAGAACTCTGTCATGACAGAAGGTTTTTTGTTCAAAGATATGTATTTAAGGTTTTCTAACTTAAATGTCCCATTTGAAGGCATCATGGGCGGAGTCACCGTGTGCACGTGTGGTCGGCGAGCACTGTGACACACAGCCGCCGTGGTGGTCACGGACCGCGTGTCGGGAACACGCAGGGCGGGGACCGTCGAGTGCTTGACGTGTGGCGGTGGGCACGCTGGGGCACAGTCGCCAGGAAGGAGTGGGCTCCAGCGGGGGCGGGACAGAAGCTGGGAACAGACCCCAGAGAGGTCGCGGACACGCGGGACGGCCCCGCTGGAAGAGGCCTGGGCCTTACGGCGGGGGACCTGCACCCCCCACAGGTCTCCGGGCCCTAAGCTGCAAGGCGAGCCCCGTCTGCGTGCTAGGCCCCCGTCTTCTGCCTGCTGCTCTTTCCACAATAGGGGTTTCAACCAAACATAAAAGTGGACATGAGATAACAGAGCACACGCTACCTGCTAAATCAAGACCGTAAGACGCTCACAGAAGTACGCGTACCGTGGTAAAATACGGACTGCCAAGTGTATGGATCTGGGGCACTGAGTCCATTCACGCTGCTGGGCGGCCGGCACCGCCCTCCACCCCCAGACCTTCCTCCTCTGAACCTCCGTCCCCATGACACCCTCCCTCCCTGCCCCCGGGGCCCTGGGCCCAGCGTCAGCTTCCGGCCTCTACGAATCCGCCAGCTTCAGACCCCATGGGAGCGAGGCAGACAGACCGCGTCCTCTCGCATCCGGCTTATTTTACCAAGCACCGTACCCGCAAGGTGCATCCCTGTTTTGAGGGGTTCACGGGAAGGTGACTCAAGACAACAGCTCCCTTCCGGCCTGTCCACTGCCCTCTCTCCGTCCACCCTGATCCACAGCCTTTTAGCGTGTCGTCACTACTTCCATAGCCTCCTCGTGGGTCTCCAAGGGAGCGTGACTTGAAATCAGCGTCAGGAAGAACATTCAGAACGTCTCTCTTGTACCATACAATCGATACATCTCACTTAAAGCTAGGCTAGGCCGTGGGAAAACAGGTTCCAACTGTTTACCATTATTTATATTCTGAAATACGCTACTTTTCCCGGGAGAATTTAAATTACTATATTTTTACTGCCCTCTTCCCAAAACACATCATTGTCCTTTCCCCTCACAGATAACCAACGCACAGACACTCCCCCCCCCCACCGCCCCCCACCCAAGACCTTGGAAACATTCATTAACCAGCTGCCATTTGCGTCAAAGCAAAAATTAATTTAATCCCAAGACATTTATTGTACTGGCGAGCTGCCATAATTTATATTCTGAACATTATTTACTTGTTAAACGTCTTCTCTCAAGTTTTGTAAGAATTTTTAGCTTGCAAACTGACAAACGAAAATACACTTTATCGCTAACATCTATAAAGATCTTAACGAGGTACCAGAGTCTTGCAGCCATAAACTCCTTGCACGCATCTTCTTAATAAATGATTTCTCAATATTGCAATCTACGTTCCTTTCTCAAAAGTGTGGCCTCCCCACATTTGGTTTAGATTAATATTCCGCTCATTTGGAAAGCCAAGTTTTGTTCTGGGGGAAACGCGGCCACTCGGGGCCTGTCAGACACGCGATGATTACTTTGGTGATTACAGCTGAGGTCACGGGTGCACTCGGAGAGGCTCCAGAATCTAGTAAATTCCGAAGAAGCAGCTAAAAACCATAACCTCCTTTCTTTTATGTCACTCTAGACATGGAGATTTTGCAAAACCCAGTGTGAGATTACATTTCTTAAAAAGCCGCTTGATTAAACGTTCTTCAATTACTGCATGTGCTGAATGACGAGGGGGGTTCACTGCAATTCACCTGCATTTTGTTGACTAGACAGGGTGTTATCACAGAGAAACGACGGATATGAACAGAAGAGTCAGGTGAGTCAGTGACTTGACTGAGTCACTCTGATTTTGACACTAAGAACAGGAAGTCCACACTTGAGAAAAACCGCTAAGCGTTACTGGAGATCTGCTGGAAAAGCTGTACCAAAACTAACTCATGTTGTCAAGGTTACTGATTCACCTCAGTTGGGGGTAACACGTGGCTCGATCCCTAACACGAGCCCACGTTCCTCTATTCGCCGCAGAACATCTCAGCCAAGCAAGAAATGTTCACTCCCCAGTGCCGCTCGAGGGACGCAGGAACACGGCTCAAATTCGCCGTAGACACCACGTGTGTGCAAAACGGATGGCGGGACTCGGGGGGAGCAGGCGAGTGCCAGTGTGGACACGGGGGCTCATCTTCTTCGCACTCAAAGGGACTCACCGTCTGACTGAGGGTCTGCCCACGGCTGCCGGCACGTTTAGCAGCACGTGTGGATGGTAAAGCCCATCACCCGCTTTGTTTCTACCCACCTCGCCTCGGCCCCAAACGCAGACCCTCGGTCCCTACAGACTGTCTGTGAGGGAAGCAGAAGCAGGCGCCTGGGGATCGCAGACGCGAGACCGGGAAGAGCCTGGCCTCTCCAGAGGGAGCCGAGGCACCGAGAGCCTACAGACCACTTGTCCGGAATCTCCACGTAGTAAATGCTGCGCGGGACCCGCCTGGGTTCCTTCCTCCTCACCCAGCACCTCCCCAGCACAACCCCAGGGCACAGGCTTTCAGACCAGTGTTATTATGAAACTGGTTTTGGCCCCTGGAACTGCCCGCAAGAGTCTCGAACGCCCTCAGGGGTCTGGGGCCCTCACCTTGAGAGGGGCTGCTTTGTCATCATTATGTTACAGAAATAGGAATCAAAGGGATGTTTTCAGACATACAAGCCTTTTTTTAAAAATGAAATCGCAATTTAAGTTTTAAAAGTACATGACTGATGACTGAAAATTCCACCCCGGTGACAGCAGTATGGAAGTCACGTGTCGCATCAAAGTGTTCCCTGAGCGCAGGGGCCAGAGACCTACGGCCCGCAGGTCACGGCCAGCCCACTGCCTGTTTCCGCAAATAAAGTTTTATCGGGACGCAGCACGGCCATTCGCTGATGCGGGGTCTGTGGCTGTGATGGCAGAGCCGGGCAGTTAGTTTTAACAGGGAACGTGGCCCACAAAGCCGAAAACACTTCTGGCACCTGATGGAAAAAGCCTGCCAGCCTCTGCTCCGATAGAAAGCGCTCCAACAGAAAGTGGGAATGACACACATTTCAGCAAAGTTCAGATCAACGTAACGCCAAAGGGAGAGTCTTTAGTAGTCTTCCTTCCCCCTGAGGCTACGCACACAGGGAGTGAAAAAATCCGTGAAACGGAGCACTGTTTGGCTTTGGTGCCACTTCCCAGGGGTCTTACCAGAAGGTTTGCTTGGCTGTCTGAATGACGTTCGCGGACGTCTCCACGTCGATGTAGTCGTAGTGCAGGGCCCCGGGGTCTGTGGAGGACCCCGTCTCAGCCAGCAAAATTCCGATCCATCTGCCCATGTCCTCTGAGGAGGACGCCTAGCGGGGGAAGGGAGAAGCGTGCATTTACTTAAGTGATGGTAACGAGCCCCACACTTCCCAACCTCAGCAGAGACGGAGCGGCAGAAAAGGGAAGGGAACAGGAAGCACGGAGCCACGGTCCCGGCCTGAGTGACAGGCCCACGCTGCGTGCACACCAAGCCTGGACACCGGAAGTCACGCACGGACTCACACCCAAGGAAACAAGATTGAGCCCCGCGATGCCGTCCGGTCTGGGGAACGGCAGCAGGCGCAAGGTGTGGAAATTGCTATGGGAGTGAAATCGCAGCTGAAGGAAGCCGCCTAGAAAGTGTCTGGCCAGAAAAAAGGAGCCCCCCCCAGCCCCGGCCAGCCTCACCTGGCATCTCGATGGGGCCCGTGCCTCTGGGGGGGCCAAACCCTGTCCCACTGCGGCCCTTGGAGGGTCTCCTAAGTGGGCCTGAAATGGCAATCTTAATTCTCTTAAGATAGCACAAAAAATCAGCGAAGGTTTCTACCAGTTTATATAAGTGTAGACGAGTCTATATAACTTTATATAAGCGTAATCACGTTTCACAGTCATTGCCCCGCTTGGTGCATGGTATATAGCTTTAAGATGTTCGAAATGGTCCCCATCCCAAATTTGATCCGTTGAATTTGCAAGTCAGAAATATATCTTTAAGATCCTGTTCATTAAATTTTTAAGTCCTCCTTATCGTGTCATTTAGAAAATCAGATACTTTACTTTATAACGGTATTTGAAGCATTTGATTAATCAAAATACAATGTTTAAAAAGGTAGGGGATGCTGAGTTATTAAGCACGTAAGTTAACAGAATGAGAAAGAAAAGAAATATTTTTACTAAAATGACTAAGTTTTAATATAAAGACAGATCTGCTAAGTTAAGCTTAAAGACTCCAAGAAAATGAAGGTTTGTATTCGTAGCCTTGGCAAGTTGAACGCTGATCAGAATACACATCATTGTAAATACTCCCAGAGCCGTTAACACGAGAGGAGCTATTTTTCTTGTGATCATAAAATTGGCTGGCAGTAACAGCTCCCTTCTGGCCGCTAGGGCGTGAGGCCCCAGGACAAAGCAAATGGACTCGAGTTACGCGCCTCCCCGGGAGAGAAGGTAACCAATGTTTGGGGAGTAAAAGTGAATTCATTTAAATACTTGGGTAAATAAAAATCCCAAATGTGTTGTTCTCTTTCATCTTTCTGTCCTTCCCCAAACAAAATCTGGATCAAGAAAGTATCTATGACTCAATCTACACTGAGGCATCTGTAACTATTTTATCTAAGCATTTTTAAAAGTGTTTTCACACGCCACGTAATGTGTGATTGATATAGTGACACTAGAGTTTATTCGTTGTTTTCCTCATAGTTTACTCTATAGAATTTTCTAATAGGCTTTTTAAAAAACAACCCTGTGATGCTGGACTGAAATTAGAGGTCTTGGTTATGATCGTAACTTTTAATACAGATGTGGGTGTGTGAATGCACACATGTGTATACATGCACACTTAGAAATATGTACCACACATGTAACACATACACATGCACGAAGACATGTAGTGCACGTGTGCTACACACACACACACACACACACACACACACACACACACACACCTATTTCCCACTGCCACCGGGGGGATTCCACTAGGAGCTGTCCGGAGACATGGCTGGTTCCAGGCCCGGGCCAAGGGAAGGTACGAGATAAGCCTGGAGCATCTTACTGTATCATAACGTAAGGAAAGTGCTCAAAGAATGCAGGGGACCATGGCATCTTATTACAGGGACACAGCAAGGACCACAGGGGCAAGCAAAGTTCAGAGGGACTTCTGCTGACCAAATCTGGGAGTTTTCCACCAAAGTAAATCATGACAATAAGGCATTATAATCACTGAGAAAAACAATATGCTGTGAATCCACACAGATATACGTACATAAGGGATTAATAATTAACGGGAGGAAGGGAGAACCTTCCTTACAGTAGAGGCTAACTAAGGAGCACAGAAGGAATAATGGGAATCCAAAGTGTGATTTAGTTGCCACTACAATGGTCGCCTCATCAATGGATGCCAAAATTAGCAGGTGAAAATCTGAGAGATAACAGGATATTTACATAGACGGCCTCAAAGTAACTTTCCCATGATGCTTTTAAAAACAAAGGGAGGGGGGGCGCCTGGGTGGCACAGTCGGTTAAGGGTCCGACTTCAGCCAGGTCACGATCTCACGGTCTGTGAGTTCGAGCCCCGCGTCAGGCTCTGGGCTGATGGCTCGAAGCCTGGAGCCTGTTTCCGATTCTGTGTCTCCCTCTCTCTCTGCCCCTCCCCCGTTCATGCTCTGTCTCTCTCTGTCCCAAAAATAAATAAACGTTGAAAAAAAAAATTTAAAAAAAAACAAAAAAAACAAAGGGAGAGGCGCCTGGGTGGTTCAGTCCGTTAAGCGTCCGGTTTCGGCTCAGGTCACGATCTCTCAGTTTGTGAGTTTGAACCCCGTGTCGGGCTCGGTACTGACAGCTCAGAGCCTGGAACCTGCTTCGGATTCTGTGTCTCCCTCTCCCTCTGCCCCTCCCCTGCTCATGCTCTCTCTCTTCCTAAAATAAACACTGGAAAAAATTAAAAAAAAAAAAAAAAAAAAAAAAAGACAAAAGGAAGGCAGTGACTGTGCAGGGGGAAGCCTTGCAGACACCCTGCCCAAGGGATCAGTTACCACCACCAGCCGAGGGGCCAAGTGACGGATGCGCCTGCCCAGGTGGCCGGCAGCACACAGCCCTGCTTCCACGGCTCCCGCCAGGGAGGCCTGCCCGCAGTCTAACAGCGAGGAGACAGAGATGCGCCCAGACTGAGGGCCTCCATGCAGTAACTGGTCTGTAACCTCTGCACGTCTCTGTGCCAGGAAAAGAGCCAGCTGGACCAAGAGGTGTTGGCTGGGGTTTCCTCGTGCCTTCGAGGAACACTGTGGAGATCAGAAAAGCCGACTAAGGTCGAAGAATCAGGTAACAGGAGGGTGTGAACGACCATTTCCTGATTTTGATAATTATACTGTGGTTTCGGTAAGGGAATACTTCTGTTTTTAGCACATGTGCAAGGAAGTATTGAAGGAATAAAGGGGCAACGTGGCCGTAAAAGTCTGAGAAACGTTACACAGAAGGAGAGGAAGGGGGGTGCGGGGGGAGCGCCCGAGATCCCGCACACGGCAAGACGCTTCTATCGCGGGATACGGTGGAGGGTGCTTGGAGATTTTCCCACTGCTAGCACAACTTTCCCGTAATTCTGAGATTGCCTCCAAATAAAAGTTAAAGTGACCTTAGAAGGCACACAGATTACAGTTACTGGCTGGCGTGCCGCATCTCATGACTGACCGAGGCGGGGCTGCCTGCGTGTGGCCGTGTGCGTGCGCGTGACTAATGACGGGGACAGGGAGGAAACACGGGGAAGGGGCCGCCCCGCCTGCGGGCTGCAGACGCACAAGGGCGCCTTCCCTCCCTGGCTCCCCGCCCCAGGTCTGCTGCCCAGGCTCAGCTGGCACGGGAGACCCGACCCGCCTTGTTTTACGTCGAGGACGTTGTCTCCTCCTTTGGGTTTTCAGCTGTCTCCCCTGCGCCCACTCTACGGTTTTCGGCCCACGTGTGCCAAAGTGCAGATTCCGGCCCGACGCTCCTGTTCTACAGGCGAATCAAAAGGCCACGAGGGAAAAAAGACGCAGTGTGATCCCGCTGTTCCACAGCACGGGGCCCGGGGCCTGGAGCACGGCAGCCCCGTGGGAGGGAGCACTCCAGTGCTAGTCTGGTCCCGCCCCTGTCGGAGACAGTTTCTGTGAAAAGAGTCTCTGGAACAAACACCTGTCTCCCATCAAGACCTCCCAGAGCATCAACTGCACAGCCCGTGTCCACGTGCTCTGAAGTTCACACGCCTGGTGTCTGTGGACACGTGTGTGTGCATGTGTGTGTCTTTGTGTCTAAGTCATGGTAATGTGAATGAACCAAGGGCCAGAAAAAAGAAGGTCTGAATTACGAGGGGGTAGAAATAAATTAATAGTATAATAGATGAAACATAAAATCGGAAGTTGTCAGCAGATAGTGAAGAAACCAGTGTCGACTGCTTTTCCCGTCAGCGAACAAGAAGTTCCCCAAAAGCAGGCAAGCACGTAACACATGCACACCAAGCAGAGGGCTCCTGAAAGAGAAAGGTGTTCTTTTGGGATTTCCGTGTGACTGGCCCGTGAGCCGCCGTCTATAAGGTTGTCTAAAAACACCTGTTCCGTCTGTGAAGAACATTCCGAAGGGCAAGCGAAAGAAATACCATTGTTTCGAAGGTAGACCATCGTTAGGGGAGAAAGGGGTGACTTTACTCTGAAAAAGCAGTGAGCTGTGTGGAACCATGTATTTAACCGCGCCAATGCGCGCAGACGACAGGAAGCGAGGTGGCGTCTGGAGACGGGGGGCCTGCACCGTGCAGTGAGAGGGGGCGCTGGCTACTCGCACCATCACAGAGAGGGGGTCCCCACGGCACACACGAGGGACACGACCGGAAGCACGGTGCCCCGGGGCCGGCGGCGGGGACCGGGCAGGAAGGAAAAGCGCCTGGCGGGTCTCCGAGGGTGGCCTCGGGCAGCACCTCACCTCCAGCACCGCGACCTCCTGTCCATTGCGAAGCAGCCGGAAGGTCAGGGGGTGTTTGGAGTCCAACCCAGGGATCACGTCACAGCCGCGCAGAGGGATGGAAACGATGTGGGTCTTGAGGTCGGTCCTGTCCTTGTGGAAAATGAGCTTGTTGTCCTTGACCCGACACCAGCGCTCCCGCCAGCGGCTGTTGGAGAGCACGTTGAGATAGCCTGCAAGGGGACCACGGAGACCGTCAGCGCGGAACCGCCCCCCGCACACCTGCAAGTGCAAGTTTACGCCAACGGGAAGGGCTGCCCCCACCCAGTGGCTCACTGCACGCAGTCGGGGACTCCTGGGAAGGCAGGCGCCCCCTCCCCCCAGAAGCCCCTGAGGGCCCGCAGTGGGGGCGGGGGGGGGGTGCATGCCAGGGAGTGGTTCTGGGAAGGTTAAGGGTTTCGTGGCGATCTGGGGTCGGGCTGGCCGAGCTGAGCCCTCGGTGTTTGCAGGGTGGGAGGGAAAGGACGCAGTGGTCGTCTTACATGACCAAAGGGACACCATATGGAAAAGGACGAGATTCACTCCGGGTAGCTGCAAAATGACACAGCCGGGGCAGAAGTTACGGGAGGCAGATTCTGGCATCACGTGAGAAAAACACTACCCCAAAAAGGAAACTCTATTCTCCTACTCTGCAAGGAATAGGAGGCCTTGGGGGGCGCTGAGTCCCCCGCCGCTGGACGCATTCCAGCAAACGATGGAAGGTCCTGGGCACGAGAGTCCTACAGAAGGCAAAGATGCCTCTTGGCCTTTCCCGCAGCCCTCGCGCTTGAGGATTTTGTCCGACTGGTGGAGCGCGCCCAGACGGGACGGGAACGCCGGAGTCTGAAGGCATAGGTCTCTGACACTAAAGACACCATCAGTATGTGAACTAACAGGGCAGAAAACCAGATTTCACAGGGTGGCTGCTGCTTCCTCCCGCTCCGTGATGCTAGGAGATGGCTGCCCCCCGCCCTTGAGACGCAGGAAGGGAGTACGTGGGGCTTAGAACCCTGGCCAGAAAGGAAGAAACAATACAAGGATTTCACAAGTCATTGCACTACTCCTTCCACTCACGCATGCATGTGCACACACCCACACCCACACCCACACCCACACCCTGCTCAAAAACAAAACAAAACAAACTCTCTCCAATTCGGGTTTTGTATCGCCTTTTCCAAAGGGTTTGGGAGCACGCATTTGGCTTCTCTCCACGTCTAACACACACAGTCCTGCGTCTTACACACTCCATTAGCAAAGGATAAATGCTATACAGACAATCACAAAACAAAACCCCCAACACACAGGTAAGTTACAGGGCCCATAGCGATGCTTTCTACATCACATATAATCATTTGCTCGATGAATTCACGCATAAAATGCACAGGTAAAATGTGAAGTCTTCATTTGGCTCAGGGTGACATCAGTTCTACTGCAAGGTGCACTGCTTCTCCTGGAACTAGAATTTTCATTTGGGGCTAAGTTGCTGTACTTGTGAAACGGGGGAACAAGGGGAGAAGCCAGCCCATCGGCTCAAGTGCCTGGGACCCGAGCTCCTCGTGTCTCACACATCTAGGAGAGGCTGCAGGGACAGGAAGAGAGGCTGGAGTCCAACCGGAGTCTGAAAGGGCTCCTTTGTGAAGGAGAGGGTCTCTCTGGACCTGTGACTTGTTCAGGCCAGCGACTGCTCTCCAGGAACTTAGCGGACACACAGGTGACCAAGTTTCACAAGGAGGCGGTGGGCTCCAGGGCACTGACAGACACTGTGACTGGGGCTGGCAGGAGCAGCTCAGGGACAGGGCGGCCTTGGGGGGACGGGAGGTGCCTGGATCGTTAGAACCTCGGAAACCATCACAGGAACCCGGCCTTGGTGCACAGGGTGATGGGGGAGTGAGACACCAGGATATTTATTGAGGAATGTGAGCGACAAGACCTAGGAGCTGGATGACTCCTCAGGAACAGTGACGACACTGCCTTCACACTTGCAGAACTCGGCACGTGGGGGCACTCTCGCGCGGGCGCACGGCCCTGCAGCACGGCAGGGGCGGTTATGGAGCCCGGCTCCACTAACCAGGGCGATGGTCATCTCTGGAACAGGTCCAGGCGCACTCGTGCTATTTTCTTCGCTGGCTGAATCTGGCCCAGAGTCACCAATACTATCAATTTCTTGACATCTGAGTCCCAAATGGAATGGTTACACTGGACAAATCCTCATTTTATGTGAGCATGACACCATATGAAATTACCGTATTTGACGCCTTCCTCAGATTTGTTTTCAGTTCCCAAAAGGGAAAACCACAGTGCACGAGAGGCCCGTCTCTACACACAGTGAACGCCACAGTGACGCGTCCACATCGGGCAGCAGGCCTCCACCACCAGGCTCGCTGCCCTTTGCTCTTCCAGAAAGGGGTGGCCTAAAAATCCCATCTTCTGGGGAGGGAGCACAGGGAAATGACACACAGCCATCTAGGGTTCTCTGGAGTCACAGGGTGGGGGGACACGGATCCCGATGGGCCCCATGCACATTTCCGCTGTAGCACACACCCACCACCAGATGGTGCCCAAGCGCAGCCAGGCCCGCTAAAGACAGGGAGGGATGGGTCCTGCCGCGAGAACCGTACCCCCCAGGCTCAATGGCCACCCGGGTCCGGGTCAGTTCCAGGAACCGCACGAGGCAACTCGGAGGCAATTTTATTTTTATAAGATCCCACCCATCGTGTCAGGTGAGACGTCAGTGTAACTTAACAGTTTGGGAATTTCAGTTTGATGTTTTGAGATCAGTCTTGCTCTGAAGGCTACGTTTCTCGCGAAACCGTGGCAGGAGGCTCAAGGTTCCCTGAGAGCTCGATGGGCCGGAGACGGACACACACTCTCGCATGCGGCCGTTTGGATCGCTGGCGTCTCAAGCACAAGCAGCTGGGGAGAGCAGGCGGGAGCGGGGCCGAGCGTCCCGTGTTCTCCGCAGGGCGAGAAACGTGGCGTCTGCCTGCCAGGCTCTGGTCCCCTCTCGGGAGGGCTCTGGTCCCGGTGCGATGGTGGTTTCACCTACGGCGAGCCTTGGCTTACAATCAGCTGGGAGGAGACGCCCAGGGGAAGGAGGGGAGACCACACGTCCTGACGCTGCCACTGGCTGGTCCCGGTCCCGCCCACGGCAGAACTCCCCTGCCCACCTTAGATGCCTGCCCCCCAAAGGCTCACGTGTCCAAGAACGAGGATGCCAACACCCCAGGGCAGCGACTTATGTCAAGGACTCTTTCCTCCCCCTTGATTAAAGGTCACCTGATGTCCTGTGGGGCAGGTTGTGACAGAAGGGGAGAGGTATAGAGTTTCCCCACGTGCCAAAAAACCCTACTGTTGAAAACTCCACAAAGTCACAGAATGCTAGATGTAGAAAGGACCCTGGGAATATCCAGCAAGGCCTCTCACTAGCTCAGGTCATGCTGCCTCCACAGAGACCTCCACCTTAGACCCGGGACCTCTCCTTCCACCCGCTTCTGTATTTCTCAGTACCCAGGCTACTCCCCCCAGTACTGCCCTCACGCTGCTTTGGTCTGTCTGTCTGCTTGGGTTTTTTAAAATAAGCTCATCAGGTGAGCAAATAACAACAACATTACTTATTAAGCATGGAGCTTAGTGTTTCATGATTTCATCTTTAACTTTCTTAAGAAGACAAAGTAAGCGTGGGCCCATTTCCCAGAGGAGGAACCTGAGGCCTAGACAGATCCCACAATTTGCTGAAGGTAATTCAGCCAGTCGGGCGTGGGCTGCACTGCCCCTGTCTGCCAGGCTCTGCGCCGGGCACTGGGGCGTGACTAGGGAGCCAGGCAGTGTGAACGTGACCCAGGAGGCTGGGAGGGACAGCTGTGGAATCAGGCTGGGACACGACCATCAGAGGCTCTGAACCGGGAGGCGGAAGCAGCTCTCGTTTCAGCACAGGACCCTGAGTTGTCACAGCTCGCGCCTGGTGGCCTGGAGGGCACAGAGACGGCAGCCAGGTGGGGCTTGCACGCTGGTCCGGCAGTGGACAGACGGGGCGGAGAGGATGGGGACACGTGTCTCCCGACCCCTGCCGAGTGTAGACAGGGACAGGCAAGCACCAGAAGGGGGCCAACAGAAGATCCCTCTTTGCGGGGGGGTCTGGTGCACGTCTCAGGCCGCAGCCTGCGCGTGGCGGTATGTGAGCGCACCGGGCTGACGCTCACCATCACTTCAGGGCCTCAGGGCGGTAATGGGCAGCGGTACAGGGCTGGCTGGGCTGACCTGGTCAGCGGCCGCGGGACCCACTGCCCCTGCCCACTCCCCGTGGAGCGCCTGCAGAAACCATCTCCTACCCTCACTGCATCGTTATTACGCACCCGGAGGCCCACCTGCTGGGCCGCATTTCATGGAAGGGCTGGATTTGAACCCAGGTCTCAATCGCTCCCGGGAGCTCGCGTCTGCCCGCCCAGTGGCACGGTCCTTCCGGCCCGTCCGGCTCAGCTCCCCTCTGCTTGCCGCACGGGGCCAGCGGCCGCACGGCCACCACTCGGCAGGGTTGGCGTCTCCGGCCTTTATCCAGCTGACATTTTCTGCGTAAAACTTTACAGAGGTACTAGAATAATTGAGAATAGTCATTTTCCTCCTGCCTCTCTCTACAGACCCCTTCTGTGGCCCCTGGACCCAGCGAAGATCTAAATGACAATTCTAAAATTTGTCAGAGAAGGTCCTCTTAACAGAGACGAAAGATATCCACTGAGCAGCTTGACAGAAATCCCCACCTGCATATTACAGGTTTCAGATTCACCCTTCGTGCCCTCTGAGTGACCAAGCGTTTCCAAGAAAGTACCAGCAAAGGATTTCTGGCAGTGCCGGATGGCCAATACAACGAGGCCATGTGCGAGGGGTTATGAGCGGGGGAGTCTCCCGGGGGGCGAAGGGCTATGCAGAAGGGAGCTCCAGGGAAGGAGCAGCGTCGGGCCCGTGGGCCAGCTGTGCCTCCACGGGCTGTGAGGCTCCCGCAGGCCAAGGCCTTCCAGAGCTCAGCGTCTGGACCCTGCGGTCTAGCTCGCCTCCCACGTCAATGTTTGCTTTTCGTGACAGAATTTCTATTTCCTTTTTTGGATGGCTCCATCCTTGCATCTCTAATCCCCAACTCCCCTCCAGGGCCAGTGCGAAAGGAGGGACAGTCCCACACCACCCAGAGACTCTCGCCGCACCAAGAAAGAGGCGAAAGGGAAACAGCATCCTGGCTGTGTCACCCCTCTGCGCTAGAGCCCTGCCCCCACCCCTGCTGTAACTTCAACAAGGTGATGCCCCCTCCTTCACGTAGGGCAGCGGACAGAGCATCAGTCAGCCCGCCCCTATGACCCCACTGCCATTCGCCAAGTTCAGGGACCTGAATGCACGGGCTCCTAGACCCTTGGCCTCCTTCCGCCACCAGAGCGCTCCCCGACAATCCAGAGATGGCAGCTCAACGGGACCTCCCTGAGATGACTCCCCAGCCAGCTTCCACGGCACGTGCGCCACCACCCAGGGTTGCCCCGGCCTGACGAAGGACAGGTCTCTACAGGGCCCGCGGAAGTCTCATGCGTGTGGCTTCCTCGAACCCCGACCGTCAAGGCCAGAAGGGAGCCGGGACTCCCCGTGACCTGCCCTCGGGGTACGGCACGTGCCTGTGTCCAGCACTCTGCAGCCTGCCCCTCCGCCACAGTGCTGCCTCTCCCTAGCGTCCTCCTGGCACACGGCTCACGCCCTGGCATGTGACAGCTGCTGAATTAACTTCCCCTTGTCTGTATGGCCAACTCAGGCACTTGGGGCGGCATTACTTCCCAGTAAAGCCCGATACCCCGGGCAGATGGATGCTCGCAGAGAGAGGGGTGAACAGGGCGAGTCGGCAAAGGGAGGGGACCAGGGACCTGCAGGGACAGAACACTGGCTGTGCCGCGGGTCTACGAGCACCCACAGCCTACCCTCGGTTCCTAATAGAGGCCAAAGCCCAGCCATCCGGCTTTCGGTGCTGCTCTCCTGAGAACGGCTGCACGGTGGCCAAGGAAACAGGACACCTGTCCAACCTCACCCTCCACTTCTCCCCAGAGGCTGCCCTACCGGGCCTCCACCTGGCCAGGGTCCCCGTGACGCTCTCCCGCTGTGCCGGCTTCCCTCCTCTGTCACCAGGCCGCACTGCACGTCTCCTCCCGTGACTCCTTGTTCACACGGGAGGGCCGGGGCCGCTTTGCGGGTGCCCACCCCTTCCTGGACAGGGCAGCCCCTCGGAAGGGACTTGAGGTGACGGGCTGAGCGACAGCACCGCCAGGATGCTCGTTCTACCGCTGTAGCCCGGGGGGGACGCCAGCGGTAACCCCACGCACGCCGCACCGAGCCCCACGCTCCCTCCTTCGCTCGCCAAGGCACGTGTGCCCCAGCTCAGAAATGCTTAAAAGGACTCTGGGAGAATTTCACGGGATCACAGCGGGAATTTGTTTTTCATCTTGAAAGAACCTCGGAGATCGTCTCAAACCCCGGCACGATCTTTTATTATAAGCGGCAGAAATGTAGCGCCTTTTCCGCCATTCAGATGATCACAAGCCCGACTGGGAAAAGCCCGCGCGATGCAGAGGCAACTCCAGGAAAGAAGGACACAAGTGGGGTGAGTGCCACTCCCGGCCGGGGAATCCCGGCTTACCACACGTGGGGACGTCCTCCTCCGCGGACGAGGTCTGCTCATCCGTCGAGGGCTTTTTCTTCCCCAAGCCGATGATCTTGGTGATCTTCTTCCCAGTGACTTTAGACACGGTTCCCTTGGTCTCTGATTTGGAACTTTTCTTCCTCTTAACTGTTAAGAGTGACGACGGAAATGAGAGAGAGAGTGTCAGTTGTAGACTTTAACGGAAAAAATCAGGGACAGAGCATAAATCGCAGTCCATTTTATTTTCCTCAATTTGTACTCATTGAGCACCTGCCATGAGCCGACTGCTGGCGTGGACACAAAAGAATACAGCAAACAGGTGTTCAGAAGGAGCGTATGTGCTAGAGACGATGCACACGGGTGTGCAGGCACGTGTACACACGCACACATGCAGTCACACACAGAGGAGGCCTGATGGCAGCCGGGCCCGCACGGTCTACACTGGGGTGACGTGGACAGGCCCCGGGCGGTGGGCAAGCCGCCTGGAGGGGCGACTTTGAACCACCAGCTGGGAGACGAGGAAGCAGCCGGACCAAGCGAGAGCCTTCTGGGCAGGGGGAGCATCGGGAACACGGAGGCTGTGAGGCTGGAGGGAGGGATGGACGGGAAGAAGGGAGGGGCTGACGGAGGGACAGGGGGACGCGGGTCCTCCCCAGTCCCAGGAGCCCTCCACCAGCCCCTCACCCTCCCCAGAACGCCCAGGACGGCAGCTTCCATCTGAGCCCATTACGCTCTGCTTTGGCCTGCACGGCATGAAGTCACGAAGTCGCACCGAATGTACCAAATACGCAGACGCTGTGCACCAAGATGACTTCCGGCTCCCCTTGGGAAACAGAAACGTCTGGCAACTCGGGACCCCCGTCTGGGATCTCGCAGAGATCGGAAGGTGCGTGAGAAAGCGCACCCGGAACCGGGGGCCAGGGAAGACCTTTCCTCCCGCGGCAACTGTGCACAGGAGATGTCACTCACCCCCCTCACCTGACGGCCACTGCGTGCCTGGTGCTGGATCCAAGGGGAAAAGGCACCTTTGCCAGAATCGCACAGCACAATGAGCCTCCGGGAGGGGCCGGTGTGGCTTCACTACGGAGGGCGGTGGGCCGGGAGAGGGGCTCCCCATCGCCCTCCTGGTGTCGCCGTGTCCAGGGTGACTCGAGCCTCCCAATCTGTAACCCACAAGGGGTCTTTTGACAATGTAATGAAAGTGAGGACCTCTCTCCCCTCCTGCTCATCCTGGGCCCGAAGGAACATACCTTAAACACACACAGAATAATTTCAGAGACAGGGGACTGGGGGATGAGGGATTACAACCCTAGGCCTCTTTCCTAAAGGCCCCTGTAACACAGACTGACACGATCGCTCTCTCGATGGGGGTGGGCGAGGGGGTTGGGTGGTTCTCCCTCCTCCAGTCCCAATCTGCCATCCGTGAGACACCAGGCACAGGCCCACGTCCCACCTGGCCCTGGGGACACTAGGCGCGGGCCCACGTCCCACCTGACCCACGGGACACCAGGGGCAGGCTCACATCCCACCTGGCCCTGGGGACACCAGGCACGGGCCCACATCCCAGCCCCACCCGGCCTGCTCTCGCACTCCCTGGCCCGGCAGACTCAGCACCATCCCGAGTTCGAGTCACTTTGTGTTCACCGTTATTGCCTCTCTAGAAAGAAACGACGGTTGAAAGACAAGGAGCCAAGCCAAACTCCTGGGTAAACACGGCCTTTGTTCCAGACTGAAAGGAGGTGCCCCCCAGAACCCCTGCATTGAAGCTCCAAGCCCAGTGCAGCTGTATTTGGTGATGGGGTTACAGGATCATAAGGGCGGGGCCCTGATCCCGCAGCATCAGCGCCCTTCTTAATAGGAGACTGAACACGGAAGAAAGGCCACGTGAGGACACAGCGGGAGGCGGCCGTCTGCAAGCCAGGAAGAGGCCCTCACCAGCAGACAGCTCTGACGGCACGTCCAGGTAGGGCTCCCGCCTGTGGACCGTGAGAAATGAACATCCGTGCTCTCCAGGCTGTGGTACCTCGTGAAGCCCTGGTGTGACACAGGCCCATGGATGGAGCACAGGACAAGCACCCCGCCTCCCCTGCGCTCTCCCAGCGCCCGCCCCTCCTCTATTCAAATAACACACCAAGAACCTGTTGCCATCTTGGTGGACTGGCACATTCCCACCCCACCCCCCCAGCTACCCCCAGACGTGGGCGTCCGCGGTCGGGACAACTCTGTCATCGTGCTTTCCGTGTGGCCACACCAAAGCGTTTCAGAAGAGCCTCGAGACCACCTCTGACCACAGTCCTGTTCAAACTAAGCTTTGAAAGGAAGGCACTCCCGGCGTGCCCTGAACACCCCCTTCCACACGGAGTTCTTCCTTGTGGCTCAAAGCGAAGACGTTACATTTACTTCTGATTCTACCAGCATTTTCTCCTGCTGGGGAAGTACCTGACCACCAAGAAAAGACCTGATGCTTCTAATTCCCTGGAGGACCACTGATTAATTTTTTACAAAAGCAGAAGGGACTCCCTGGAAGGAAGAGCCAAAGTATGGAGGGACGTGAGAATGTGTTGACGCTACTCGCTCCACAGAAGGCAGGATTTGACACATGTAATGGAATTATGAAGACACCTCCAAGACTCAGAACTCTCCAATAAATTCAGAGACCAGGAAAGGCGCAGGGTCCAAACGTCACACGCCGTCAGTGCTTGGCAGGCAGTGAGGGACAGACCACCGAAGCAAAGCCAACTCCCAGCATTTTGAAAGCCATAAATATCATCAGCCCAGACACATCCCTACGGCCAGTGGAGAACCTGAGTCACAAGATGGCTAGGGATATGGGGAGCTGTGTTGAAATCTCTCGACTACAAATCGGTCATGAGTGAGAAGGTGGGTGCTTAGGTACAGATATATTCTCTCCCCCCCCCCCTCTACACACACACACACACACACACACACACACACACGTGTATGTTCTCTAACACGTATATACAGACATTCGTATCATTCTGTGAACCTAATTTCCAGCAGGGACCCGGGAGAGGAAATGGCAAACAAGGACAGAGACCAACAACGTGTGCCGTGCCTCAACATCCGAGCAGGGACCGGAGATTGTATGTTATTCTGTTTTGGGGCAAAGTGTAAAGACTGCTTTTCGGGCTTTGATTACACATAATGTGCCCACGGAAGACGCAGATGATACCTTCCACCGAGTAACTTCCGACGGAGAAGACTAAAATTACACCGAGACACGACCGAGCTAGGGAATCGCAGGGGCAAAGGCAGAGATGGTGACCTTCCGGCATGAAGCTTGTAGTATCGCAGTAGGCCAGCTTACTTGGGTTTTAACATTCTTAGTGGCCTGGATTGCTATTGGGTTTAAGGGGCCTTCCTTTCAGAGCCGGGAGACGCCTGCTCGGCACAGTGCATTTGAGCTGGGTGGGCGGACCGCTCCCCTGGGCAGCCAAGGTCATGGGGTTGCAAGCACACAGGCTGTTGGCTTTGCACAGGGAAACGTCCCCACGACCCACAAATCCCAGCCTCCTCTCAGGCCACACACCCCGGGAAGGACACGAGCCACAGGCTGGGAGAGACTACATGCAAAACACACTGATAAAGGACTTATATTCAAAACATTAAAGAACTCTCTAGAGCCAATAATATGAACAAAAACCCAATACAAATACAGGCAAAAGATCCGGACAGACGTTTCTTTGGGTGAGATGTGGCTGGCAAACGAGCACGTTAAAAATGCTCAATTAACATGGCTAGTCTTCAGGGAAGTGCAAGTTCAAGCCACAGTTACGTAGCCCCACACACCCACAGAAAGGGCTGAAATATATAGAACAAGACAAAATGACAGCGGCAAGGTGGTGAGAATGCACACAACGGACAAGCCACGCCCCTAGATTTTTATCCAACAGAAACGAAAACCTGTTGCGAATGTCTAGGACAGCTTTGCTCACTGCGCTCAAACCTGGAAACCCCCAGCTGTCCAGGCCGTGGGGGGATACCCAAGCCGTGGTCCACACACACACTGGCATGCGGCTCGGCCACACAGAGGAGCAGACTGTGGGGCGTGCTACAGTGTGGGCGCATCTGCAGGGCGCTGAGCTAGACAGAGAGGCCAGACCCAAAGGCCACGTACCGCCTGATTCCACTCGCAGGGCCTTCTGGAGAGGACACAACACACGCCAGTGGCTGCCGGGGGCACGAGGAAGCGTTTCGGGGTAACAGAAACGTTCCACATCTTGCCTGCGGTGATGGTTAGAGGCCCGTGTTTGTCTCAGCTCAAAGAACTATGTGCCAAAAAGCGTGGATTTTACTGCACAAATTTACGCCTTGTGAAGCTGACTTAGAAAAAGAGAATTCAAACTCCATACGCCCACGTTCACAGCAGCTCCATTCACGACGGCCAAAACGTGGAGGAGCCCAAACGTCTGCTGATGGAGGAACGGATAAACCCAGCCTGGTCCGTCCAGACAACGGGATGGCAGCCAGCCTTAAGAGGAAGGACACCTTGACAGCTGCTCCCATGTAGACGGACCCTGAGGACATCGTGGTGAGTGAAACAAGCCGGCCACGAAGGGACAGTACCGTACGGCTACACTCATGTGCATTTCCTCGAGCTGTCAGGCTCACAGAGACAGAAGGGAAAACGGTGGGCAGGGGGGCTCAAGGAGGGCAGGGGAGCCACTGCTTCCTGGGGACAGAGCGCCAGTCTCACGAGACGAAAAGAGCCCTGGACGGGGATGGTGGGCAGCGGCACAAGTCCGTGAGCGTCCTTAACGCGGCCGAGGTGGACGCAAAATGGTCGAGGTGGTCAATTTTATGTCGTGGGTATTGAACCACGGCTTACACAAATGGTTTTTACGTGAAGGTGAATAAAAGACGTTTTCGGAACCTCTGATTTCAAATGACCAGAAGTCTGTGAGCCTGGCCTTGGCGTCCCGCACAGGGGACGCTGGGAAGGGCCCTCATGCAGCGGGAAGGCTTGCTTGGGCTCTTGGGCTACGTGCAGGTGACGTGGAGCGGGCCACGGGCTGCCGGCCACACTGCCCACCCACTCTTACGGACACTCAGGTCTCCCCACTGCAAATTCCTCTTGGCGATACATCAGGTCTGGGAGCCTGAAGGTTTAAATATGCGCAGGGCACCCGCAGGACGATGGGGAAAAACCGAGGCCAGGGCTCGGCAGGACGGCAGGCGAACACATGGGCTCGCATCGTCCAAGGGGGTTTCCGTGCACTTCTGGGCGATGACACACACGACCGAGCCACCGAGCAGATGGTCTCAGAGTTCACAGAGCCGACTGGTTCCTTAAATTTTGTTTCTCACTTTGGTTTTTGCTTTGTGGTTTACGTGTTTTCGGCACGAGCAGAACTCACCTTGTTCTTTTCCATTACACACGGTGATTCCGTTTTCAGTAGCGCCCTCCCCGTCGGAGCTCGGCCTCTCAGAAGACAGTTTCTGTGAGGGCACAAAGGACCAAGTTATGCTCACGGTGGTTCACGCTGGCCGAGCGACGCATCCCGGGTCAGTCAAAAGCCCTCTCCGCAGTGGGAGGAAGCGCGGGCCAAGTTCGCGACAGCCCAGAAGGAGCCGGGGCTCGAGCACGGGGCGCACCGCTGGCCGGCTCGCTGCTACAGCTCCCGGACGGTGGGGAAGAGGGAAGAACTCGCCAAGGTGGCCGTGCTTACACGTGCTCTGTACCGCCCCTCACCCACGTCACTCTTGCAAGCAATTTTGAAAAACATTCAGATTGCAAAAGGACATTCCCCTCGCCAAGCCTCACCGAGCCACATGATCCTCCCAGAAATAAACAGCCCACCACCCATCTCCTTTCTTCCTGTCGTCTGCCAATTATGGGGGAAGGTCAAAGATCTGCTCATAACAAACACTCCGAGGACACACAGAGGCCAGCTGCTGTCAAAAGCGCCCAAGGGCACACGCGCATCCGCGCAATCGTTTGCGTCCGGCATCTGATGCAGGGAGCGTCCTCAGGACCCTGAGCGGCATCTGAAGAAGGCGTAGCGTTCAGAGCTGGAATCTCCATCCTGGCCAGAGACCCGTGACATCATGGTGGAGGAAGTGGACCTCGGGTCCAGCCCCACAGCCCAGCCCCACAGAGCCTCAGCCAGAGACAGAGAAAAGATCTGGATGATACCAGGGCCCACGCACCATCAGCTGCCAACGTGGGGTCTGGGCGGTGCTGCCCGAGGACGGCAGACAGGCGTCTGCACTCCCGCGGCGGGGCCCGGGAGAGCCGCGGTGAGGGAATTGCGTCATTTAGTGGGAACCGGTCATGTGCCGAGTGCCGGGGACAGAATGGCTGCGAGCCGGCACTGCTCCAGTCTCGGGCCAGGAAGCACCCCTGGGCTCCGGGTTGGCAGGCCTGGCCAGGCACTAACAGGAGAGCCTTGGAGACCAGAGAGAAGGAGAACGGCCAAGGGATGGTGAATGGGGGGCCCTGACG
This sequence comes from Leopardus geoffroyi, assembly GCF_018350155.1. Classification (NCBI taxonomy): domain Eukaryota; kingdom Metazoa; phylum Chordata; class Mammalia; order Carnivora; family Felidae; genus Leopardus; species Leopardus geoffroyi. The sequence continues at coordinate 202,177,910 of NC_059327.1, forward strand.
TGCTGCCCATAGCGAATGGGCCCCAGAGCAGCCTGTCTGGAAAGCAGCGTGCTTAGCAACAGGAAGCGAAATCTTAGAAAAGATTTCCACCGCTTGGTCTCGTAGGCCAGCTCCTGGGAGTCTAATCTCAGGTAACAGAGACGCAGCAAAGACTTGTGGGAGAGACTCCAAGTGCCGTGCCGTTTGGATCTGTCTGAAGAGGGAGACGGGCCTGGGGCGGGGGACCGATCCGGACAGCAGCAGAGGCACGGGTCTTTGGTACGAGACACGTGCTGAACACGCAGACGTGTTTGCTGCCCCTTACAAGCTTTCAAAACTGGGAACGTTGCTCATAACACACACGTAATGGAGGAAAAGCAGCATAAGCCATGCTATGCATCAGACCATCCAAGCCAGCTAAACCTACGCACTGCTACGGGGCGCTTCCTCCTCCGTGCGGTGGCCTCACGAGTGACTTCCTTCGTCCTGTTTCTATTTCTTGGCCTTTCTGAGTTTCTACAGCGAACAGGCGTTAGTTTTGCTATCAGGAGAAAAACAAACAGGCCCGCCGTGTCCCAACGTCTGGGTGAGGCCTGTGAGGTTAATTTTAAGTGTCAACTTGGAGGCGGTGGGTGGGGTGGATGAGACTGCCCCACTACGGTGTGGGTGGGCCTCACCCAATCAGGTGAAGCTCTGCACCGCGCAGAAAGACCAGCCTTCCCCAGCAAGGGAGGATTCTCCAGAAGACTGCCCGCAGACTTCATCTCCAGCCCGCAGACCTACACCGTACATTTTGGACTTGTCAGCCTCCGTGATCACATAAGCCAATTCCTCATAATAAATCTCCTCACGTATAAATGAGTGTGTACTTATGTGTGTATATCTGTGCACATACACACATGATCTTATATAAAACATTTTATATTTAAATTTTATGTGTTGATAACACACACACCCTATCAGTTCTGCTTCCTGCAGAATCCAGACTAAAACGAGAAGAGACAAAGAAGGATCCATTCCCTGGCTGTGGGGGCCAGACAGGCGGGGCCAGACAGGGGGCACCCAGAAGCTTCCTGGGACCCAGGCTACCCACAGAAGACCGCCTGGCCTCCATGCAAACGAGATCTCTGCGTGTACAGACACGGGAAGCACGGCCAGAGGGGGCTGGGCGTGTGCGCCACAGTGACGGGCTTACACGTTTCTGGCAAGAAAGGCCAACCCTCCAGCCCCTGTGCGGGGCGCTCACGGCGCCTTCCCACAGGTGAAACGCACGCAGAGCAGAGAGGGAACGTACCCTGGTCTGCAGGGAACGATCGCATGCCGGGTCTTCGGGAAGGCGCACTTGCGTAGCGCCTGCTGGATTCCAGACACACACAGACAGAGCGGCACGCAGAGCAGCCACATAACAGCCACGACTTGAGCAGCTCCAATCCGTTAACACCTTGAGCCCTATTCTGTGTCTGTCGCTGGGAACCTCAAACCAACCATGCGGTCTACGAAGTGACTAACTCAGGCTTTGTACAGAGTAGGCACCTGAGGCATAAGCAGCTGAACTGCATTTTTTCTCCCAACTTTAAGTGCTCGAATCCTCAGAGAATGTCACCAAGACCTTGAGGGAGGCCTACGTCGACCGCAAGAGTACCACTCCCGGGAAGAAACACACCCTTACCTTCTCCAGCTCCGTCTTGTGCACTGGGGAGCTTGATGGCGGAGGCCCCTCTGAATCCGCTGGGCCGCCGCAGCCACTGTAGACCTCTCGGATCACCTGTAAGAGGTGTAGACACGTCTGAGCTCTCGCAAAGGCAGGGACACATGGCGTGGGAGGAAAATCCGTGGGCGCGAAAGCACGTGGCTTTAAGTTCTAAGATGCCATCTGTTCACTCACTCACCCACCAGACGTGTCTCCGATCCTGGACTGACACAGGCCATGCCCTGCGTTCACGGGCCTTCCAGTCCAGGATTATCGAGAGATCACGGTGAACAATGGGTACCCCCCAAACATGAAGGGAAAAGTAAGACAGCAGAAGGACCCAAAGACTGGAAGGTGATGTTTAACAAAAGGGGAGTGGCTGATCTGTAAGATCCGGAGGCCTCACTGGGGTGACACGTAAGCCGGGAGTCGAATGGCCAGAAGGATGTGGCCACGTGAGGAACTGGCGGAAAAGGCGCCCAGGCAGAGGGACCAACGGGTGCAAAGGCCCTGTGGCAGATGTGAAGTGTTTAAGGACAGCACCCAGTACCGTGTGGCAGAGACGGGGGAGAGGCCACCAGGAGGGTCACAGAGCACGCTCAGGTCAGCGAGGGGGGCTGGGTTTGTGCAGCGAGAAGCCCAGGGGTGACGGGATTGACTTTCTGAGAAGCGGTACGGCACAGGGGCCGAGAGCGCGGGCCCCAGAGCCCAACTGCCTGGGTTTTCATCCTGCCCTTCATCTTGGGCAAACCGGTGACCTATTCTGTGCTTCAGTGCTCCCACCTGCCACGCAGACACGCGACGGTCCCACCTGTGAGACTGAAATGGCCGGAGGCAGTGCCTGAAACAGGGAGCATGCCCCGGCAGAAGTGCTAGGCCGCACGCGCGCTGCAGAGGGAGGAACACAGACAAGTAGAAGGAAAGGAGTCGGGCTGTCGTGCGGTGGCTCGGGGGACAGAAGGGGGCAGTGCAGGCTGGGGCGATGGCAGGAAGGAGCTGAACAGTGGCCTCTGGAAGATTCTGGAGAACCAGCAGGCCCTGCCGGTGGGTGGGGCAGGAGGGAGGTGCCCACTCCAAGGCGGCTGGGTGCTGCCATATACTCTGACGACGGGGGAGGCAGAGAGCAGCAGCGGGCGGGGGAGAAGCGAGGCGGGTGAGTGGAAGCAAAGGCAAGCTTCCAGACAGAGCTGGAAGCGAACTAGGCAGTCAGGGGAGAAGAGCCGGGGGTGGGGGGTGAGTCGCCAGAGGGAGGGCAGACAGAGCAGGACGCAGGTCCAGGAGCAGGACCAGAGCCGGTCAGCGCTTGGGGGCTGAGCCAAAGGGGCGAGGCTCGTGCGAGAATGAGCCGGAGCGGCCAGGGAAGCGGGGGCGTGCAGCTCCCCGGAGCACGGAGGAGGAGAGAGAAAGCCCCTCTGCCGGGGGCGGGGAGTGACCGAGGGGCTCCCGGGGAGGAGGCGAGCAGAAGAGGGTCTTCCAGAGGCGGCAGGAGGGCGGGGTCCGGAGAAGGCAGGGGGACACAGAGAGGCCGGCGTATCTGGTGGCAGGAGTCTGGGGACGCTCCTGTCTGGCCGGCTCCGTCTTCTCAGCGAAATGTGAAGCCAGAACCTCGGCTACCAGCTCGAGGCCCCGACCTCGCTGAGCCTCCGTTTCCTCACCGGCACAGGAAGGAGGGTCAGGGTGGCCTGTCCCGCCATGGACACGGCTGTGATTAAATTCAGAGAAAACGAGACGTGCTCCACAAAATGCCTGAGCCGGCACCCGGCACGCGGTGCTGCTCCGGTCATCGTCACCGTCACCGCGGGGAGCGTCCTCACCATTGACGCCGGCGGCTCAGAGGGGCTCCCGCCCTCGACGGACGGGTGTGGTGGTCCTCAGCCCCGCCAGCGCTCACAGCGCCCCCACGGTCACCCGCCGTCCCCTCCATCACCACTGAGCTCCAGCAGTGAGCTGGACGTGGTTGTGGTCACCGGGGATGTGCAGCGAACAGGACAGACCGGGATCCGGGGCGGCGGGCCGTGCGTTCTGGTAAGGCAGAAGTTAGCCGGCGGTTCCTTCAAGACGTCTTCTGTTCCTTTTGGAACTAAACTGCAGTTTGAGTCCGACCCAAGCACCTTCGGGGCAGAACTGAAGTGCCAAAGCCCCAGATATCCTGGTAGGGGTTTTGCAACGGGATCTCAGCACACATGCCCAAACTTGCTGCCTGGCACTGACGCCGGGATGAGCGCCAGGAACCCACAGGAGCCCAGGACACCGCGGCCAGCCATTTTCCTGCTCAGCCGTTTTATGAGAAAACTATCAAGCAAGGTACACGTTTGGGGCTAAAATAGGAAAAAGGAAGAAGAAAGAAAAGCCCAGAGAACTTGCTGCCAGTTTTTTTTTTTTTTTCCTTGTCGGTTCTGAGCTGTGACAGCATCACCGAAGTGACATGAATCGACCCGGGCCTTCCGGACACCCCAGTCTCTGTCCGTGCTGACTCCGCTCCTGCTGCCCTGTGCCAGGCCTCTGTCCCCACACCTCCCCTGCGGCTTTATCAGATCTGTAGTCGACAAGGCAAATTTTTATTCGATCCAAGAACAAGGTTCTGTCTTTTCTCAAGGGAAAGAGTACAACGCAGTGGAATCTCCGGGGCCCTGGGGTCAGGCGGAAACTGGGTTTCAACCCCAACGCCACTGCCTTCTCCATACAAGAGGCTGACTGTCCTCGCCCGGGACATGCAGGACACAAGGCCTCTGGGCCACCATGGGAGGCAGGACCGCAGAACGCGAGGTGCCCAGCCGCGCCTCTGCCAGAGCAGGCAAGCGGCACACGTGGGCTCCCGTCCCCATCCTGGTGGCCCGCCCCAGAGGACGCACCACAGGACAACCGTGCCAACTGGCCGGAAGCTCCCAAGTTCGTTTCACACCGCAGGACACAACCTGCAGGAAGCCCCCTCTGGCAAAGCGTTTACGCCAGAAGCAACCGTCCCTTCTCACTCTCGCTCTGTCCGAGGCGGGAGGGCCCACGGCGCCGTGACGCGGCTCCGATGTCCCTCCCGGCCTCCCGGGCGGCCATCCGAACTGTGTGGGGGGAGCTGTGCTTCTCCTCCCGGCCGGAGGGGGCTCGTCCCCGGAGCCACAGGTCTGGCGTGTGAGCCCCACACAGCGTGTGCAGCAGCACCCCCGTCCTCGCGTGCACACGGCTCTCACACCCCGTGCGCCCACCGGCCCGTGTCTTCCCCTCAGCCGGGCCCGCTTTCCCACATGGGGCTGCATCTTGCTTATGTGGGTCTTCCCAAAGCCGAGCACATAACAGCAACGTAAAAAGTTTGTACCCCAGGTACAGAGAAGGGCACTGTGGAAAAGATGGGGGGGGCGTAAGCCAGTCTCCTTCCACGGTTTTGACCAACCAGCCAGCTGGATTACTTCTGATTTCCTTTTTGAAACTATCTTTCTGCTCTGATCTCCATTCATTGCCGAACTGCCCCCACATGGTTAATTCAGAAGTAATAAAGAAAGGGTTTATCACCCACGTTGCTCGGATAGCTGCAAAGGAAGAGTTCGTATTAATGTGTTTCTTTTTAAAGAGCCACATTCCACGAGAGGTTCAATAGGTATTTAAGAGAACCAGATCCAAATTCAGAATCACAAACCCTTCAGGAAACAAATTGTTATATGTTCTGTGGTATTTTTGTTTGCTTCTAACTCGAGCCCTCATCTCCAGAAACATAATCTCTGCACATTTTTTAAGGAAACCTGACCACTCCGTTTCTGGGAACATTGGCTGTTGTCTTCTGACTGACCCCTACAAAATGGCTCATGTTTTCAGCATCTGTACACACACACACCACCCACACACACACACACACACACACACACACACACACACACAGAGTCAGTTAGTTTTGGCCTGAGCAGCTGGTAACGGACATTGCAGACCAGAGGAAGAGAAACAAACTGGGCCACAATTCTTGAAGAGGCGTGGGGCAGGTCAGGTGCAGACCCCACGCGGCCCTCCTGCTCTCCGCACCTGACAGCGGCCTAGAGAACGTCAGCTGGGCCATTAAAGCTGCTCTTCAAAATACCAAAAGCCTGGATAATAAGTTTGGGACAACAACACAGCGGTTTATATTAATGAACACACGGCCCGTTTCACGCCACAGTTCACGTCAGAAAGTTGTTTTAGACTTTCTACACGAGGAACCCTAAGGGGTGACACTTACATTCCAACAGTTGAGTACAGTTCTAGGTGTGCATTTGTGTAACTTTTCAGCCTGTCTTTGTGAGAATTCTGATCACTATCACCTCCACTTGCCAGATAAATGGGAAAGAGTTTGCTGACCTCGAACATCCTGATGGGCAAAAGCCCTTCCGGGAATATATTCCAGATTTGAGCCTTCGCTCACGCTCTGTCACTCTAACACGCCACCTCTCAGATAAATAAGGGCTGTTCCTCTTGGGACAGAAGTTCTTTGATTCGGGGGGAAAATCTGCTTCAGTCGTAAAGTTGTGGACTTGACAATGTGACATAAAAAGCCACGACGACAGCATTGGCTTATTTCACAGAAAATTATTGTTTCAAAGTTTTAAATCATTTAGGAAAAAATAGAACAAAGTTAGAAGACACAGACTAGCCAATCCCCGGACTGTGTGTAAAGTTGCAGCCATCAAGACGACGTGGCACTGGCACGACCACAGGCGAGCAGACTAACGACACAGACAGGAGCCCAGCGGTGGGCCCGCGTGCCCACGGTCAATACGTTTCCAATCAAGGCAATTCAGGTCATCAACGGCACTAAAACGACAGACTATCCACATGGAAGGACACGGATTTTGACCCTCACATCTCACCCTATACACAAAACCAATGTATGTGGGCAAACGCAATGAATCAGAAGTTCTGAAGATGACAGTTAACGACTGTGACCTGAAAAGCCCGTGTCGACCTGTGGACCCAGCCACCGCAAAATGCACGTCCCCCAGCACAGACTCAGGGCACTTCCCAGCACCGACCGCAATTCTGCAAACCTCTGCAACGTGAAATCATATGAAGTTCTGAGTACAGCGAGATTCAGCTAGAAACTAAAAGAAAATAGATTATTTTTAAAAATCCAAACACGTGGAAAGTGAGCAACGTATTCCGGAATAAATCAGTGGTCAAAAAAGAAATCACAACAGACATTAGAAAACATCTTGAACTGAATAACAATAAAAATACAAACATCAGGGGCGCCTGGGTGGCGCAGTCGGTTAAGCGTCCGACTTCAGCCAGGTCACGATCTCGCGGTCCGTGAGTTCGAGCCCCGCGTTGGGCTCTGGGCTGATGGCTCAGAGCCTGGAGCCTGTTTCCGATTCTGTGTCTCCCTCTCTCTCTGCCCCTCCCCTGTTCATGCTCTGTCTCTCTCTGTCCCAAAAAAACTAAATAAACGTTGAAAAAAAAAATTTTTTTTAAATACAAACATCAGAATGTAAAGGACGCAGCTAGATTTTAAAACTCTGCAGAGACTTTAAATGGATGCATGTATATTAGAAAAAGGCTAAGAATCTATTATCTAAGTATGAACTCTGAGAAGTTCATCATTCAACCAAGTCCATAGAAGTCCAAAAGTATAAAGAATTAAGCCAAAAGAAAGACGTGGAGAAGAGAACTGAGAACAGAACACCAGAGTACGAGGGTGAAAAACCAACAGAGCCCAAATGTGGCTTCTCGAGAGACCCAGCACAGAGGGGGGCCGGGCCGTGTGGCAGGGCTGAAGGACAGAAGGCACAGGTGTCTCCATTCTGGTTACTGAAGACAGTAACCGCCACTCTCCCCTTGACAAAGAACACAAGGTGGATATATTTTTAACACCACCGCAGTTTTCACTCATCAGAGAAGGAGGACAGAAATAACCTGGACGCATTACGTTCCCACATGGGAAGAGCCCACGGCAAGAAAGCAGTGACCGCGGCCGCCTCCTGACGGGCCGGGAGGCGGGAGGCAGGGACGCCCACTGCGGAGGCTGGGGGAGAAACCAGCCACATCCGAGCAGCAGTACATGGGCCGGCACGATGGTTTAAACGTCAAGGAGCCCCCAAGACCTCGCGAGCCTGCCCCCCCCCCCACCAGCCCTTGCCCCTGCGCCCTTACTGGGCATGTGGGAACAACACAGATGGCTGGAGGCGAGGAGGCCGGGTTCGGGGATGTCCTGTGGGCACGCAGGAGGCATCTTGCCGTCCCGAGTGAAGGAGCGTTGGAGACCGTGATGTGGACGCCCCTAGCTCCGGCCTCGAACGCATCCCGCTCTCATCCTGATTTTCACGCTACTTCCAGCTGGGGCTCGTACGTTTGCTGAGACCTAGAAGCGGCAGCACCGCGGTAACAGCGAGAACACACGGCGGCGGAGACGGCAGCTCACACTTAACAGAAGCGCTCACTGCGTGCTCGGCGCTGTTCTGAACGTGTCTACCTTAACGTACGATTTTATCCTCACAGGTCAGAGAGCAGGCGCCACTAGGACCCTCCTCCCATTTCATAGAGGGAAAAACCGAGGCACAGAGAAGCTAAGTCGCTCATCCAAGGCGCGAAGTTAGGACCGGCTGAGGTCACAACCCGAGGGCGCCTGGGTCTGGGCTCTAGTGACGCCATCTGCCCGACACTGGCGCTCACGTCCTTCTCCCGGCGCTTTTCTATCCACCATACTGAATTTCGGAAACAGTGGTGAGACTCAAATAAAACTTCCCCCAAATGGCTTTGGAATGCCCTTCACGTCGACTGCCCGCCGGACCACAAAACCAGTCAGATCCGGTATCTTAAATCCTACCTCAAGCACGAGCAGGGGAGGGGCAGCCAGAGAGGGAGACGGAATCCGAGGCGGAATCCAGGCCCCGAGCTGTCGGCACAGAGCCCGATGTGGGGCTCGAACCCACGAACGGTGAGATCGCGATCTGACCGAAGTCGGACGCCCAACCCACTGAGCCCCCCAGGTGCCCCTTAAGAAAAGACTTCTGAGCGAAGGACATTTACAAAAAGGACAATAGATGTAAACAGACAGGTCACAGAAACATTAATACAACTATAGGCTCTCAAACCGAGCAAAAGGGTGCTGCTCTGTGTCAGCCGTAAGAAGCGAAATGCAGATTAAACTAGATGGAGAGGTGGCCCTTCCCCATCACGGGGCGCATCCCCAACGCTCGCTGACATACGGTGGGCGAGACTGGGAGAAAGGCACTCTGACATCTCGCTGGCCGGAGCTGAGCTGGCAAACCTCCTGCGGAGAGTGACGTGGCTGTGTATCAAGACTACGAGTCCTTACGACCTCCGTGCAAGCAATTAGTCTCTCTGGGACGTCAGCCGCCAGGCTGACAAGAGTGCGAGGTGATACACACACTGCGTTCGTGATCACAGAATTGTCTGTCACATCCGAAGACTGAAACAACCCAATGTCCATGAATAGGAGAGTATTTTTTTTTAATTGTGGCCTGTTTACACCATGACACGATACGTACTGGAAAAGAGAAAAAGGAGCAGCTCTATCCCCTAAATTGGAAAAATCTGCCAGACACTCTAGGCGTGCAGGGAAAGAGGCGGAACGCTGTGTCTTGTCCGTGGGGGTGGGAATTAAAGTGTGCATTTCTACTTGCCTGCACATGCACATAAAGAAACCCTGGATGCCACTCAAGAAATGACTGCTCCCATACATGGCTGGCAGATGTAGAATTGCACAAGCAAACCCAGGAAACCGTGTGTCATGTTCTAGCAAGGTCGAGCATGTGCACACACGAAAGCCAGCCGTGCCAACATAGGTATCCACGCCAGAGAAGCCATGCCCCGCGAGACCAAGCGGCGTGCACGAGAACGCTCGCGGAAGCGCTCCAGGACAGCGACGGGGTGGACAGACCCCGTGGCCGTCGACCCCAGAACAGACATAAAACAGGGAGTGGAAAAAGCAAGCTTCAGGGTACGTGCGGTGTGGAGCCATGTACGTGAACGTTTTTAAACGGAAGGAAAAAAAAATCACTTGTCGTTCACGAGTACATATATAAGTAAAAAAGTATTTTTAAAGTATGTCTAGGCAATGTTTAGGATAAAAGCTACCTTCGAGGCAGGAGAAATAACTAATGGGGAGGCATGTTCCAATTCTATCTGTAGCAGTTGAGATCTCGAGAAAGAAGATACAAAGGGAAAAGGAAAAGATTCTTAGGACCCTCATGAATCTGAGTCACTGCGAATCTACGTTTTTTAAGTTTTTAGGTGATACGGACAAGACAGCCAATCTAGTAACAGTATAGAGAAAGCACTTGACCCTTTGGGGGATCTGTTGGCTTTAAAGAAAGAGAACTCTCTCGCTGACTCAAGCTGGTTTTGTCTCTGACTCATTTCTAATCAAGACTCCTTAGCTTCTCGGGTGCCTGGGTGGCTCAGTCGGTTAAGCGTCCAACTTGGGCTCAGGTCATGATCTCGCAGTTTGTGAGTTCGAGCCCCGCGTCGGGCTCTGTGCTGACAGCTCGGAGCCTGGAGCCTGCTTCGGATTCTGTGTCTCCCTCTCCCTCTGCCCCGCCCCCACTCATGCTCTGTCTCTCTCTCTCTGTCTCAAAAATGAATGAACGTTAAAAAAAAAAAAAAAAAAAAAAAAAAGACTCCTTAGCTTGTGACACTGTCATACGTCATAGAAGTAAAGCACAAACGTTAAACGGACGTAAATCAACTTCAGCTCTTTAGACGAAGGTAACTTACCAGCTATTATTTATTTCCCTTTTGAGAAACATCAGCCAAGCGCTCTCAAAATCTTGCGGTGAAGCTTCCTTCCATTGACCAACAGAGTCATGGCTGTGAGTCAGCTAAGCGCCTCCGATCGGCGTCTCACATCTGGTGAGATAGGACGTGAGACTATTTCCACCCCATTGGCGTCTGACATCTTGGAAACGTTTGCTCTCTAGCTGTCTACTTGCGAGCTGCCAATGCCACTGCCCGATGAGACGGGAAAACGCAGCGACATTCTCGAGTCGTTAAGAAGGGAGCGACTCGGCGCGCACGTTAGACACAACAAACCGTAAGAGCGGGGGAAGAGGGAAGCTCAGGCCTCGGGCTGGCCCTTCGGGTTCTCCGCTAGCGACAGGCGAACACACGAGTGCAGAAGGACAGGGGCAGCTCACCCAGAGCGGGACCAGGCCAAGAAAACAGAATCACAAAGGAGGCTCCTTGCTTCCTTCATCCTTCTTTCCCTCCTTCCTGAAGGGACGGTGCTGGGACCAGGCAAGAAGGAATGAAAGGGAAAACGGCGAACTGCCAGGTGCCCGGCACGAGGAAGCTGGAACGTGAAGGGGAAACCGAGGTCAGTTCCCGCTTGAGCCTTCGCAGGCCTCTGTACTGTCCCTCCTGAGACCCGGCCTCTCTCCTGTAACGAAACTGCTAACGGAACAGCTTCCTCGGGCGGCCGCTCTGTGCGTGGAGAGATAACGATGGAGACGCGTGCTGTAAACTCTGAAGGGCTTCAAAGATTCTGCTAACGGTGGTGTTGATATGCGCCTTATTAAAGCTCCGTGTGGGAGGCTAAGCACCCAGAGCACAAGTTCCTGATCACATGGCTCCCGTCAAAACATCACATGCTCTGTTCAGTCTCTCCTGGTGCAGACACGAGAAAAGCCACCTGTGCGTTCAGACCAGCAGACAGAGGTGATCACTGTTAGCACCGTCACGGTCTGGCCTGCGTGGTCTCCCAGGGGACAAGAGGGCAGTGAGGCTCGAGGGTGAATGGACACGTGCACGTTACAAGAACCACTGTTAGAGAACGCTTCATCAGGACTTCCCACTCCTCCCACCCCTTTTTCCAAAGCAGGTACCACAGGCAGTGAGGGACTAGATGGCCCGGAGTCGCCTTCCTGAGGAGGACCGTCGGGAAGGCAAGAGGAGACAGACACAGCTTCTTCCCAGAGCACGAGAGAGCTACTGTCACCGTGAGGAATAGTGGGCCGAAATCCAGAGGAAGACGGAAACCTGGACGGGTAGGCTGGCGGCGGGGACTGCCTTTGCCACCCCAGGGGAGGCAGCCGAGAGACCAGGCAGCGGCTCTGTGGCCCCAGGGGCCTGGAGTCAGAAGCTGGAGTCCACAGCATGCCCAGAATGAGGGCTCTGGCAAAACACCCACAATTAGGGTGGGGAGTGCATCTCGAAACAAGCGTGAAATGAATATAAACCTGCAATCTTGAATGGACTGCAGGCCGGGTGGCTCTGAAAAGCTCAAGCCCTGCAAGCAGACTAAACTGATGTCGGAGAGCTAATGCCCTCGCGGCACGCGGCAGAGGCAAAGGAAAGTGCTCTCTGATGGAGGAAAGTGTACTGCCACGGATTGAATTATTTCTGCAGGGACGACTGGACACCAGCATACGTGAGCATGAAGTCAGTCCCCTATCTCAACACTACGTGGAAGAGTCAACCAAAATGGATCCCAGACCGAGCTTAAGGTCTGACGCTCTAAAGCCATCAGAAGGGGACATAGGTGCACCTCTTTAGCACCTTGGAACAGGCCACGGTTTCTCAGACGTGGTGCAAAAGCAAAACCAGAAGCAATGAACGAGCGATACATCTGACAACATGGAGGAACCTTGAAAAACGTTACGCCAAACGAAAGCAGCCAGGCACGGAAGGACACGCGCCGTATCAGTGTGTCTGTATCACATGTGGAACACAGGCAAGTCTCTGCAGACAGAAAACCAATCGGCGGTGGCCCGGGGCCGGGGGGCGGGGCAGTCACACAGGGGGTTCGGTGCTTCTCTTGGGGGAGACGAAAATGTTCTGGAATTACACCGTGGGGAAGAGACTAACAGCCACTGAATCGTGCTCCGGAAGGGTGAATTGTATGGTATGTGAATTATACTTCGATAAAGCTGTTCTAAACAATTATCGAATTCATTGTTTTCCCCACACAGAACGAGCAGCATGGTCGTCAGAGGCCCCGGCGCACAGGAAGGCAAAACGACACGAACAAGCACGTGTACAGAGCGGACCAGGTCCACCCGCGACCCAAACCCCTGTCTAACCAGACCCGTCACCTGCTTGTTACGGAAATAAATGACCATCGTTTCCACAGGAAATTTAGAACTGTAAAAAGTAAGTGGTACTTCCAGGCCGAAGAAGAAATAAGTAGAAATTCTAGAGTTCCATAACCAACGCTCAGGACCCAGTGAATGGGGACACATTTAACAGCAGCTCTGACACAGCTAAAAAGAGAAACGGTGAGCTGGAGAGAGACACGAAAACAGTAGCCAGACTAAAGGAGGGGAAAAGGGTAGGAAGATACAAAGAGAAGACAAGTAGAATATCGTTAAAGCATCTAATGTATATTTAAACATAGCTGGAAGGGAGAAGAGAATGGGACAAAGTTATATTTGTTAAGACACATGGATGAAAATTTTTTTCTAACACTTAGAAAGATGGCAATCCACAGATTTAGAAGCCCAGGGAATTCCTAGCAGAATAAATAGAAAAGAATCCACATCTGGACACATAAAAAAAAAAAAAAAAAATCAAAGAAAATCAAAGGCAAAGAGAAAGTGGTAAAACAGCCCGTGAGCCGGAGGCAGACGGCCTTCTGAAGACCAGAGGTGGAGGGATTAACCACAGAGTGATCAGAATACTCTGCCGTCAAAGACAAAACTGCTCAGGTCAACCCATTTGTGCCGACACCTGAAAAAATACAAACTGAAATAAAAACACGTCTCGGGGGCCCCCTGGGAGGCTCAGTGGTTGAGCGTCCGACTCCCGATCCCGGCTCACGGTCCGTGAGATCGAGCCCCATGTCAGGCTCTGTGCTGATGGTGTGGAGCCTGCTTGGGATTCTCTCTCCCTCCCTCTCCCTCTCCCTCTCCCTCTCCCTCTCGGCCCCTCCCCCGCTAGCGTGCGTGTACTCTGTCTTTCAAAACAGAAAAACAAGACGAAACGAGACCCAGGTGTGGGAAAGAGGCCTGGCGACGCGAGCGGCTCAGCGGCCAGGCGAGCGCCTCACCTTCAGCCACTGCTCGGCCTGCTCCTTGCTCTGCACCGCGAGAACCAGCGGGTCGGTGCCTTGCTGGGTGATCTTCAGCTCGTGCTTCTTCTTCTTGCTGTCCTTCGGGATGTACGTGACGCTGCAGCCTTGCAGCGGCAGTTCCATCTGTGGCTGCTGGTCCTTGGAACTCTTGTAGCACTGCATTCAACACGAGACAGCGGAATCAGGCTTAAGGAAGCGCAAGCAGAAAGGCTGATAAAACTCCGGCACGACGGAGGGGCCGGCGCCCGCAGGAGGTCTGTCTGAGCAGCGGACAAGCCCCGAGGCTGGGGGCTGGGTCTGCAGACGCACACGCGTCACCCGCACGGGGCGCGCTCCGCATGGCACGTCCCCCCCACGCACGTGAAAATACATCCACTGGTGGTTCAGCCAAGTTTACCGAGCATCGATGACCCGACTCAGCAGAAACAGGAACTCCCTCCTCTGATGGGGATCAGGTACCAATGGAGCGTCCTCGTTAAGCGACAGGAACGTGATATACCAGAACTGCCGAAAGGCACACCCCTGATGTGGGCAGACGATAATCTGGATGCTTTATTCTACAACCTACGTCGCTGGGCATCCGCCTGTCTCATCCTATCCCCTTCATCCCCATCAACGCGTCCTACACGACATGTCTGCAAACGTCTGCTTTCTAGGTGAGTACAGGATCCAAAGTTCACACGGCTCCGTTTACACAGCAGACATCCACTCTAAAGATCTCAGTGCCGTGGTGAGCACAAGGAGTTAGTTCACATCAGTGGTGTTTAATCCGGATCTGTAAAATCCGGACTAGAATCAAACCTTGTCCAAAGGTTTCTCCTCCCACCTTGGGTCTAATTGTATTACTTAGGACCAGTTGTGCACATCTTCATGGAAATAGATGGTCTGAGGGTTCAGGCATCCAAGTCCTACTCTGTTACTGATTATATCTGACCCCTGGGAAGTCTCTCAAGCTCTCTGAGCCTGTTTCCACATTTGTAACACAAACTATTGCTGTGATTATCATTATTTTATGGAGTCACTAAATTATTAGTAACTATAACACCTCCCACCAAGTCGCATCACATGAGGCATTTCATAATTTCATTTGATCGCCACAGCTGTCCATGTTGCAGACTAGGGAACTGAGGGTCACTTGGCTAAATAGCTTGCCGATATCAGACACCTGGAAAGTGGTAGACCCCAGCCCCACATGGCCTGAGTGCAAAGCCCACTACCTACTGGGGAGGGACAGGAGGAATAGAGCCCTATTTTCAGAAATGACTTCCAGAGTCCTCTACTTTCCAGTTCTAAAACCTCGGCTGTTGAGCACCACAGGTATGGAACACATCCGCTTTTTACAAAAATCCACTTGATGGCTGCCGTGGTCTGAAAAGGAAGGACAAAAATACACCGAATCCACCTAACCCTGGATTGTTATGAATACTTACCGTTCGGCAGTCTCTTGTATTCTAGGTTAGCGCAAGAAAGGAAAGAAACAGAGAAGAGGGAATTGACAGTACAAGGGGGGGGGGGTTAGACGGGAAACGTGACAGCTTGTATTTTTCTCGAGTTAAATGTCTCAAAATGGGATGTGTCACCAGCCCTACGTGAAAAGTGCGGGCTGGAGACCCCTGCGGGTTGGGCTCCCGGGGACGCAGACTCTCAAACAGAGGACGGTGTGGGGTATCTATCGGGGCGCCCCCTGAGAGCCACGCCTGCAGGACAGAGGGGTAGTAAGAGGGGGCAGTTCAGATAAAAGCCCTCAGCTGAGCCTGCGGGATCTCTGGAGCTGGAAGGCACCATCGGGGCCGTCCTGATGGAGACCCCAGAGGAGGGGCCGTGACCTGGGCGAGCCGTCCTGAGGGGCGTCTGGCCCATCACGGCATCCACCGCAGGGCCGCCTGGGCACGGAAGGTCACAGATGCCAGGTGCCTACTCGAAAAGCTGAGGATGACGATGCCGATGGGCAGGAAGTCTCACTTAGGGAAGGGCCTGGCTTTTTGTTTTCCACTGACAGTTTTCTGTGCTGTTCAAACTTGGAAAGCATTCGCTTTCGTCACTGTTGATGTTTTTTCAGTGTCAACAGGGGTCATCTGGGCACTTGCATCATAGGTCATTTTTGAAAAAAAAAAAAAAAGCTTCATCCTAGTAATAATTAACTTTGATTCTGCATTTTGTCAAAGAAAGTGTTTTCACATGGTTTTTCCGTTAGTTTCTTCTGAAATGTTTACAACGAATCTAAATGGTAGGTGTTTTCATCCTGGGCATCCTCTCATTGCAAGAAACGAGAGGGGAGGGGAGGGTGTGGAAGAGGAGGACGGTCAGGAGGGGTAGGGGGGCTGTGGGGCACCGAGGGCCCTGCTCCCTGACTGCTGAGCCCGCCACACAGCCACCTGCTTCCTGCTCCTGGTTCAAAACCCCTCTTTCACACGAGTCCACTGCACGTTGTTGAAGCATTTACATAACACGGCCACATCTTGCAGCCATTATGTCCGATTGTAAATAAGGACCATATTAATCTTTTAAATCTGTTTTTTTTTTTTCATTCTGTACTTTAAAATTCCCGCATGGCATCATTTTTGGCATATTCTAAATTTGGGAGAAATTCAGGCCACACATGTGGAAAAAATATGTATTCTCAGTGTTTAAAAAAATTGTTTTTAACCATTAATTTAAAAATATACAATGCCCTAAGCATCCAGTAAGCATTCCCATGATTCACAGAAGAAACTGTAAAGAACGGGGTTACCCGCTCCACTCAAGGGTGACACACAGAATCATAAATCCTCCCGTGTTCTGTTTTAACGGTAGAATTTGGGGAGAACCTTTTCTCCAAGGTTAATGAGAAGGAAAAGGCAAATGCAAAAATACACTCTACGATTCACAGTTCCGATGATCAACCACGTTTTCTACGAAAGCTGGAAGGACAGAAGGGGGGGGGTAGTGACACACGCTCTCAAGGGCTCTGGCTTCCTCAGGGGGGCCCCTGTGGGAAGGACACGGCAGCGGGCGGCCCGCGTGTCCCTGTCCCCGGCTTCCCTGTTTCTTAGCCTATCTTCCTCTTCAGCCCCTCAGATTAAACAACAAGAAAAGAATCTGCCTTTAGTTTTCCAAAAGAATTTCCTTTCCTGGGCACTCTCCCCGCAAACCGTGGCTGGCCCCCCCGCCCCACTCGATGACCTGGCTTTGAGGAATTCACTGACTCACTACAAACGAGAAAACCCATCTTGCGCCGTCTGGCAAGTTAAAGCCCGTGCGTTTCCACGGGCACACGCCACAGACGTTAGTGGCCCCGGGGCGGGAGGGACTCTGCCCACCGGTGGGGGCAGGAAACGGAACCGAAGGCGCGCAAGGCTCGGTGCCCACGGCCCGCCCTCCCTGCCCGGCGCCCGACCGCGGTGAGCGCACCCACCGCCCGGCGGCCGCGTCCCCCCGGCGGACGTCAGCGCCACCCGGGGACCGATCCCGTCGCGTCAGACCGCCGCCCCATCCCGCCGAGCCCGCGCCAGCCCGAGCCGTGCGCGATGCGTTACCAGCAGCTTGGTGTCCTTGATGACACAGAGAAGCTTGCTCCACTGCCCGAAGCGCCTCTTCCTCAGCAAGAAGGCGCAGATCTTGGCGTCCTTCACCAGGTCCATGGAGGCCTCCTCGGACGGCCACTGGTGCCGCGTCTTCTTGCCCTTTCCGTCCTCCTCCTCCTCGTCATACGACTCGTAGGAGCTGCTCATCGCGTCCGAGTCGTAATCTGCCAAAGTGAGGAAAGCGATCAAGGTAAAGCGCCTGCCGACAAAAGCCTCATCTGGAAGCTACCGCTGCTCTGGGCTCCGGAGCACGTGCGCCGAGCCAGTAAACGAGCCAGGGGCTCTGGGTTCCGTGCGCCACGCAAAGGGCAGTTAGTAAAAACGGGGGGAAAGAATCAACAAGACAGCCGGTGGAAGCGAAGGAAAAGTTTTCAACTGAAGGGCCTTAGAATCCTTCACCCGTGAGAAGCAGCCCTAGACTGTCCAGCGAGGGATCGGCCGCCTGCAGACCCCGCGGCGTCGGGTCTTGGCCCCGCCGCTGCCTGGCCAGCGGGCCCCCGGTTCAGCAGTGTGAACCACCGGCCGCAGAGCGCGGCCCTCCCCTACCGCAACACCAGGTCAAGGCTCTCCGGGGTCTCCAGCGTCGCCCCGTGCGCATCGCCACGCCCTCGCTGCTGACGTTCCAGACCCAAGCCAAGGCCGGCCCTCTCCTCGAGTCCTCCTCGGGGCCTCCGGACACACGTGCGCCCGTCCTTCTCATGCCGCAAGGCAGTAACGCTTCGTATCAGATGGCGTCCAGCCTCCTGAACGCAGCACATCCTCCCTCGCTCCCGCGGCACTTCCGCCTCGCTTCCCGTGCGTCCCACTCCATTTCCCTTCTCGCCTTTCACGATTTAATTTACGGGCACCTCCTCCACGACGCCCTCCGTGAATCGCCAAAGCCGGTCCTCCCTAATTCACATGCTGAAGCTCTCGCCCCAGCGAGACTCTATCTGGAGACAGGACTTCTGGGAGGTCATGATGCTTAAGCGAGGTTATGTGAGGGGGTCCTAATTCGGTAGGACTGGTGTCTCTCTGGGGAGAGCAGGCGCGGGGTCTTGCTCTCTGTCCGCCACGTGAGGACACTCGGAGACGGCGGCGGTCCGTGAGCCAGGACGAGGCCCTCGCCGTGACCTGACCGGGCCGGCACCCTGCTCTCGGGCATCCGGCCGCCGGCACGGTGAGGAGACAAGCGTCCTGTGTCGGGCCACCCAGCCTGCGGCATCTCGCTCCGGCAGCCCGGGCTGAGGCGCTGGGCGAGACGCCCCTCGTGTCTGCCTCCACAGCCTCCACCGTGCTGTCCTGCTGTTTGTCGACCCCCTGCGTCAGGCTGCAAGCCCCCCAGGGCAGGGAGACCGCCCTGCAGGATGCGATGGCCCCAGCACAGGACAACGTACCTGGCCCGGGGCAAGGAACCAGGGTCTGCAGAAGGGCGGACTGCTGGATGAGCCCCTTACACCTGCAAAGCCCTCGGACGAACGGCTGGTGCAGAGTCCAATGAGTGCCGGGGACCGTCCGTCTTCTCAGCCTCAGCCCTGCCGGACGACAGGCTCCTTGACACGGTGTCGACTTCGCCTCTGCGCTCTCCCGCACCCCTGGACACATCCGGAACATCTTCCCTTCTCAGGACACGTCTGAGAGACGGATGGACATCTACACGACGCGTGAGTCGGGTGGACGAACTACAGCGGACGCGGCCGGCCGCGCGGTTCTGGAGAGATGGCAGCCGCAGACCTTCCGCTCGGCAGAATCCGCCTCTTGGCTCGCTGGGAACTGGGTTACAACCTGCACTCAGCGCTCATGCCCGCGCTCGAATGTCGTCGCGGAGAATCAGTACTACGAGCGGGGACAGCTGTTCGGCTGGGTTTTCAATCACGATGAAGCGGTCAGGGATGGGTGTCCAGCAAGAGCCTGTGGGGGCAGCGCTGAGAATGGGTGCGGTCGGGGGGCAGAGGCCGGCAGCCCAGAGGCACCTGCGTCCTGCCGATGAGGACCTGCCCAGAGGACCAGGCAGAGGGTGGTTCCAGGCCTGAGAAGGGCCCGGCCCGAACTGCTGCGGACAGAGAATGAGAGAACGGCCCATTCCTGCCCCTGCGCAGACATACAGCCTTCCCCTGGCGGTCGGGCTGTCCTCCCCAAGGAAACATCCTCCCCACGCGCACACGCACCCACACCACCGCCCTGTTTAATGCGGGAGTCGCACCAGCTACTTAAATTCAGGTCTAAGTCAAGTCAAAGAAAATCAGGTGTCAGTTCCTCCATGGCACTAGCCACATCTCCAGAGCTCAGCACTCGCGGTGGCAAAGCGGCAGATGGGGAGCGTTTCCACCACCGGGGAAGCTGTCCGGCCTGTGCTGGAGTGACTCATGCGTGCCAGGTAGAGCGGCGCAGGCCGTGGGAGACAGGCCGGGGGGGTCGGCACACAGGGGGCAGGGGACACCAAAGGTAAAACTCGATCCAGACCTTTTATGCGTCGGTGCCAACCACACACAGGAGTCGAGGAGGAACGCGGAGCAAAAGCACCGAAAACATCAGAGCGGAGACTCTTGTTTTCCAGTAGCACCTACATGCTTGCCACAGAGGCCACGTTAGTGGTTACGCTTGTGGGGAGGGGCTGGGATGAGGAAGGGGCACACGGGAGCTTCTGGGGCTGACGCGTTCTCCTCGTGACCTGGTGGCGCTTCCACAGATATCCTGGATCGTAAGTCAGTAAGTCCATATGCATATTTTGAGTACTTTTCGGTAAATGTACAATGTTTTACAGTAAAAGGGTTTTACAAGGTCAGCATGGCTAGAGCAGAGCTCACGTGGCGGGGAGTGGCGAGGCACGACGCTGAAGGTAAGTGGAGGGCCGCCAGACTCGGGGAGACCCAGTGCGCACGGACGTCTCGGAGGGGCGATGCACGAAATCAGACTTTTCCTTCCCAAAGGTTATGCCCACCACAGTTTGAAGGACCAGGAACCCCTCAGTGCTTAGCTCATTTCCCGGAATAGCGAATCCACTAAACACTTAGCAAACGAGCGAGCAACAGCGTTAACGAACACTTACAAGTGGGAGAAAGACCTTTGATTTCATTCATACAAGTATTTACCAAAGGTTCACGATGCATCAGATATTACTTTTCTTATTTATACAGCTGACCCTTGGACACAGTTTGAACTGCACCAGTCCACCTAGAAGCCGATTTTTTTCAAAAAACACAGGACAGTCCTGAAGATGTATTTTCTCTTCCTTATGCTTTTCTTAATAACATTTTCGTGTCTCTAGTTTACGTTGTGAGAATACAGTACATGATACATATGACAAACGAAACGTGAGTTGATGGACTATCTGTGCTCACGGTAAGGTTTCCAAGCCAACAGCAGGCTAGCAGCGAAGATTTCGCAGAGTCCGAAGTTATGCACGGATTTTCCACTGTGCGTAGGGCCCGTGCCCCCACCCCCACGGTGTCCCAGGCCAGCGACCAGGCCCCCGCCCCTGAGATGGGCACACCTCAGTACCGTGGTCCCCCCTGAGCCATGGTCTCACTTTCTGTGGTTTCAGTTTCCCACGGTCGGTATGATCCAGAAGCAGGTGATTCTCCTCCTGACGTGTGGTCAGAAGGTCAGCAGCAGCCTCACGCTGCATCACGCGCCCACGTCACCTGCCTCCTTCATCTCTGCACATGAGCACTTGTCTCTCACATCATCGCAAGAAGAAGGGTGAGGGCAGGACAGTAAGACGTTGAGACAGAGAGAGAGAGAGAGAGAGAGAAAGAGAGAGAGAGACCACATTCACACAACTTTTATTACAGCGGTTGTTACACTGGTTGCATCGTTGTTAATCTCCTGCTGCCTGATTTATCAATTAAACTTTATCACAAGTATGTGTATAGGAAGAAACACAGCACATACGGGGTTGGGTACTGTCTGCAGCTTCAGGCATCCACGGGGGTCCTGGAATGTCTCCCCCCCGGAGGAGGATGGCCAACAGGGCCCCTGGTGGCCCTCTCTGTCCTGGGGAGGGCTGAGGTGCCCAGCGGAGAAAGACAGCAGGTTCACTGCCCAACCCCCCTGCTTCTGAGAGAGAATCGGCACATTCCTTTTTAGGAGACCGGCAGCCAACTTAGCAGGAAACACAGAGCAGTCAGGGGTACTGACCACAGTCTGAGCCTAAAGGAAAGTCAATCTCTGAGAAGTCTCTCCGACGCCTCCCCAACAGAGAGCAGGACGTCTCACTACCTCCTCATTCCCTGCACCCCCCGGTGGCTCCAGCAGGACTTCAAGGAGCTCACTGTCTGGGGCCGGGGTTTGGAATATATTAGGAAACAATGAGGACTTTGTGAAAAGTTAAGAAGGACCCGGGACGGGGGAGGAGGAGAAAGAATCACCACCGGCCTTCAGACCTTGAGGTAAGCGGAACGGGTGTTTCGGAGATGGATGGAGGGCTTCCTTTCGGCAAAGTCCGAGAGGGTGCTGATTAGAAGCCCCCAACCCCTGGCACGTCCTGGCATCCCGTGTAGACGTCTACACTCCTTATAGAGCAAGGAGGCAGCCCAAAGAGCCAGCCAGAGACCTGTGTGGATCTGTGTGCCTGATGTCGCTGGTTAGGAAACAGTCCTCAGGCCAGACACTAGTCCCGTGGGCAGTTGTGACGGAACCAAAGAACACTCCGATGGTCGATTACTTTCAACCAAAAACGTTAAAATGCGTATCGTAGACATATCTCCATAGCCCAGAAATCAGAACATTTCAACCAACTGCCCTTGGGGAGCGAGAGGACAAGGGGCGCGGGCGACCGGGAACCAAAAACAAGATGAAATGTGGATCTGAACCCAAAGCCCCAACAAGGTCCGCGGCGACTGCCGCCAGCTCAGCCAGGCTGGACCCGGCTTCCAGCCTTCCTGGCCTGTGTGGCCGGGGTGAGGGCCAGCACCACGGGCCGCCACCAGACGCAGACCGGAAGGCAGAAGGAACGGCGGCAGCTCCACTCTGAAGGAAGGTCGAGGTCACCGGAGGGTGCCAGGCGCTGCCGGGCTCAGCCCCCGGTCCCGAGAGTGTCACCCGCCCTGCTGCGGGGCCCCCTCCTGGGGCAGCTCGGATCCCCTCGGTCCTGCGCCACGGCCAAGAGCGCCGGCATCTTCTGCGTCGCCCGTGTTGCCGAGTGCGGAGGGACTCACGGGCAGATGGACTTGTCTTCGTGGATTTCGGCGAGGCCCTGAGCCCCGCCACCTCCAGCCGGCTGCTCTTCCAGACTTCCGAGCCACCAGATGCGCAGGCAGCGGCTTTCGTGGACTTCTACAGCTGCGGTGACTGTGTGAGTTCCACGTCACCGTGGCTCTATGTCTCGGATCATACCCTGTTCTAGAAGCTAGCAGAAGCCTGACGGAAGGCAGGCCCCTAGAGGTGAAGCTCGGCACAGACCCTTTA
Organism: Leopardus geoffroyi; assembly: GCF_018350155.1. Classification (NCBI taxonomy): domain Eukaryota; kingdom Metazoa; phylum Chordata; class Mammalia; order Carnivora; family Felidae; genus Leopardus; species Leopardus geoffroyi. The sequence goes on from NC_059327.1 coordinate 202,200,513, forward strand.
GGATTTCGGGGCACGGCGACACCAACCTCTGGAAACACTTAGTTTACCTTGGAGAAACTGCTTTTGGCTCACGGACACCCTAGTGGCGTCTAAATGCTTGGTCACGGGCGCCCCAGCTGCCCAACACGGGCTCCGTGTCACCTGACCCACCGCAGAGAACCCGACCCTCACATCCCAGCGGTCTGCGTCCATCGGGCTCCTCCAGGCCCGGAAGCTGTACGTAACAGGTAGAAGCTAGTAGTTCAGATGCACGTGGTCCTGTTCCTGCCACACGGGCTCCTTCTCCCAACAGGGGCCCCTCGGCATGGCCTACGGCTTGGCTGCATGGTCAAGACTAGAGACGAACTGGCAGCAAGAAGGTCTGCAGAGGGGTGTGGACGGGCCTCCCAGATACGCTGGGAAGGTGAAGACTGACATACCGGGAGAGCTCTCGGCAAAGCCTCCGCGGAGGGGCTTCGCGACCGGGGACATGACACGGCCCGTTACACGAGTGTCAGCCAGCCTCTTTCCCCAGGCTGCCCGTCCAGATGCATTCACGCACAAGTGGCCGTGGTCCGGGGATGGACTTCCGCTCGGCAGGGTCAGTCTGATTCCCGGCCCTGCTGAGGGCCCTGCCCGCACTTGACCCTGTGCCCCGCGGCCCCAGCCGGCCCACCTGGAACTGGACCACGTCCTCCACGGAAGGGGCAGCGATGCATTCTCACTGGAAGAGATCACTCAAGACAATCTGCTCTCCCCACCACGATGCTCCTGCCTAAAGCCCCATCCACGGTCTTGCAGAACGCCCTGTTCACCAGCACGGCATCCCGCGACGTTGCTTGTGACCAGAGAACTCTGTTACAGCAGATGCAGCCCGCGCTATGGGTCTGTGCTCGTGAGACCCACTGGCCATGCTGTGTCGCTGTCCCCTGAAGCAGGTGACCCAACAGGCCAGTGGAATACCCTTTGAATACCCAGTTCTAGGACCAGCTTGACTGGCCACCCCTGGAGACTGGGGGTGCCATCTTTGAGAATACCTTCTGGCAGGGTGTGCTGTGCCTCAGTTTCCCCCAGAGCCAGGGCTCACGGGTCTGGGAATCTAGGGCTGAACACGCTAGTGGCTCCTATCACTGTTACCCCTAGCGATCACGGACATTTCTGCCTCCCTTCCCTGACAATTTTGGCTCTGCAGCCCACGGGTCTTAGTTTCTAAGGGCAGAACGTTCCCTCCAAAGGACACAGTGACTGCTCCGTTAACCCAAAAGTGGAGACAACAGAGGGGGGTTATTCCAGTGGCTGGGGTGACTAGTCACGGCCACACCAGGGCGAGGGGGGCGGGGGGCGCAGGTCTCTAGGGTGGCCCCGGTACTCCCGCACCCTGTAAATGAACCATCCAGTGCAGCACAGACCTTTCGGGAAGGAAAGGTGAGTCATCTTACCGGGTGATTGGCCAAGGTGCTTGCCGAAGCCAATGGGAACAGGAAGGAAGTTATAAAAACGAGCCATGACCACTGACCAGTTGTAGAAATGAGGACAGGACTAGTTGCACACGAGTCCACTCATCCTGACTCTGCTGTCTGCGTGTGTCTCCCCCACTCCCTACGATCTCACGGCAGAAACTCTAATGGCAGGTGGTCGTGCATCACAACCTTCAGGTTACGGGCTCCCAAAGGGGAGAAAGACCCCGCGGGAAGAGCAAGGGACTTTGCCTCCTCTGGGGTGGAGGGCCGGGGAACTTTCTGTGATATGGGGGACAGTTGGGTCCCATGACCTTGCACCGTGACCCTGCACTGTCCCTACCTGGAAACCCAACGCGGTTCAGAGCGTGTGCCTGGGTGCCAGACGGACGCCGGAGAAACAGCGGTAGCGTTACACCACATCAACCGAGCAAGGCTGCAGTGACGTTGCCCAGAGTCCCTTTCTCGGCTGGCTCTGGCCACAAGAGAGGTCTGCGAGCAGTCCGGAAGGCCGGAGGGGAGCGGCCGCCAGCACTCTCCGCAGGCTGGCACGGGGGCCGGGCGCTGCTCCAGCGTGCACACAAGTCGCCGGCTGGCCCTCGCTGGGCCCAGAGCCCGGGCAGCTCGTGCAGGTCCTGTCCCTCGTCATCGGAGGCCTGGCCAGGCGCGTGCAGTTCTGCGGAGGCACGTCCCCGTCTACCCTCCCCCTTCCTCCGGTTCCTCAGAGTTTCTTCCCAACCACCAGCCCTGCTCCACGGGCTTTTCTGGCCGTTTCCACGGCTGCCTAAGCCTCGTTCCCTCACACATCCTTCATTCCATGACACTCTTGACAGACTGCTTCTCTGCTAGACCCACACCTGACCCAGGGCTCGACAAGCCGTTGCCGAGTCCCTAAGGAACCATCTGGAAGCCAGCCCGCTGCCCGGTTTCTCGGGAGCGGGGGGAGGTCCTCACCACCAGCTGTGCAGCTGCAGACACCGGACCAAGGGAGCCACGCGCATCAGCCCCGCTGATTCGCGGCCCCGAGCGTGCGTCCCGCTGGTCTTGCTTCCGGAGCGAGCTCAACAAAAGCTCCCCACCGCCAGTAAGTGTGGGACGGCTTCTCTGAGGAACAGGCCAGGACACCTTGCTGACGGGGGGCTCCTCAGACAGGCCCCCTGACGTCAAACAAAATGACTACCAGGTTCTGGCCCAGAAAGTGGGGGGGGGGGGGGGGGGGGGGGGCGGCGGAGAGGGAAGGTAGGAGAAAGCTACAGCCAGACTGTTCCAAGTGCTGGGCAACCCTTGTCGAAAAACCCGTTTCCCTGTGCTCAGTGCGGTGACAAAGCAAGGACTCCAGTGAAGTCCTGAATCCACCGGGCCGTTTCTGTTTCCATGTTTTCTGAGTAGGCCCCTGATTTCTGAGATGGTGGACACTTAGAAATTACTCGAACGCATTTTCCATGAGTAGTTTTTACATAAAAGAAACATTAGAACACTTGACCTAGAGACCTCAAAGCCTGATAGGGCCTGGCCTCTGTCGCAGAACCGTCCCCTTCTCCCTCAGCGTGCACCTGTTCCGGAAGCTGGGCAAACTGGCGCCCTGCCCTCAAAGGGCCAGCGGTCCTGCTCGCTGGGTTCTCACGCAGAAGACTTACCACGGGAGGAGGCCCTCCTGGAACGATCCAGGGAGACGGTGGCAGCACCTCCGCCTGCCTGCTGCCAGGGGACAGGGAGGTCAGAGACCGCAAAGTGCCGCACGGCAGAGACCTCGGGGGATGGGAAAACGGCCCCGGGAGAAGGCGTGCATTTCCGTGAGAAGACAGATGGAAGGAGGACCGTGTGCCACGAATATTAATATGCTGGAAGCCCCGAGACCAAAATGAGCAAACCCGCCTGACTTCCCGTCTCATGTGTCTAAGAAAAGCACGGCTCTCTCGTCCACAGGGACCCGGATGCCGTCCCCGCACTTCGCTCGGGGACGACAGCTCCCTGCCTGACCGGGGGTTGGGGGAGAGATGAAGCCGGTGATCCGGGACCGAAGTCCAGAGGTGCTTAGAGAAAGGTGCTCCGTGTGAATGTGGGGGCTGGGACCCAACAGAGGTACTTCTGAGAGCTACCAGGCAGGCGCCAGACCAGAGCCTCGCCAGGATGGCTCCAGCCTAGGCAAGAATTTTCTAGAAAAACCTATATGAAAGGAAGAAGAAACAGGCGGGAAGAAAGGCCTGTGACTGGGACGCCCACGGGTTCTGTACCCAGGCTTTTCCAGCTGCGGCTCCGCCCATCACGGCACGCGGGGGGAAGCCGCAAACACACGCCGCCACGGAAGTCACTGCCTGTGACCAAAGGGGACACGCTCCATCGAGACCTAGGACTCCACGGCGACAAGGCTTCAGCACGGGTCAGAGGAAGCGGAGAGTGAGTTACCCAAGGGGCCAGCGAGGCACTGCAGGCTTCGCAGCCCTTCCGGCACTTACCTTCGGGGTCCAGAGTGACTCAGCTCCACGCTCCCCGTCGCTCTGTAGGCCCCTCCTCCCCTTCCTCCCCAGAGAGCGAGTCGCGCTCTCCCCGCCCCGCAGATGAAGCGGCCGGCACGGGCCGGGCAGCCCCGACACTCACTCGACGTGATGTATTCCGGAGCCTTCCCAGGGCTCAGGGGCACGGCCTCCTCGTAATAAGCTTCCGGGAGAGAGGACGTCGGGAGCGGTGGCGGCCCGCCGTCGGGTGGCTGAGGAGAAGAAGCGGAGACACCAGAGATCAGAACTGTCGCTAGAAAATTCTGTCGTGTGCACTAGCAGGTGTTGCCCAGCACTTCCCCCTTTCCTTGCGAAGTCCGTGGTAAAAAAGAACACCGTCCCACAAAGGGGTTCTGAGTCCAGGCCCTGCCGGGGTCCCTATTGCTTCCCTGCCGCGTCCACCCCGGCCCGGCCCTGGCCGTACCCCGCCAGGTCACCAGCGGCCAGCGGCCGTTCGCACCCGGCACAGCCTGCTTCCGGGGCAGGGGCGGACTCGCAGCCCTCTCTCGGACCCTCCCCAGAGCCGAGGGGGGCTCCCCTCCCCCGTCCCCCACAGCACTGACCCTCCTGTGTCCCCAGGGCTCCGGGGCGCGGGAACCGTCCAGATCCACCGCGAAGCAGTAGGTAGGCAGTGGCTGGACAGACGAACGTGGCCGGCCCACACTCCCACCACGCCCCTCCCGCGGCCAGGGACGCTTTTAAAGAATTATAAAAGAAAGTCGCCTACGAGCTGCTCTCTAAGAGAAACTTCTGTCGAGAAGGAGTCTGCTTGTGGCGGAAACCAATCCCGCCGCAGTTTCTGGTCAGACTCTGGGGCTGAGGCACCCTGGTTCTGAGGCCATACCTTCCGAACACGCGAGAGCCGGCGGGGACTGAGGCCGCCTTCTTCCCTCGCACGTGCCCGAGGAGGAGCACGTCCTCACCTCGCTCCGCACGGACACCCGGGAGTTTGCCGCTTCCCTCACTCGCTGGTCCTCACGCCGGCAGACGGCGGGGAGGGGAGGGCAAGGAAAGCCAGCGTTTGCCAAAACCTGCTACCCGCCCGGAGCCGTGCCGGGCGCCTGTGCATCGGCCACAGGTGGCTCAGTCAGCCGCCTCCGGAGGCCTCCGCGGCAGACGTTACCTTAACTCACGCATCCCAGACACGGAGCGTGAGGCCGGGGGTCTAAACGGCCTCCCTGAAATCGAGCTGGGCTTTTTCGACACCAGGCCTGTCCACTGAAGACCTTTTTGTATTCACATCCTCTCTCTCCCTCTTGTGACTGGTTCACACGACCTACATCCAGCACTTTAGAAAGCCGTCACTGAGAATGCAACAGAACAGTGGCCCAGGCGGACGATCCGCCAAGTGAAGTGTCCAAGCACAACACGTTTCGAAGAAGTCGTAAGGGTTTATACTAACTCTCTAGAACGTGAGACTCCACCACGGAAAGTGCAACTCAACACCGGATCCAAGAAGTCCTTTGTGAATGACTAATCCCCCACCCCGTGCACCCAACCCACTCCTTCCTCTCGCCAGATGAAGGGTAATTTTCACAATTTTCCTCCATCTGCTTGAGGCCCGTTATCTGCCCTCCGCCCCGGGCCTGCGCCCCGGACTACACAACCCCCGTCTCCTCGCACGCCTCCCACCGGGCTGCCTTCCCGACTGTCGTCATTCTGTGGTCGTCTGCTGGACGGCACCCAGCTCCTTCCTATCCTCCCGAAAAGGCCGTGCTTAAAACGGAACCCGCTACACCATGCTCTGCCCCAGGCCAGGTCTGAACAGGAGCCCGTGCCCGGGTGAAAATCCCTGCTTGTTACTCGTGGAAAAGAGCTGCCTGCCTCACTGTGTGTCTTTATTCATGAAACAGAGAGGGTTTCAACTTCCTCTTGGAAGTTGGAACAGGCCAGTTATTCACGGCCTGGGAGAGCGTTACGAACAGCTGACTCAAACAGACGTCTAGAAGGAGCACAGACCCCGTTCCTACAGCCCCGTTCCTACGCTAAGCCGCACAGGGTGAGGGGCTCCCCTCCCAGCTGACGGGCTCCCGCAACTGACTCGCAGCCGCTGCTGCTGGTCGCAGGTTTGGCACAGCTTCTCAGCAGGTGTGCCCTCAGGTCCCATAACTCCACGTCTTGTTTCTGTTAATTTTTTTTAATGTTTTATTTATTTTTGACAGAGAGAGAGAGAGAGAGAGAGCGTGCATGAGCGGGGGAGGGGTAGAGAGACAGGGAGACACAGAATCCCAAACAGGCTCCAGGCTCCGAGCTGTCAGCACAGAGCCCGACGCGGGGCTCGAACTCATAAACTGTGAGATCGTGTCCTGAGCAGAAGTCGGACACTCAACAGACTGAGCCACGCAGGCATACCCCCCCCCCCCATCCATAATTCCACTTCTGGAAACGCATGGCGAGAGGGCCACCAGTCATGAGAGCAAAAATGTGTAAAGATGTTCAATAAAAGTTTAGTTAGCAAAATCTAAAAACAACCTCAAAGTTCACCAAGAGAAGAACGCTTAGGTGTGCCGACCCACTCACGTGCAGACGTCAGAAAGGTCAGCACGCACCTGCTACAGTCACTTTCTTGGCAAACCTTCCCTGGACTCTGTTCTGTGGGAGAAAGCCGGCACGCCGGAGCCCTTCGTGGAAAATGTGTGTGTTTAGGCTTACACACATACACAGACGGGAGGTCATTCACCAACGTGTTAACAAGCATTTGCATATCTGTGTAGCTTGGCTCGTCCACGTAATATTTACCATTTCTAAAATCAGTAAAAAATTAAGCTACCTTGGCTTCGAAGAAATACCCCTCAAAAAAATCATTCTTACGGGGGAACACCCTCTCTGTCCCCAAAGGGCCTACACTCCACTCCCAAATACTCCTTATCCTGGAAATTCTGGGTTTCGGTCAGAGGAACCACGGCTTGTTAAGTAACAGCAAGTGTGGCAAAGGCTAAACAGAGGGACCCGAGCTGTTAGTATCGTTGCTTTCAGAAGAGAAGCTTCTTTCTGAGCCTTTTCAATAGTAAGAGTTCACTGAAATCACCATTACAGGAATTTTTGGAGGGTGGCTGGGAGCCTGGGTGGCTCAGTGGGTTAAGTGTCAGACTCTTGATTTTGGCTCGGGTCATGATCTCACGGTTCGTGAGATCGAGGCCCTGGTCAGGCTCTGTGCTAACAGTGCACAGCTGGCTTGGGATTCTCTCTCCCTCTCCTCCCCCCCTCCCCGCCTCTCCCCCACTCACACGCTCTATCTCAAAGTGAAAAACAAACAAACAAACAGGAATTTTTCTAAGTACAAAACACAGAAGGCAGATTTCCAAAAGGGCTCATGGAAAACCAGAGAAGGCAAGGGGAAGGAAACAGGAGTCTAGCACAAAGAGGACGAAGGCCATTTCGTTGGCACGGACCGCGTGTGGGGCCAGCGCCGTCCCGGGGCCGCGTCACCTCCCCGCAGCTCTGGGCCCCGCTGTCTTCACTTGTAAACGAGGGCGCCTGTGACGTCCACCCCAGCTCTCGGGCTCATTCCAGCGTTCCTGTAAAGCTGCAGGTCAGCAGGCCATAACACCAGCTTGACCGGTCTGGAGAATCCCGGGAGAGTTGAGCTTGGGGCCTCATTTTGTGGTAATGACACTAGTCTCTGGCCAGGGCGGGCTCTGGGGTGCACCTTCTAACGGCGACACCAATCGCCAGCGTGGTGCCAACCTGGACCGTGCACGTTGCCCTCGATACAGAAGACAGCCAGTCTGCACACGGAGCCTGGCCGCTGTCCTGCCCCCGCCCCCCGCGTCTCCTGCGCTGGCCCCACAAACCACCCCCACAGCCTCTGCGGAGACTTGGGGAGACACGCGAGAGACCGACCTCCTGGAGGGATGACTGACCCCTGGTTGCTTGCCCGCGCCCCAGACACGAACGGACCGGCACCGCACCAGTCACTAGACATCGCCAGATCCACGGAAACATTTCTCCCTCGAATTAATACTTCAGAGAAAGTTACTCCGTAGCTTAGGAACTCTCTCCTGCCTTAAGGTAAGCTTCTCCTCCGAGGCGTCCATGTCTTACTAGAGGAACCCCCACCTACGGCTGGACACAAATCCAATCTACAGGCTTGCTTGGCTCTCCGCATCGGCCATAATCCAATTCCTCTCTTTCTGGAAGGAAAAGCCCATTAGCATCTGCCTTTGCTAATTTAAGGAGAAGCCTTCAGGGACCTATTTTCCCACTGATAATAATAAATATCATGTTTAAATAATCGTATAGCAGAAGCGTAATTATCATCGTTACTATGACCCTTGCAGCAATCAAACAATGGTACCTGCCATTTACTGCTGGCCTACCGCACGTCAGACATTGTTCTGGGTACTTTGTATGTGTTTTCTCCGGTTCAGAAATTAACACTGAGATGCTGGTATTTTGATGATGATTTTACTTAATGAGGAAACTGAGGCCAGGAGGGGGGAGGCCCCCACACGGAGGTCACACACACGCGGAGCTCACTGGTGGAGGAGCTGGAGGCCGGCTGGAGAGGCCCGGGGCTGAGCTGGAGGCCGGGGACCGCAACGCAAGACACTTCCGTGCCTCGACCTTATCCCACTGCACCTGCTGCCATGCCCGCCACAGGAAGGAGCCTACCAGCCCGCTGAGGCGCTGGGTCCAGGGTCATTCCCATCGTCTCCTCACAAAGGCGGCCACTCCACCTGCCCAGCGCCCTTCGGGGCTCCCTGTCTGTCACGCTGCTCCCCACCACCTTCCCTGCTGCCTCAACCCATCTCTTGGGCCTCTGCGGCAGAAACAATAAGAGCCCTGATTCTAGCCAAGAGTCTGAAATCACCTGGAATCACTTTTTTAAGTTTGTTTGGCAGTGGGGGGGGGGGGGGATGGGGGAGTAGAAATAGAGAGAAAGAGAGAGACAGAGAGAGAGAGAGAGAGAGAGAGAGAGAGAGAGAATCCCAAGAAGGCTCTGACCTGAGCTAGAATCAAGAGTCGGACACGTAACTAACTGAGCTGCCCAGGGGCCCCTGGAATCACTTTCTGACTTGAATTCTATACATACGTTGGGCATCCAGATTGTTCTTCTGGTTGGCGTGACTAAAATCCATCAAGAGTAACATAACGTGAAATAAGAACATCGGAGTTCAGGGTCGAGGTCTGTTACATATCAGCAAGAGCCTTTTCTAGCTGACACGGCGTTTGGGAAGCACGGCAGGGCACCCACGCGCGAGCGCAAACCTCCTTCAGGCAGCACGGCTTCGTGGCGAAGGTGTCCGCGCTGCTGAGCGAGCCTGAGGACTGGCGTGGAGTGACCATCGATGGTAAGAGAAGTTTACAGTCGAAGCAGCCAAAGGGGTTCGGCCCTAACAGCAGGCAGTTTGAGTCCTCCTGGCAAAAGGCAAGTTTTCGCCCCGGTCACACCCTGCAGATTCGCATTCCGCTTAGCACGTGCGTAAACAGTGGGACCATATTCACACTGTTCAGCTTCCTGTGGCTTCATTCACGCGTGGCAAAGAGTGGAAGCCCCGCGGGGCCGTGTCCTCTTCCCCCTCCTCCACCAGCGGGAAGGCATCCGCAGGGAAGGCCAAACGGTCCGTCGGGAGTATAAACAGGATACGTATCTGGAGTGCGGCCACACGTTAAATTTTTAAAAGATGCCACAGGAATTACACAGGAGACTGAACTCCTCAGGAAGACAAGGGGGGGGAGAAGAAGAGCAAATGATTCATGTTCACCAAGCGGATCACATCTGATTTCACCAGGAAATAAATGGTTTTCTTGTTTTAAGTCTTGGGCTTTGGTCTCAACTGTGCAACTGGAAAAATACTTAACTTTGTCAGAGAACCTCAAGGAGCCTCGTAATCTCATCTGTCGGACAAAGTTGCCGTGAAAGTGCTTCGGGAAGCACGGGTGCAGGGGCGGAGGGGACGCTGGGACCACACTTGACAGTTCCACAGAGCCGGAAAGCAGAGCGGTGGGTGCCAGGGGCGGGGGGGGGGGGGGGGCTGGCTTCCTGGGGACAGAGTTTTGGCTGGGGAGGAGGGACAAGTTCCGGGGACGGAGGGTGGCGGGGGGGGGGCTCCCCAACACTGTGAATGCACTTGACGCACCAAACTGGACGCCTAATGATGGTTAAAATGGTGGAGCTTAGGTCATGAATATGTTAACACCGCTCCAGAAGGTCTTCATTATTATCCGCTGACATAATAAGCGATCACCATTTATGAACTCTGGCCCTAAAATAGCAAAGAACTCAGTGGCTCTCTCACACCCCATCCAAACACCGTGTGGCGCTCGGCCACTGAATTACCGAATGAAAACATTTCTAAACGCCTCGACTGGGCAGCACACTGACGACAGCTCTCCTCGCTCAGCCGTGAAGACCTGAGAGTCCCCGGGTTTGGGCTCAGCGCTGTTCCGCGACGAGGGGGAGGAAGGAGTCACCCGCCGGCGGCACCCGGCCCCCCGCGAAACGGCCCCGTGAGCACAGGTGCCAGCCGGCAGCCGTGTCCGCGTGGACGTGTCCACCGTCACCAGCGCTCTGCGCCCTGGCCACACACGGAGCGCATCGGCGTGACGGCTGTGCACTGTGGTGCAAACGACACGGACCCCTGTGGAAAAGCACAGCTCTATCCCAGAAGGCTTTCATCAAACAAACCATTCCTTCGGCCCATTCTAGTCTCCGTCGGAGAGCAAGGGGGTGCGACCAATCGCCCCACGCTTGCGATTTCGAGGCCTTGGGAGAAGTTCCGAGCGTCCACACTGTTGCGAGCACTTCTGAAGCCTGGCGGCCACATTGAAGGACCCCAGGTCACACGGGACGCCCTCGGCTGCCACCACATTTCCTCCCAGGACGGAGAAGGAACACTCAGATGTTCCCTCGGTGCACGGGCGCATCGTCAATGCTAACAAGACTTAGGGACGCGCTCCCCGACCCTGAGAAGCCATCGGCCTCTTCTGTGCAGCACGCGGCACACCAAGAAGCAAAGTGCAGACTTCGCTTGCTTAGAAGAGTGTGGAAAGGAGCCGCTGCTGTTCAATAGACCCTCATGGTCCCCTGCGGAGACGGAATGACAGGCGACAGTCAGTCGGTGGTAGTTGCATAAAGCCCTGCTGGGCACGGAAAGGGACCGCTGACCTTTTTAGGTCAAAGATAACTCCTCTCTAACAGTTGTTCAGATGGAGAAGAGGACGTGGCCGGAGTATCACATATCTTGCCCTACGACACATTCTTCAGCCTTTCATGGGCGGCATAGACGGGAACCCCCACGGGCGCCTCGGGACGAACCCCTACAGCGTGGCAGCCTCACGGGCAGGCCCCTGGCCAAGTCGCTCCCCGGCACACGGAGCCACGTGCCAAGCTCCAGGCCATCCCGCCTTCCTTGGGGAGCCGTAGGCCGTGGCCCAGCGGCTGCCTGTCCTTTCCACCTCTGCCCCAGCACCTGCTAGTTCTGCTGAAAGTCAGCCTGCCACCAGCAAATGACCAACTGGCCAAAAGCCAGCTCACCAGGGGCAGACTGAATCCACTGCATGACAGACCGGCTTCCTTACTGGATGATGAATTCACTGAAGCACCATCAGAAAAAGACGGCGGGGCCATCCCAACCCACCTCTACTCCCCTGACTTGCTGACGTGACAGGCTTTCTTCATTCCCTCTGGAAAGCGCCCTGATGGATGTCCGGAAAGTGCTCAACATTCATGGTCGACAGGCTCCTCTCCAGGGTGCCCCCTGCAAAGGGTCCCATCCACTGAGTTGTACGTGCACCAAGAGTCAGCCTCGTTCCTTAGGCACTTACGCTCCTTACAGTAGTTATTGATGGTAACGTGATTATTACACAAATAAGCCAGTGAAATAATGAGTGCAAAAGGCGAGGTGATGCCTCTTTGAGATGATGCTCTTTAGAAAGCTTCAGTCAGGGGGCACCTGGCCGGCTCAGTCAGTGGAGTGTACAACTCTTGACCTCAGGGTTGTGAGTTCGAGCTCCACACTGGGTATAGAGATTACTTATAAAGAAGAAAGAAAGAAAGAAAGAAAGAAAGAAAGAAAGAAAGAAAGAAAGGAAGGAAGGAAGGAAGAAAGAGGGAGGGAAGGAGGGAGGAAAAGAAAGGTTTGGTCAAGACAAACTACAAAGGAAGAAAAGAAAACCATTCAATCAAGGGAGGGCGTGTCGACTGGGAAAGAACACAGCACAGCGCTTGAAGCTGCACAGGCTCCAAACTCAGGCCAGCTCACAAGTGTCTGCATTTTGCTCCACTTTAAGGAAACAAAAACCGAAAATCACTAACTGCCATAGGTAGAGATGACGCAGAAAAGACTAGAAGAATGCAGGGCGTAGCCCCTGGCCCCACATCACAGTCCCAGGAGAATCGTAGCAAGGAACATCCTGGCTTAGAGGCTGCGGGAAAACCCCAGATACCCATGTTCTAGGCACCAGCAGGGAGAAATTGTCCATGGGTCAGACTCCTACTCAAAAGCTATTCGTTTAAATTTAATATATTTAGGGGTGCTTGCGTGGCTCAGTTGGTTAAATGTGTGACTTCAGCTCAGGTCATGATCTCACAGTTTGGGAGTTCGAGACCCGTGTCAGGCTCTGTGCTGACAGCTCAGAGACTGGAGCTGCTTCGGATTCTGTGTCTCCCTCTGTCTCTGCCCCTTCCCCGCTCACACTCTGTCTCTCTCCCTCCCTCCCTCAAAAATAAATTTAGAAAAGACATTAAAAAAATAAAAATGTTTATTATGAGAGAGAGAGAGAGAGAGAGAGAGAGCACGAACAACAGCAGGGGAGGGGCAGCGAGAGGTGGGGAGAGAATCCCAAGCAGGGATCTGCTGTCAGCGCAGAGCCCAAGGTGAGGTGGATCGCACAAACCATGAGAACACGACCTGAGCTGAAACCAAGAGTCAGACGCTCAACCGACTGAGACCCCAGGCGCCCCAACCAACATTTTTGATTACCCTGCTACCACCAATAGGAGGGCTCCTCATGCACCTTAGACCAGGACAGTCTGCAGCACTGCAGCCAAAGGCAGGGACAGAGCATAAGCCTGGCACAGCGAGAAACAGGAGCGAGAGAGAGAGACAGAGAGAGAGAGAGAGCACAAACGAGTGAATGAATAGCAAACTCCATCGGAGAAAAAACCCAGGGGAACGGATTGACTATTTGGTGGCCAAAATGGTAGGAAATGCTGGCTAGTCAATGAGCAGGCTTTGTCTGCAACTGACACGGAAAGCGGCAATCTGTCTGGTCTGGACCAGGTCTCGGGTCTCAGACTGGGACACGGGTCTCAGTCCAGACCAGGTATGTGGCATTTTACGTGGCAGCCGAAGAGTCCACGACATTCACAGAAGCCTCCCCACTCTCCGATCTGAACAGCAGCGATGAAATACAAGCCACAGTGTAGGGAGGGCCACGGGCTCAGACCAGGAAAGTGCACGTGAGCCGGAAGATAAGACCCAGAAAGGAATGAACCGCTGACCTCCATCCTGTTCTGCTCTTTCAGACAAACAACGTGTATGAGGACAAACGCTTCTGGCCTACGGTTCCGCCACAGTTTCTACAACAAACGGGATGAGTTTTAAAAAGGAAACGAATAATGAAAAAAGAAATTCATAGGGGCGCCCGGGTGGCGCAGTCGGTTAAGTGTCCGACTTCAGCCGGGTCACGATCTCGCGGTCCGGGAGTTCGAGCCCCGCGTCGGGCTCTGGGCTGATGGCTCTGAGCCCGGAGCCTGCTTCCGAATCTGTGTCTCCCTCTCTCTCTGCCCCTCCCCCGTTCGTGCTCTGTCTCTCTCTGTCCCAAAAATAAATAAACGTTGAAAAAAAAAAAAAAAAAAAAAAGAAATTTATAAAGAGGGAGAAACACATCATGTTAAAATGATAAAACACGGTGCATAAAAATCATATATTCAATACACTCTCGACCGCAAAAAGGCTAAGTGTGTAAAACGACATGTAGGCAAGCTACACACGAGAGCCCCGCGTGTAATGTAAACTTTCCTAGTGGCCACAGAAACTGGTGAAATTGACTTTATTGCTGTAACCCCGTGCACACGAGCCACTTACAGCACATCGGGATTCGGACCTGTGGCCTGTGGCCCCCCCGCCCGGACGGCAAGGGTGGAGGAAGAAGGCGCCTCTCCCAGGAAGAAGGAAAAGTGGGTGACTTTTATTTACTTCTGGGGCTTTCCCCCCAGTTCTCTTCTGTGATCTTGTTGAAAACGCAGCACCGAAGGCCCCACGCGGACCCAATGGATGAGAAGGTTCATTTTCACAGGATCCCCGGGGATTCGGGGCCGTGAAAGTCTGGGAAGTACGGCTCTCTCCAGGAGCGGCAGGCCCTTGCGTGGGGCTTGGCACCTGCCAGGCACCTTCTCTAAGCACCGGAGATCTACCATCTCGGGACGAGCTCACGGTTACCCTATCGGGCTTCCGGTTCCGGACACCACATTCTCTGCTCCGGGAGCCATGCCTGCCTCGGCTGTGCGGCCACACCCCAAAACAGTAGCGTTGAGAAAAGACTGGATTTGAATCCAGAGAACCTGCTACAATTTTTGCCTTTCCTGAGCCTCGTGTGGTGTTGAACCAATCACATATATTCACTGACCTAAATTTCCTGGTCTGGAAATGGGTGTGCGTCCCAGTCACATGGTCAGGTGCTGTAGGGGTTCTCTAAGGTCAAGCCGTGAGGATTACATGAAATTATAAGTGGAAAAATACCGAGTGAGGTGTGTGATACGCAGGAGGGAGCCGACGGGTGCTAACGTCCTCTGTCCCCTCTAAAATGCTAACTGATGGGCGTCTAGTGGACACGGGCCACGACGCGGGGACCCAGGCGGAGATAGACCCTGCTCTCCCACAGCCCTTGTCCTGAGGGTGAGATGGTGGGTGACGTGTCCCTGCTGAAAGCAAACATTAAAAAGAAAACCGTCGAGTAGCCAAGTTTGCTCTGGTCCTGACAGCATGTCCAACGTTCCTACGTGAGCACACGAGAACGCAGCAAGGCAGGAAGAGCTAAATGGCCTGTGAGAAGGTGCATGTGAGAGCACCCCAAGACGGCAAACGTGGCAAAAGACTTCCAAAACAAATTCTGGATGCATCCAATCCAATCCAATCCAATCCAATCCAATCCAATCAAACACACATTCCTGGGATGTGGATGTATTTTTTTGCCCCAGAAGAAGCATAACAATGAATATTAAAGTGTCAGACTAAGGTATTCAACTCCAGAACTCACCCAGATGGTCAGGTCCCTAGACTCTGCTGCCACTGTTGTGCCTGCTAAAGCCTCTGATTTTAATTAAAAAAAAAAAAAAAAAAAAAATCTGACCTAAGAACAGATTTCCACGGACCTGGAGCTCCAGCCCTTGTTAAGGAAACACCAGCCTCCCAAAGGAAGCTACGTGAACAGACTCCCACTCGCAGCCCTACAAACCACTCGAAGGAGAGGCTCTAGCAAGACGAGGCCTCCTTTCCCCCAGACCCGAGCCGTTATCACCTGCCCGGAGCCCTGAGTAGCCCGGGGCCCGGGGGCTCTGCTGCTGCCCCGGGGGGACCCTTCACTCACCAGCCACGGCTGAGGGATCTCCGGCAAAGGCATCTGGGGAGGAGCCGGCAGGCTGTTGGGGGTCTCTTGCTTCTGAACATGGTCTTTCACTTCGAAACCTGTGAGCATCAACCAAAACCACAGAACTGAGGTGGGGGGGGGGGGGGCGCTAGCCGTTCTCACTCCCTCGGCCCCATCGTGAATGCTTTGCAAATATTTGTTTTCCCTAATTGTGTACCGCAATTTTGTCATTCTCCACTTCACAGGTGAGGAATCTACGGCTGGAAAAAAAGGGTTACGGAACTCACGGAGACATTAGCAGGTGCAAATGAGGGAACAGCCACCAAAGCCATGTTCTTCCCAAAGCCACCGGCCTCGCCAAGGTGAGGTGCTTTGCCTGAACTTCCCCTCAGGTCAGCGATTACCTGCGGACTCCGGGGGCGGGCGCTTCCCTGGGAATCAGCCCGTGTGTATTAGGTGCCCTCTTTTGTTCTCATTTTTTAACTTTTTTTTATTTTGGAGAGAGAGAGGGAGAGAGACACAGCATGAGTGGAAGACAGGGGCAGACAGAGAGAGAGAGAGAATCCCAAGCAGGTTCCATGCTCAGTGCAGAGCCTGACACGGGGCTGGATCCCACGACCCTGGGATCATGAGCTGGGCCAAAATTAAGAGTCGGATGCTCAACCGACTGAGCCACCCCAGCACCCCTGTATTAGGTGCCCTCTTAAAGTCAGACACTGGGACAGACGAGCGCGGTGAGTGCCATGGCTGGTGTGAGCTCATGCTCTCAGTGGATTCGTATTCAAGTTGGGAAGACAAGTTTACACACAAGTAACTCTTAGAAACAACAGTGAGCACCAGGTCAGCGAAGGCAGGAAAGTGGAAGGAATCGGGTTTCATATGGGCACGGGACTATCTATAGGCCGGGACCCACCTAGAAAGACCCACAAGAACAGCCACTCGACAAGGTTCACCTGCACTGGGCTGCATGTGCTAAGCAGGCAGGAAAATGGGCTGTGAAAAGCCAGAGCCCTGAGCGCCAGAAGCTGCGTTGGAGAATTCTGGCACGGAACTGGCAACAGTGAAAAGACAGAAAAAGAACGAATGGGGATATTCTACCACTGAAAATAATCAGCGGACAGGTTCAAGGCTAATTAAAGAGTGGAGGGGAGAACAAGACAGGTGGAAAGCTTCGGAAGCATGTACAGAGCACAGCATGAGAGACGGAGGGTCGGAACCCACCGGGCAGAAGGAGACAGGAAGGGGCATCGGGGAAAGCCAACAGCAGCTCCCAAGGCTGGAGGCCCACATGCGGTGGTGCGTCCAGACCGCCTGTCAGGAACAGCCGGGCAAAGGGAACACGCAGAGGGCGTGGGGTTGGAAAGCAGAGCCCCTTCCACCCATAAAAGCCATAGGAAAGGGACCCCTGGGTGGCTCAGTCGGTTGAGCGTCTAACTCTTGACTTCGGCTCAGGTCACGATCTCACGGTTCTTGAGTTCGAGCCCTGCGTGGGGCTCTGTGCTGACGGTGTGGAACCTGCTTGGGATTCTCTCTCTCTCTCTCTCTCTCTCTCTCTCTCTCTCTCTCTCTCTCTTTTCCCCTCCCCAACTCACTCTCTCTCAAAACTGACTAAATATTAAAGGGAAAAAAAAGCAACAGGAGAAAATCACAGCCAGTGATGGCAGGTTTACCACATGTCAGACACTGTCTGGAGGTATTTTATGTCATCGCCTCTGACTCCCATGACATTCGTCCGAGGCGGATGCTCCCGATGAGGAGAGGAGTGTACAGAGAGGAAGTCAGTAGAGCATGGTCACCGTCAGCTCCTCAAAGGCTTTGCCCTCCCACGCGGGGAGCCCGCCAGCACCAGGCACACAGGGAGGCCCTCGGGGACAGCGTGGTGAATCGATAGGTTCATATGTTAATGAACAAACGATCGTGTTTACATAGTGGTATTAAAGAAGGTTCAGAGGCAAAACAGACACTGGAGGAAGAAAGAGCGGACGCACCTTTGGATGACTGTATCCTCAGCAGGATGTCGGTAATCACCGCCTTTTTCTCCCTGACGGTTGACGTTAGGTACTCGTGGTCCAGGAGTTCAAGAAAGAGACGGAGTTCAACTATTAACTCTTCCATTGCTGCGAACAAAGGAGAGAGGAAGGCACCGTCAGACCCAGTGGTGTGCAAACGCCACAGGATAAATGCGTTTCATTTCAGCTGGACTGGGTACGGTGTTCCCATGTGCAAAGCAAGTTTGCCGAAGCCAGGAAGACGAAGATCCGGGCACCACCTTCTAGACAAACACGCTGCTTTGCCCGGCTTTGACGCGGCGAGTTTCGTCTCGGACAAGCTCCAGAGCCGTGCTGCCAACAGATGGAGCCGTGACCCAAAAGCCCGAAATCATGGGGTCAATTGCGTATTAAATTTCAATGTTGAGAAGGAGCTGGCAGTTTGAAACGCCAAAGAGCTTTCAAATAACCACTAGGACGTGGTTTCAGAAACTCAACACTCAACCCTGCTTTGTAGGGCTGCTTCCATCCCCAAGAAGGCCGTGAGCATGTCTGTGCAGTTACGAGAAAGATGCCGATGCCGAGAAGGACTTGGATGCGGACTCCTCACCGTGTCTGTCCCTTATAGGATCAAGGCAGACTCAAGACCAGGCTACGTGGCTGAAGTCAGCAATTGACGTCTCATGGTGTGAACCTTTCAGGGACCCCAAAGCCCGTGTAGGGTGTGCAGGGGCTCCAACTGTTTTTATAGTACTGAAGCTTGATTCTTCTTGTCCGGCATTAATGGTGCAAAGGCAAAGAGGCTTAAACTGCCACCCTCTTAGCACAAAGCAAAGCAGGGACGGTGAACTAAACTTGTGGCCACTGTATACCTCACCACACGCTGACAGTAAAAATTAAAATGTTACTTTAAGAGTGTTTTGGGGGGCAGCTGGGTGGCTCCGTTGGTGGAGTGTCTGACTCTGGATTTCTGCTCAGGTCACGATCTCAGTTTGTGACTTTGAGCCCCACGTCAGACTCTGTGTTCCGTCTCTCTCTGCCCCTCCCCTACTCACACCTCTCTCAAAATCAAATAAACTTTAAAAGAAAAAGAGCTTCGACGGAGTGGTACGAATCGTCCGCCCCAGGGGATGCACCTTTTTGGCATCCTGTACGATAAAATGGGAAGCGGGCAAGCAAGCAGCCCCTCCGCGCAGACTGACAGACAACGGGGGTCGGAGGGCAAGCACGCGTGCACTGTTTGAGGTGCCAGTCACACTAAGCTGCTTTGTCACGGGGCCCCAGGAAGAAATGACACACGAACTGCAAGGACACAGACTGAGTGTATGACTGACATCTTCCCAACAGGGAACAAAATGACCTAATCAGGCCAAGGTAAACAACGGCAGCGTCGGTTGCCAAGGGTAAAATTTGAGCTTCCAAACGGAAGAGTGAGAATTTCGAGCACTTGTACCCACCACCGTGAGCACGACGGCTTCTCAGCAGAGACTTTCCCGACCAGAACGGGAGTGACACTGACCAACAGGCCTTTCTGATACGGTACAGCACAGCAGGTCAGCCTTTAGAAGAGCCACACAACCCAGTGAACCGTGACATCACAAAATCACACACGGGCAAAGATCCATTTAACGTACAAAATAAGCTGAAATGTTCTAATGTAACGGAGGACGAAGTGTTTGTCGTCTGATTCGGCTTCAGATTCCACGCTGCCACTAACACACTAAGAAACTACCACTTGACAATTTTTGGTGTAGTATCAAAGAAGAATATTGACAGTTTCCTGCAAAGGCACTGAAGTACTCTGACCGTGGGTCTGTGTGAGCCAGATTCTCTTTATGTGCTCCCTCTAAAACAATGCTTCACAGCAACCTGAGTGCAGAAATAGACACGAGAACCCAGTCATCTTTACCAAACTGGATACGGGAAACACTTGCAGGAATCTGAAACACGGCACTATCTCACAAATTAGCTTGTTTTGGTCACTGTGGTTACTTTTCATAGGCATATATTATTTTTAAATGAATCAAGAAATTCCTTAAAAATCTGCCAGTTTTAAATTATACTGTGCACAGATAAGCCACACATCTTCAGTACTTATTTTGAAACCAAAAAGTCCTAAGCAAAAAGGTTTGAGAACCACTGGTCTATGGGATTCTTTCCAAGTCCACAACACTCTTCAGGACTAAAGATCCTAACTGAGGCCATGCTGTTGTAACTACAGAAGGCTCTCATAATTTTAGGTACGTGGATGAAGAAATGGCAAATGAGTCCAAAGTAGGCAAGGTGTATCCCTGGGCTGTTCACTTTTCCTAATTGAACGAGTTTCCCTCTATGAAATGAAGAGGATGGGTTAAGTATTTACTTAGTCAAACACTGACTAAAGGTTTCATTAGTCAAACAATGTCTTGATGATTCTGAGTGGAAAACAATCTCATCTATACTTTAAAAATGGTGGGCTCCTAGTGTTGTTCGTAGTTCAAAAGGTGGAAACAGCCCACACGTCCACTGATGGCTAGACATGGCCTATACACGACGGAATATTCTTCAGCCTTGAGAAGGAGGGACATTATGACGCCTGTTACAATATGGATGAACCCGGAGGACCTCGTGCTCAGTGAAATACACCAGTTACAAAAGGACACATACTGTGTGACTCCACGTATGCGAGGTACTTACAGTCATCAAAATCACGGCGACAGAACGTGGAGTGGTGTCTTCCGGGGCCCAGGAGGGAGAACGGGAAGTTAGGGTTCAATGGGTGGTTTCAGCCTGGGATGATAAGTTACCGTTTGGGAAGATGAAAAAGTTCTGGGGATGGAGAGTGGTGACAGCTGCCTGACAAAGGGAATGTGCTGAATGACACTAAATGTGCATTCAGAAAGAGTCAAAATGGCAAATTTTATGATATGTATATTTTACCACAATAAAAAAAAAAAAATCAACCTCGTCCAAAAATCGATGGGCTGCTATCAGCAAAAATGTTAAAAATGCTCATGGGTCTATGTTAA
This sequence comes from Leopardus geoffroyi, assembly GCF_018350155.1. Lineage (NCBI taxonomy): Eukaryota > Metazoa > Chordata > Mammalia > Carnivora > Felidae > Leopardus > Leopardus geoffroyi. The sequence continues at coordinate 202,220,975 of NC_059327.1, forward strand.
ACTCACGATAGCCCCTTCTCGGCCTTCATTCATACATGCTTTTTTAATCAAAAACGCCTCTCTTGCATGTAACCAAATCATATTCATCCTATAAGATTTCACGTAGGTCCCAGCATGAGTCATGAAAATGTATAAAGGGGGCCTCAGACTGCGTCTGTCCTAAGGGCCCTGAGCTCTGTTACGGAGTTCCCACGCAGGACTCACACAGACCTCTCCGGGCTGTGAGTTTCCTGTGACCACGGGTGGGGGGCACCTCCTGGCTCACACTCCCCTGCTCAAGAGACCAGCGCCCTCTGGGCAGCCGCATCCATATCCCTGTCACCCTACGCAGCCTACAGCCACCTTCCACTCCCAGGATAACTTGCTGGGCCACCCTCAACCAAGCCGCACAGTCCGATTCTCCCTCCTTCCTGTGGAGTTTGCCCGAGACTAGGAACTCGTGGGCAGTTGGGATCTCTGCAGTGGAAGAAGACAGACACATAGACACAGGAGCCATGTTTAAGCACATCCGTGCCGGAGGGCGAAGCCAGTACTACAGGAGGAAAGAATTCAGTTATCAGCACACCCTGGAATACAGGCAGACACGCTCAGAGGCCAGAGACAGACAGACAGACACCAATGGGCTTCCCGAGAGCTTCCCGGCCCCTCCTCCGTCATCCGTGGAGCTGCATGGCACACCTTACGCCCGAGCCTGCTCACAAACGTTCGTTTCGTTGTTTTTTACGAAAAGCTGCCTCGTATGGTTTCCTGTTCACCTGAAATTGCAAACCAAGATCCGCGGAGCACGGCTCTCCCCACCGCAGGGTGCGGCACATCTCACATCAGAGAGCGTGACTGTTGGAAAACCTTCACAGACTCCACAAACCACACCACGCCCCTGGCAGCCCCTGCAAACACTTAAAGCTCCCCCGCGTCCCCCTCCTCCCAGCCCCCTCTGACCCCTCCCCACGGGACTCCGCCTTCGTTCCCAAGACTCACTCCTCTGGCGGCGGCCCTACCCATAACCGATAACCGGATACTTAGTGATCTAGGCTTTGTTTTGGTGTTTTTCTCCCAACAGCTGGTCGGCTGGTTGAGAGCACGGTTTGCGCTCGGCTCATCTCTGGACGCCCGGCCCCGCGGTACCGTGTGCGCGGAAAGCACCGGAGTACTGAGTGACGGGTGACTCTCCAGTAAGGAAGAGACACTTTCTGAGGACCCACGACGTGAAAGGCACCTACACAAGACCCCTCCTCCGCCTCCTCCCGGGACTGCTGCTGAGACTCCATCATCCCCATCTGCGGGGGAACGAGAAGCCAGCCCCGGTCTGCTCGCTTGTATTCGAGCAAATGCTCACACAGCAGCCTCGAGTGTCCACCCTGTGCTCGTCCCTGGACAGCAGCCCCGGTGGGCTTAGCTGCTGTTGTCATCCCAGCTTACGGCTGACGAAACGGAGGCTCAGAGGGGTCGCCGAAGGCTACCAGGCAAGTAGGTGGCTAAGCTTCTCCAGCCCATAATCTGCTCACGGCCACACGGCGAGAGCGCGGCAGTGAGAACCTGAATGCAGATCTGGTTCCAAGGGCCCTGCTTCATCCCCTTCACGACGATCATCGCATGGTTGCTTCCTGACACGACCCGGCCTAGTGAGACGCTACGGCCATCTTCTTAAGAGCAAGAACCAGGAGGTATTAGGGGGGTGATCAATTTCGCCGGGGCCCACATGGTGCCCTGTAGGGCATCAGAATTACGTACTGAGCCATCTACCTCCCCCACTGGACTGCCCATCCTGGCCTACAGGGACAGCATCCGGTACGTCGCTGGGTTCCCTCTGGTGCCCAGCAGCGTCCAGCATTAACCACGCACTCAGCACATGCACGTTGAAGGAAGGGGCGTGACTTCCCAGAGCTAACAGACATGCCGCCAAGGCTAGGGAGGAACGAGAAGTTCCCACACCCAATCTTCAGCCTAAAACTCTGGATATGGACCCGCCTTTCCCTGGAAGTCTAAGGGCAGTGTCCACAGGAGCTCTAGAAATGAGGCTCTAGTGGACACGTGCCCCGACGCAGGGGTGGCATCGTATGACGCAAACTGCACCAGGTTGCCCTGTGCCCTCTGGTGCGGCCACTCCTTCTTCCAGCTCTGAGCCCGCTCTCGTAGGACAGGCAAAGCAATCCGGGGTCCAGGGATTCGGCTTGGGTTTCCACAGATGGATCCCGAGGGCCCCTCTCCGCGAGCCTCCGAGGACTTCCCTCCCCGGGACCCGACTTCTCCACTGCCCGACACTCGCTCTCTCCTTCGCTCGGGAGCCGGGCTGCTTCTCTGGGGCCAGGAAACACACGTGCACCTGACCTCCTGCAGCACTCCCGGCCCGAGTCCTCGTCATGATCCAGGTTTTTCTGTTTTCCCCCGCAGAAGTATCGTCCCTCCTTAGAGACGTCTGCTGGGGAATCAGAGCTCCCGCCAAGTGCCCACCCCGTGCCAGACTCCTCGGCACATGAGCCCTTCGAGACAGAGAAAGGTTATGTTGCGGCCCGAGGTCACAGTGCTCGGCATGAGGGGCAGGATGGGAGTCAGAACCAAGTCTGCTCAGTGTTGATGCCTGTGCTTTTCGCACCGTCGCACGGACTGTACCTTTCACTCTCGGCGGAAGACGACACTCACTCCTCTGTGTCCACGCTCAAGTAACCTCCTTCCCACGATGGCAACGGGCTCCCCTCACGACCACAGCCTTCTGGCTCATCGCTCAAATGGTGCCTTGCCTAGCTCTCTTACTGACACTGCTTATATTAAAAACCAGAATCTTATAACCGAGGCCAATTCGTTCTCAACTTGCTGACGGAACAAGGAAGGCTCACAGGGTCGGAGACTCACCAAGGGCACGGTCTGCTCCTCTTCCCCAGTTTGTGTGCCCGGAACACAGGCCAAAGGGCGCTGCACTCAGAATAACAACCAGTGACACCCTCCTCTACAAAGTGCTTGCAATGCATGGCATCCCTTGACCCTCACGATCACGTTGTCTTGGAAATATCACAGGTGGCAGAGATCAAAGGAAAAGGGTGAAGAGCCTGATCCAGGCCAGGAAGCAGAGCAAGGCCACGTCCACCCTCGACCCACCGTGTGGCCCCCTGGGGCTCCCGCCTCCTCTGTCGACCTCCCAACCCTCACACCCGCTACCCTCCTCTCGGCAGAATGGGAATCACTGAACAACGACTGGGACCGGGACACAGGTGTAGTCACTAGCTTCCAGGAAAAAAAAAAAAAAAAAAAATTCCCAAATGCCCACACCACACAAAAGATCTGGCTACAGAATTTATGATTCCCAAGGCAACGAGGAAATCACCGGGAGGCATTTCTGGGTACATTCTATGCATCCGAACAGCAAAACTCCCTTCTCCCAAGCAAAAGGATGTTTGCACTAAATCAAGTGACTCTGCTCTTGTGGTGTCTTCCACGGTCCTACAGAAAGAGGGAGAGAATGAGCAAGGCCGGGCAGCACAGCAGACAAAGAGTTCGGTACAGCAAGTGGCTTCCGCCCCTCTACTATTGGAAAAACCTCTAACTCAGGTTTGGTGGTGGCTTGATTTATTTCAACAACAGAAAAGAAATGGGCTATCGTTTGCGTGACCCAAAAACCACTTTAAAGGAATTTTATCCACCTGAATGCCTAAATCACAGAATTTGAACGCCAGACGGATGGGAGGAACCTGGGGCCCAGAGAAGGAAAGTGACTTACCTGCTGAGGTCACAAAGTATCTGGTTAAAAGGCCCCAACCAGGAGCCAGGCGGCCTGACCGCCAGGCCGGAGCGCCTGGGTCTGCACGGAACTGTCTTCTCCACACGCCTCCTCCAGGGGCGAGGACAGAGCTCCCGGGGTCCCCCTGCAGTTTCCCAGGACACCGAGCCACTCGCCGAGGACAAATCCTGCAAGCAACGAGAAATAACGTCCACTACCACTGTCTCTAGGAAGACACGGTTAGCCGCCCAAACCTCCCTCCTCTTTGTCAGGAAGGGCAAGGAACGGTTCACAGATTCCCGTCACGCAATTTGTCACGGCGGCAGACTGCACACGCTGCCATGTCCACATTCTCCTCAGTCCACAAGCTTCGCTGACGTATACGAGACCCGTGCTGTTTGCACCCTCAGTGATGGTCAGTGTCTCCGGGCAACCACGAGGGCGGCTGTGGGGGGTCTTTTTTTTTTTTTTTTTTAATATTTTTATTTATTTTTGAGAGAGAGAGAGTGTGTGTGTCTGAAGGGGGAAGGGACAGAGAGAGAGGGAGACACAGAATCCGAAGCAGGCTCCGGACTCCGAGCTGTCAGCACGGGGCCCGACGCGGGGCTCAAACTCACAAACTGCAAGATCATGACCTGAGCCGAAGTCAGACGCTCAACCGACTGAGCCACCCAAGCGCCCCAAAGGGGGTCTTTTCAGTGTTAAGTTTTCACCCCAGACCCCTCTCATGTGGTTCTTCCCTCCCAAGTTCTAACCCACTGCATGGAAACTAGACGCGGGTAACTCCCCTTATCTAGGGTCACTTGCAAACAGGTACGGGCTTCTCCCTACTTCCCCAGTGCCCCTGGCTCTCCCCTTCCCAGCCCCAGCGCCCAGCCCCAGCTGGCACCCGGACCTGCCAGGCTCCACATGTCCTTCTCACCGGGTGGAGCTACGGTCACCGCCTGCTGCCGGCCAGCCCACCCACCATCACCTTGCTGCCATCTCCCCCTCCCTCCCCAAACTGCCAGTCCTCTAGAGCGGAACACACGTCCCGCCTCCTCGGCGAAGACACCCTGGTCATTCCATCCATCCTGACCCCCCCTTCCCAGAATCTCTCCGTCCATGTCTCTGCTTGGCCCTCCTCGCCTGCCGATGCTTACAAGGAGCCCAGCGTTGGTGGCCACACAAATCAGATCCACAGCCCCGTTCCGAGCCTTCCTAGCCGTGTCACCTTAGGTCAGTGAGTAAGTCCCCCAAACGATCTCATCCTTCACATGAGATGCTGATCATGTATCTCAGTGTTGTAACGAGCGTTAAAGGAGGGGCTCTACGCGCAGAGCCAAGTACCTCACAACTGGCGGCTGGCGGCATTATGACTGGCATACGCTCATCTTCCTAGTTCACTGTGCGACCTGGGATCGATGGGATCGATGAGTAGGTAAACACCACGCACATACTTCTTACCTTCCGAAACTATGAAGTCCTTTAATATCTGCCTCCCCTTAAGAGAAGCCATGAAACACTATCCTATACGACTCTATGCAAATACATTTAAAAGTAGGTGAAATACGTAAGTTCACAGAAAGGAGTACAATTTACCAGTTTGTCTTAGAAAGCATACACAGACCAATTTTCCATAGAAGAAGCAGAGAAACGTGCCAAAGAATTAGCCCCACGAATGCAAGCCCCAGGCCCAGATGGTTTTACAGGGGAATTCTACCAAACCTTATATACCAAACCTTACTACACAAATTGTTTCAGAGGGTAAATACAGAAATTTTTCAAATTCTTTTTTAGAAGTTGGTACAAAACCAATGCCTAAACCCGACAGAGATAGCACAAAAAGAGAAAACCGAAAGACTAATGTTATTTACAAATACCAATGCAAAAATCCTAAATAAAATATTAGCAAACAGAAATCAACACAATACATTAATAGCACACCATGACCAAATGGGGTTCATTGCAGCAATGCCAGGATGACTCGGTGTTAGAAAGCATGCTAATATAATTTATCATATTAATATCTTCTCTAATGAGATCATGTGATTCTCTCCATAGATCATGAAAATGCATTCAACAAAATTCAATACTCACTCCTAATTTTTTTAAAAAAATCAACGAATGGGAATTGATGTATACTTCCTTAGCTTGATAAAATACGTGTCGAAACTCCTATAGGCTGAATGTCTGTGTTCCCCCCAAATTCATGTTGAAACCTAATGCCCAATGTGATAGTACCAGAAGTGGGGCCATTGGGAGGTGATGAGTCATGAGGAGCCTTCTCAAAAGGGAATGGTGCCCGGTACAAAATGGTACACAAGAGGTCCTACAGATCGCTCTTGCCCCTTTCCCCTGTGAAGATGAAAAGCAGGCAGTCTACAGCCCAGAGGAGGAGTCTCACCAGAACCCATCCTCCTGCTGGAGGTCTGCTGGAACCCTGATCGCAGACACCCAGCCTCCAGGGCTGGGAGAGATTAATGTCGGTCATTTACAAGCCTCCTAGTCTATGCTACTCTGGTATAGCAGCCCGAGTGGCCTAAGACACTAACAGACAAACCAAAGAAAGAAGAGGAACCTACTTAGTGAGAAAGACTTCAGGCATTCCCGGAAAGGTTGGAAACAAGTCAAGGAGGCCTGTTCCCTCCACCACGTTTAACACTCTATTGGAAGCACCGGCCAAAGCAATTCGAAAAGAGAGACAACCAGAGACTTACGAATGGAAATGAAACAACAAAATTATCTCTGCCCGCAGCTGATATGAAATCATTCATGGAAAACCCGAGATAACCAATGATAAAACTACCACAAATAATAAAAAACTTCGATAAAGTTTTCAATAAAGTTTTGCATGTTAATTCTATACCAAACAAGCATTTAGAAGCAATCAGAAAGTAGAACACTTGAAGTAATTTAAAAAGAAACGTGCACAACCTCCATGAGGAAAACTGAAAGCACTCCTGAAAGACAAAGAAGTAAATCTGAACAAACAGAAAAGTGCCCCCTTGCCTTTAGAGAGGACAACTTACCATCAGAAAGATGTTAATTCTGTCCATGGTCACAAACCAGTTTAATGTACCAGCGAGGATGCGGGGATGTCTCAGAACAATGACGAAGGACGGACCCTACCCTCTATTAAAGGTTGCTACCATTAAAAAGGTGTGATGCAGGCACATATGTTCCCAGGTGGATCAACACAACAGAACAGAAAGTCAACAAAGGGACCTGTATGCGTTCAGATATGTGGCACCTGATACGGGTAGCATCGCAAACAAAGGGGGAAAAGATGGCCCTCCCCCAAACTGGAGTCAGGACAACTGGCAGCCATTTGGAGGAAGAGAAAAGATAAATTTAAGTACTTACATCACACACCAGAAGAAACTCCAAAGATACCTGAGAATCAAAATACCAAAGACGAAGCCATTCAAGTCCTCAAAGAAGCAGAAGGCGAATTCTTTTATAACCCCGGCCTGGGAGAAGATTTTCTAACTAGGACTCAAAATCAGATGCCACAAGAGAACAGGGGTCAGGGAGGCTCCGAAAAGAACAACACAGATGATGCAGGGCTCACACCTGCCTCCCACGGCGCACCAGGGCCTTGTGGGAAAGCGCACATCTCTCCGAGCTGACCGTCTCCAGAGGCTGGGTCGCTGCAGAGCTGGGAAGCCTGTTGCACGAAACCTCCATGGCCCCCCCGCCCCCGGGACCAGTGCACTGGATTTGAGGCTCCAGTTAGGAAGCAGTTTCTAAACCATGGCTGGTCCCGAGACCAACCTCCTTTTCAGAAAATGGCCCTTGTCCCCGACCTCCTTAAGAAGGGACTTTTCCTGACACTGTATCAGATCTCAACCAGCCCCTGCTGATGTTTCCAGAGTCATCCTCTCCACTCCCCCACTCTGCCTCACACTGCGGCAAACGGTACGGTTTCCTACACCCATCGGGCCTGCTCTTGCCCGCGGACGGTGGCCTCCACCCTGCCCGTCCATGTCGTGCTATACCTCTCGCGGCCACGCCTCCCTTACCTGGCCGCCCTGCGAGACAGCGCCGTCCCCAGCGGGCAGGCCTGCCCTCGGCAGAGTCCACGCCTGATGCAGGAGCGGTGGCTGGACCCGTGTGTCTGCCCCGGCGGGCGGCCTCACGTCGGGGACCGCCGCGTGACTCCACGGACGCGCACAGTGTGCTTGGCGAATTCACACGCCCATTTGTTTCTACATCTCCATGACGGACAAAACTCCTGAGATTCGTGTGGAAGAGAAAGTTGCAGAGAAAAATACCACGGACCGTCCTCTCCCGGTAGCCATGTCTTCCGTGCTATTCTTAGGACACGCGATCAGAAGTGGCGAAGGAATGATTCTGACAGCTTCACGGTCTCCGCCAGGTCGATGCCCGTCTCCGTCAGCAGAGACACTGACAGGAGGACTTGGGAGCGTGCTCGGGAGGGACGGGGCTTGTGTGGCACTGGAGCAGGGGAGCCGACACTCCAGCACAGCACAGCATATTTTCCCTTATAGGGTTACGGTGAGGACTCTTTGTGCAGACTCTGGCAAATCTTTCCACAGGCCCCCGCAGATAATCTCAATGGGCTGCCGAAAGGTCGATCTGAGAAACCTCAGGAAAAGCAGCATAGCCTCAGACGCGGTCTGCCTGGCGAGTTTGCCTCAGCTAGACCACGTCCAAAATTCCTCACGACTCAGACGACCACGATCCGAATGACCGGATGCGGGACCCGACCAAACGTCTTGGGCTCCCGGTGCCCTGCCCTACAGCGCGGGGGTAACAACAGTTATGTGCCTCGCGAGACGGCTGGAGATCCAAAGAAGGCTATAAATAAAAGCCTGGGACTTCAGGGGAATTCCATTCAGGCTCGTTTAATTTGATTCTGAAAAGTCAAAGTAAATAAAGTTGCTACTTGTCACTCTCTCGGGTCTGCAGCCCTGGCAGTCACGGCCCAGTTTCAGCATCGACCGAGAACTGATCCTTATAAGATTTGTCAACATCCCAGAGCAAAGCTTGCATTTCTACAAGAGTAAGTGCATGCATATATATTCTGAGTCCTGAGACGCTTCCTTTCTGGTCAGAGTGAGCCAGCAAAAAGCCCCCCAAGGGATCGATGTAAAAATCCACAGAGCATATTCTTGCAATCATCATAAAAGTCAGATTAACACATGCAGAAAAAACAAAGCGCTGAAGGAAATATCCTTCTATGATTTTGTGGAAAGCAAAAGAGGAGCAAAACCTAGATCTGGAGCTGTCTTCCACAATCATAATAACGCATGTAATCTGACCCCCGGAAGCCCTATTCCTAGGCTGGTAGGAGAGACCACAGATAAAAGCAAGCTGGTTGCTAACAAAGGTTCCAGCATGATATTGAGAGCACGGTATCTGCATTCTACGGAACAGAAGCTGATTTCAGGAGTGAGTTGTGAAACACCAACCACGTGCAAGACATCGGACTCAGAAGTAACAGCAAGCCCCGACTTCCAACGGTTCACGACGGAGAGCAGCAGATAAACATTTGGACTCGCGATCCTTTGTCCTATGAGAGGGAGAGTCGCAGGTTTTCAGAAAAGGTGCATTGCAAGATCCCCACGTCTGCAAAGGTGGCTCTGACAGCAGCATCCAGGAGGAAGTGGATAGTGAGACTGCTGCACGAACAGGCCCACGGGGCAGGGGATCTGAGCGACAGCCCTGGGAGGATGGAGAAGGAAATGCGCTCTATTCACTGCACTATATTTCACATAGTTACTAAAAAAAAAAAACCTCATGGCACAGATACTTGGGTAACCTAAGTGTGGGGTGTACAATAATAAGTAACACAAACATGGTCTCTTACGCTCAAGTTAGGGAAAAAGAGCCAGAAATGAGGACAGACGCTGTGAACAAAGCATCCAGCCAACAATTGTATGTCACATTTTCTAGCTCCAGATCCCGGCTTCATCTCTGAGGTCCTCTGCCCTTAAGAATGGGTCTGTATTCACAGTGGCCCAAAGGTGAAGCCACCCAAGTGTCCATCGACGGAGGAACAGATAAACCAAGTGTGGGCCATCAGAACAGAATATTATTCAGCCTTAAAAAGGAAGGGAATCCAATCCGGACACCTGCCACCACACGGACGACACCGTGCTAAGTGAAACAAACCAGCGACCGAAGGGCAAATACTGTAGAAGTCCACTCCGATGAGGTCCTTAGGTATTCAGATCCACAGACACAGAGTGTGGGTGGGGGGCACCAGGGGCCGGGGGAGGGGAGGGGAAGGGAGGTAGTGTTTAATGGGGGCAGGGCGTCAGTGTGGGAAGGTGGGAAAGTTCTGGAGACGGAGGGCGCTGATCCACAACAGTGCGGGTGTGTTTAATGCCACTGATTTCTATTCTTGAAAAGGGTTAAAATGGTCAATTTTATCACAATTTTTTTTTTACTTATTGAGGTATAACTACATAATACTATATTAGTTTCAGGTATATCACACAATCTGTGAATGAATGAATGAAGAATGGCTCCATGTCGCCCACTCACAAACACCCTAGCGGCCCCTGAGCGAAGCTGAGCCTTGTCCGGCAGCCAACCCTTTGCCAGTGTGGCCCCAGCGTCCTCACAGATGGATCACCTTCCACACTCTGCCTGTGTGTGCTTGCGTGCGGCCAGATCCAGCTACTGCTCATTCTTTCCAGAACATTCTTGTGTTCCTTCCTCTGACCTTGGCTCATGTGTTCTGCAATACACCTGCCCCAGCACTCAACTTCTCTCCCAAGCAAGATTTCTGTGGGTGAAACCAAGCACCACCTCGCTCTGCAGACCCTTCCCAGATCATCCCAGGGGACGGCGACCACTCCGGCCTGTGCTTAGGCCCCTCATCCGTCTACTCTCTTGCCAGTTTCTCTGCCAAATAATCAGATGCTCCCTAGCAAGGAACAACTGAAAAGTGAAAGAAAGAAAAAAAAAAAAAAAAAAACCTCATTCCATTTATAATGGCCTTGAAATATAAGAAATACCTGAGTTGAACAAAGTGTTGTGGAAGACGTATAAACTGTCCACTATGAGACGCTGCTCAGAAAACTGAACGCAAATCTAAATAAAAGGAGAAACACCAGGGGCGCCTGGGTGGCGCAGTCGGTTAAGCGTCCGACTTCAGCCAGGTCACGATCTCGAGGTCCGTGAGTTCGAGCCCCACGTCTGGCTCTGGGCTGATGGCTCAGAGCCTGGAGCCTGTTTCCGATTCTGTGTCTCCCTCTCTCTCTGCCCCTCCCCCGTTCATGCTTTGTCTCTCTCTGTCCCAAAAATAAATAAACGTTGAAAAAAAAAATTAAAAAAAAAAAAAGGAGAAACACCATATCGCAGAGTGCAAGACTCTGTAGTTAATTCAGCAATTCTCCCCCAAGTTATTCCAGAGACTCAACACAATCCCAAACAAGGTCCCAGCAGCTTTTGCAAAGAGGAGGAAAAAAAAAAAAAAAAAAAAAAGATGCTGAATCTAAAGTACATGAAAATGAAACAAACAAGAATAGCCAAACACTGCGGAGAGAAAAACCATGTTGGGGGACTTCACCGAGCTTCGAGACTTAACTGCCAGCCCACAGCAACCAAGCCCATGCGGTACTGCTGTTAGGAGGGACAGTGAAACAGAGCAAAGTCCCACACGATGGCCAACTGGTCTCGGACAAAGATGCCAAGTCACTTCAATGGGGAAAGAACGGTCTTCAGAACAAATGGTTCTGAGCAAGCGGGTGTCCCATGGAAGGGTGACTTTCATCCCCTGCATCAAACCGCCTACGAAAATGAACATTCCAATGGATCAGAGGCCTGCAGATAAAAAGTAAAACCATAAACTATCTAGAAATAGAAAAGAAAACGTGCCAGTAATTATTTAGGACTTTGGAGTAGCCCAGGAGCTCTCGGGAGAACACAAAATACTAACGTAACATTTAGAACTCGGTAAGTTGGGCTTTTGAAAGACATCACTGAGAAAATACTTGCAATGCACGTTTGACAAAGCACAACAGACTGACTCCTCAGAACGTCCAGAGAACCTAACAATAAACAACAGAGGAGTCCGACAGCCCCACACGCACAAAAGACACAAACGGCCAGTGAGACGTGGGCACCACCAGTCACCGGGGTGAAGCTAGTTAAAATCACGACGGGACACGCCTCCACGTGCACCACGATGACCAGAGCTCGCGAGACTGGCGGCATCAGGCACAGACAAAACCGCGAGCGCGCGGCGCACTGGCACTTTCCTGGAAGGAGCCTCCGTGGTGCAGCCACTCCAGAGAACATTCTAGCAGCTTCTCCTAAGTGAAACGTGCATCTCCCGTGGGGTCCGATAATTCCACCGCGGGTGTCTGCACACAAACGTTAGCGGCTTCGCTCAGAACAGCCAGACGCTGCCCTTGGCCTAGAGATCATTAGCAAATACCCAGATAAACCATGACGCGTTCATACAACGGAGTATTTGGTCGCAATAAAAAGAAACCAACTATCCATTTGCGCCACTTGTGAAGGAAGCACAAAGAGGCACACTACACGATCCCATTTTCATGCAATTCTAGGATAGCAAAGCAAAGTGACAGAAAGCAGATGGGGGGGAGGGGGACGGGTTGCCCTGGTCTGAGTGGGCGAGGGACCTGTCCTGCTGGATTCCGGATTTGCGGGGCTCCAACCGGGGGGGGGGGGGGGGGGGGGGGGGGGGCGGGCTGATCACGTGACAGGCACAGAGTTCAAGGTCAGAGAAAAAGACCCCACCTAGTCAAGGCGGAGCCACACGAAACAGGAGATACTCTGCACACTGAATCTGATAATGCCAGACAAACAGGATTCTGAGAAAACCGAGGTAAATGGGATGTGAAGAGAAGATTCTGCCGCACGGCAGAGAGGGAACAGGAGCATGGACTGGCTCAGCACAGCAAGGGCTAATTCCAGTTTCCTAAGGAGGGAAGCAGGGCTCCTAACCACAGGCGCAGAGACTCAGAAAGTTCCAGGGAACGGAGTTGTGTCTTCATCACCATACAGCTGCTCGGAACTTCATTCACGAATGCGTTCTCCTTCTAGTCAACGGAAGGAACAAAAACAAACAAAAGGGGAAACAAAGGCAGACTGAACTCGTAAGCCGGGTCCGACTCAAACAACCGAAGGCTTTATTCTCTCCCAGGCCACTGCTGAGGCCGACCAGGTTCGGAGGGGTCACGGCCCACACGGCTGCAGGGGACAGGGGACAACCCGCACCCTAGCCAGCTCTGCCTTCTCCCAGGGGCGAGAGGTTCCTGCTCAAGTACGAAGCCCTCCAGCAGGAGGTCAAGGCTCCGCGAAAAGCGGCGCACAGCCGCCCCTGTCCAGCAAGCATGGAGGGGCCGCGTGAAGCCCGGGTCCCCGCCTCCCCCGCCAGCCTCTGCCTCCTCACAGAGTTCCAGGGGCAGGCAGCGAGGTACGGAGCCCACCCACCCTCTCTGGGCACATCTGTCTCCCCGCTGACTCGGTTCCCTCTTCAGGGAGAGGCTCCGAAAGCTGGGCAGTATCTCACCTAATACTATGCGGGGTGTTTTTGTTTTTTTTTTAAGTTTTATTTATTTTGAGAGAGACAGAGAGAGAACATGAGCAGAGGGAGGGGAAGAAGGAGAGTGAGAGAGACAGAGACAGAGAGAGAGAGGGACAGAGAATCCCAAGCAGGCTCCATACTTAGCATGGAGCCCAAAGTAGGGCTCGATCCCACGACCCTGGGATCATGACCTGGGCTGAATCAGAGTCAGATGCTTAATCACCCTAGCCACCCAGGCGCCCTTAATACTATGGTTTTATGAACACAGACGCTGAAGGTAGGGGAGGAGCAGGGACTTTCAGGCCAAGAGCACAGAAAGGACCGACAGAAGAGTCTAGTTGCCCAGAAGGTTCTCTTTCTCTGAAACAACCCTACCTCCACAACCCGCGGGGATGGTGCTAACTCAGGGCACAGAAGAGGCCGGGCACCACCTCCGAATGCAGAGGCGTCGCTTTAAAAGAACCCGAGGCCTCTCCACACAGAATGAAAGATGAGCCTCTGGCCCACGAGGCAGCCACCAGCTGCCGGCTCAGAGAGCCCAAGGCCCTGCAGATGTCCCCAGTGACTGCGGGGACAGAGGGTTCGTGGGGGAGGGGCGGCTAGGAGGTTCCAGAGTGGGGAAGCAGCTCGCAGACCTCGCTCTCCCCGGGCGGTGGGAGAAGGGCAGGCGGAGGGAGAGGGAGGCCCACGCCAGCTGCAAGAGCCCACGTTTCCAGGAACGGAGACAAGGGATGTTTCCTCCTAAGCTCCACCTTTTTCGCTTCCAGCTAGATGGTCCGAGCCCTGCAGCCACACTTACCTGAGTCATCTGAGACGCGGCTTTGGACGACCCGCGGACATTGGGAGGCAGGGCCCCAGGACACCGAGGACAGTGCCCTCAGACTCCGGACGTGCCCACCGGGCGAAGCCGGCTCACCTCCCACAAGCTCGAAGCAGTCCTCCCCGAATTCAAGCTCTTCCCTGCGCCGCTTCTGCAGCTCTATGGTGACCACGCATTTCAGATGGCTCCCCTGGCCCCGCCAGCTGTGCCCGAACCGCAGTCCTCGGTCGAAAGCGGGAAGGGAGGAGAGGGAACGTGTGAGGACGGGGGAATGGACGGCAGGGGCAGGGGGCAGGATCAAAGCGCACGCCAGAAAAAGACCAAATAGAATTCTCGCAACCAGGGGGAACTTTAGTCAAACTCTGGCTGCCATCCACGGCTCGTATTATACAGGAGAGACTGAGGCACGAGAGAGCAAGGCAGTGTGCCCAGTGACGCCCCAGGGGGGAGGGGGGGCAGTAACTTCTGCCTCGTATTGTTTCGCTAGTCTAGAACTTTCTACGCCACTCTGCATTAGCAGGCCGGACAGCCCCTCTCTGTCAGGAAAATAACAGTCCGTGATGACTCTCGTGTGTGTAAAGACACAGAGTTGCCTTCACAGCTCTCACGTTGCAGAATTATATTTTAATATTAAAAAACCAGAGATAAAAGTATTTTTAAAATGCTTCCTCCCTGTCCTCCAGACTGGAACTCTCACTCTGCCAGGGGAATACAGCCGGCGGGGGGGGGGGGGGGGGGGGGGGGGGGTGTTCCTGTGGAAATGCAGATTGATTCCGCAGGTAAGGGGGCCCCGGGGGGCTGCGTTCCTAAGGAGCTCCCAGGTGACGCGATCCTGCTGGGTCCGGTCCCGCCGGGCCCGAACCCGGCCCTCACTGAGTCTGCAGACCCAGTGGACCAACCGGCCAGCCAGCAGCAGGGCTCCTGGAAGAAATCGGGACAGCGTTGCTGCCGTGAAGCCTCCACCCACCCACAAGCGGGGCGGGACGCTCACCGCAAACTGGATTCAAGCCTCCAGCAAAGTCATCAGGAGAGGGGACGGTTAGCCCAGGAACGAAGCCCCCCAAAGACACGTTTGGCCTCTGGCTAAGCTCTGAACGGCCAGGTCCAACCAGACTGAAAACGACTCCTGCCTCTCAGTGGGGACAAACCCGCCGCGGGCCCAATCTGGCCCGAAGCCTCTGCACACAGTTTGGTTGGCACCCAGCCACGCCCACTCACCCCTGGTCCACGGGGGCGGCTACCGGAGCCTAAAGCCTAAAATCTTCGCCACGCGGGAAGGGGGTTCAGGGAAACGAGGTCCAGAAAAGTGAGCCTGAAAGCCAAGGGCCAGCATACGATCCCAACACTGCAGGGGCAGTCGCGACAGGGCAAGGGTTTGGTTTGGATTTGGTTTTGTTTTAATGTTTATTTATTTTTAAGAGAAAGAGAGAGAAAGAGTGCAACCAGGGGAGGGGCAGAGAGAGAAGGAGACACAGACTCTGAAGGAGGCTCCGGGCTCCGAGCTGTCAGCAGAGCCTGACGCGGGGCTCGAACTCATGAGCTGTGAGATCGTGACCTGAGCTGAAGTCAGAAGCTCGACCGACGGAGCCCCCCGGGCGCCCCCAGGGCAAGGACTTGTGAGGCAAGTCTGCTAAGAGCTGAAACACAATCGGAAATGGAAGACCGAATCCGCTTCTGAGGCTCACGTCTTCCTGCTGAGAGTGTGGAGCCGGCCTCACGGGGACACCGGCCGAACGTGACGTGCACCCGAGCCACCTGCCCCCACAACTGCTCTTGCCCCGCATGGAAACCCGACTCACAGTGAGGGAGCAGCCCAGCAGCGGAGAAGCTGGCGTTAGGGCTTCGGGTGAATTTGGTCCTATCGTCTGGTCATCGCAAAGGGCCAAGGCCGCGGGCTCTACCTCCATCCGGGTCCCTCTGTGCTCCTCTGGGGCTCCTGACAGCAGGAACAGAACCGAGGCTCAGACCGCACGGGGAGGACGGGGCCGACGGGTCTGTCTGCGGGGAAAGCGGACTGAAAGGCCATCTGTCGCCCTGCCCCTACCCCCTGGCAGATGGGGCCCCCACCGCGCCCGTGTGGATGGGGAGGGCCGGTGGGCACCAAAGGCTGGGTAACATATGTCTGTGTGTCAGTGGAAGTCAATTAAAGGAGACGGTTGGCCTCACAATAGCTTCTCAGGGTCTGGAGCTGCCAGCTCCCAGGACACATGAGATTCGGGTTCTGACAAAATGCAATGACGAAATTGTGGTCACACACAGAACCAGCGGACTCCGGAGTTGAAGCCACTGGCTTGAAATTCCACTCCCCCACCTCCTAGCTGTGGCCTCGAGGACACGGCGACATCATCGCTCCTCCCTCTGCAGAATGGGAACGAAGGACAGGGCCTCGCCACCAGGGCTCTGCTGAGATGTGCCTGGTGAAACATTTAGCACCGGATAAGCCGTGAGCAAACCGTGACCGCTACCATCACCATCATCAGTATAATTATCTGTAAAAGAGCATTTTGTAAAGTTTAATCTCTGCTTTAAAGGGCAGGTACAAGGATTAAACGAGACGATAGCAACTTGCCTAGAACGGAGCAGCGGCTACGCAGTCCGGCCTCAGTGAACTGTAGGCGTCTGCCCGGAGACACCAAGCCTCACCTCCCCTGTAGATGTCACGAGAGCCCCCCCCAACCTAGTGAGAACCCCTCTTCCAAACACGTCATAACGCTGCTTTAAATGACGGTAGTATCTGCGGAGACGTTATTTCACAGAAGAGGAAAGGGCTTCCTGGAAGGGTAAGTCGCTCGAAGACACAAGGCTCGCAAGTGACAGAGTAACCACAGCAACCTCGTAAAAGTACCAGCAACTTCAGGAACCCCCAGCTCAGTAATCCTGGCTTCAGTAAAGCAGAAAACTATGCCGTCACGTTACCATTTCCGCGTGAAAGTGTGTGTCCCTCTTCGAAGTAGTTCTTTTCAAAGTCGATGCAAAGGGCCCTATTCCTGCAGGAAAACATGTCCCTCACAGTGTCCAAAATACAGCATAAGCCACAATTCAGAGATTTCTAACACACACTTAGTTTTCTGGGTGTAGGACGTTAACCCGCCCCCCAGGATGAGGATCCAGAGGATACAGAATGAACTAAGTCCTGCTCACGCCATCGTGACAAACCATCTAGAGTAACCTTACTTAATCCACCAGCTCCCTCCAAAGAGGGGTCTACACCGCCCCCAACTCCCTTCCTCCCCACTGTGCTGGGCTCCCACGTCCCGCCGCCCCCCCCCCGGGACCGTCCTCACTTCATCGACGGGACGGCATCTGACCACACCCCCATCGCCCACCCTCTGGACACGGTTTCTCCTGTGTTTCCCGAGATACCGCTTCCTTCCCTTCGGTTGACGGGCCTCCTCCGCTACTGCCATGCATCTTCCTGGACCCGGGGCTTTTTCCCTCATCATCACACTCATCCGGGTGATTTCCTCCGACTCCATGAATCTAACTACCATTTGTCACGGCCCCTAAATTCCCGTCTTGAGCTGAGACCCCGTCCACACTTCCAGCTGCCCTCTGTGGGGAAACAGAGCCGAATCCAGCCTTCCTGAGGAATGCCAGAGAGATGGGATCGCATGCAGGAGACACTCGGGCGCAGGGGACAGGTGACAAACAGCTGTGAAAGCGAAGGCCAGGGGACACAGATGGCGCACTAGGAGAACCGGGACATGAGAGGGAGCTCAGTGTACCTGCCGACGTGAGGCAGCTGCTGTCCACGTGGTGGACACCGTGTGACACAGGCAGGCCCCGTCCCGCAGGAGTGAGCGGGAGACGCCCTACACCTTTGTTGCCTCTTTGCTTGTGAATCAAATCAGCTAATCCTATGTGAATTGCTCATGTTCTTTGCGGTCTTGGTTTCTGCTCCTCCCCGCCTCTCCCCCTGCCCCCCGCACTCCAGGGCCTCGGGCTTGCACCTCAGTCCTAGCCCTGCCACCAGCCACCGACCCCCTGGCGCGAGGGCTCCTGCTGGCCCTTCCCCATCTTGGTAATGGCGTCGCCGGCCTGCCAGTCACTCAGGCCAAAACCCGCGAAGCCTCTCACCCAACCGGTCAGCACATCTTACGGGGTCTCCTTTGAAAACACAGCAGACTACCCGCTTCTCGCCTCCCTTGTCATTTCCCACCAGGCCCAACCTCTGCGTTCGCCAGCCCAGGTTGCTGAGAGAGCTCCCAACCCACCTCCTCTCCACTTCTTCACCTCACCCCTGCAACCTAGCCTCACTAGAAACAGTTGGGAACGAATGAATGAACGAACGAACGGATGAACGAATGAATATACACACACACACACAAACAAGACAAAGAAAGAGAGGGAAGGAGGGAGGGCGGAAGCACAAATCTAAGATGTCTGGGGAATCCGCTGAAGAGCATACAGGAATTCTTTGTGTGATTTTTGCAACTTTTCCCTAAGTCCGAGTTGTTTCAAATGAAAGAGTGAAAAACAAAACCAAACGAAACTCACTCCCTCCTTCGGAGTCCATCCTGTCTCCCTGCAGCCCCCCAACTGGGGGGACCCCTCCGCTCAGCCCCGCTGATTTTCAGAAAACGGTAAAGAGCCCTTGTCTTTCTTTGGTCGGACCGAGCTTGGCAAGGGGGGTGTAAAAATAGGGGACGCAGGTCCCACAGACTGTCCTGCGAGAGCTCTCCGTTTAACGGGAAGGACAGATACACAAGCAGAGAATTTCAGAATAACGTGACGCGTGCTTTGGCGGGGACGCAGGGCTACAGGGACACGCAGCTCGGCGAGGCGGCCCAGAACCTCAGTCCTGTGTCTTGCAGGCACCCCGTGACCACACTTTCAAGGCTCTGTGCACATGTGTGCGCCCAGGCCATCCACTCCCTCAGGGCCAGTCCCAGGGGCAGCAGGAATACAGGCCCAGCTCAATAAACCGTGGACGAGTGAGCGAGCAGGTCAAGAACAGCTCGTCCAGCAATACTCAGTAACACAACAAGACGGTGTGCAAGCCATGCTTTTCTGGTTGGAAGCAAGGCTCAGGTCACAAACCGTCTCTCCCCAGAAGGGCAGAAGTCAACGTGTTCTTTACCACCATGCACGCCGAAGTCTCCCTGTGCAGGACAAAGTCCCATCGTTATCCAACAGCGTGCACGGCCGATAAGCCTCAGCCTCTCTCCCATCCCCGGGGCCTGATAAAACGAGCTCTGGAAAACCCTGATCATTGTGAGGGTGGCTCCCAGCCCCAAGAGCCTCCAACACCAGAAGCCGAGGCCAGCAGGCCGACTGGGGACAACAGATAACTGGGAGGTAAGAACAAGAGGGCCAGTGGGCTGGGAAAGTGCTGGAAGCAGGTAAGGCAAATAGAGACCTGACAGTGGCCGCCCAGGGCCCAGGGAGTTAAGAAGGAAGTTGTGTGTGTGCACGTGGGGTGGTGGGGTCAGCGTGGGGGTTGCGGGGGTGAGTGTGGGGTGTGTGTATGTGTGAGCGTGGGTATGAGTGTGGACTGTGTGTGCGTGGGTGTGGGGTGCGTGCATGTGAGGGGGTGTGAACGTGGGGGTGAGTGGGGGGCTGTGCGTGGAGGGGACATCGTCCGGAGTCTGACTGGCAGGTGGAACAGTGATGGGTGAACAACTGGGCTGAGAGCACCTGGCTGGGTCTCACTCGCTCGCGGTCCACACCGGTCCAAGTGCACGTACCCCCTCAAGCGTGAGCCACAGCAAACGCCTCCGGCGGCCCTGCCAGGAGAACGTCTAATTCACATACGTGGCCAGGAACAACACCGCCACTATCACATTAACACCGAATAAATCCTGACTGCCTACAGCCCGTAAGAATGACACCCTTGGCGACTCCGGTTATCACAGAATCCTCCAGAAATCTGTAATGCTGCAAGGAGAGGCCGTAAAGAACACGCCACACACCAGAGTGCCTCCCATGCTGCCCGTGCATAAATGTCTCCACCGCAGGGGAGCCTGGGGGGCTCAGGCGGTTAAGCGTCCGACTTCCGCTCAGGTCATGATCTCACGGTTCGTGGGTTCAAGCCCCACATCGGGCTCTGTGCTGACAGCTCGAAGCCTGGAGCTGCTTCGGATTCTGTGTCTCCCTCTCTCTCTGGCCCACCCTGCTCACACTCTGTCTCTGTCTCTTTCAAAAATGAATAAACATTCAAAAAATTTAAAAAATAAAACATAAAAATAAATTTCTCCAGTGCAGTCTATTTAGCAAACTGTCCTTCTAGTATCTCTATGCCAATGGCCACTCTTCCAGCATTAGCTGCAAACTTAATGCAGAGACAACCCCCACAAGGTCAGAAAAGTGGCCCAGCCAAACAAGCTGGAGAGTGCACTGGCAGCAGGCAGACCACCGCCCCCGTCCCCGCCTGCCCTGCTCCCCCTACGCAGGCTCTGACCAGAGTAGCCTTGACAAGTAAACCCTCATGAACGCGGCACCCAGAGTGTGATTCTGAAAGCCTGTCGTACAGCCCACAAGAAACTGTAAGCGGGACCTTGAAGACCACGAAATGCATCCACGTTGCCGTGCGTGGACTCGGGAGTCTGGTCACACAGCCACAACGCGGTTAACTCGGCGAAACTCAACAACGAATGACGGACTGAATATGTGCAGGACGCAGAGGAAACAGGACTTCGAGGCTCGAGAAGCAGGTCCAAAGGCGGCCTGGCTGCGAGGCTGCAGTGAAAGGGTGGCACGGCCTGGTCCAGGACCCCGGTGGCAGGACTCACCTCCCCGAGGAGCACCACAGTGTCTTCCACAGGGCTGAACGCAGCTGCAGACCTGCCACACGAGAAGGGACATGACCGTGGCACTTGAAACGTGACTGCGAGGCCAGATTCCAAGTCACAGGTGGGATGTGGGCGCGTGTCCGCCTGCACCCAGCAGGGACACGGAGGAAGTGCCCAGTCACTAGATGCCAGCGCGCCTGTTACCCCTCCACTCCCTTCCTCCGCTGTCATTCCACGGCAAGTCCCTGACTTCCCTCTGACACCACATTTCAGGAATCACATATTTTCCCATGACTTTCCCCCATGATTAAAATGCCCAGAGCATCCTGACGAAGCGATCTCTCCTGCCACCGTTGTGGCCTCCGGTTTTATAGAACGACGTGCATTCGGTGCCACTCGGTGACCAGACCGCAGCAGCTGGCAAGGCTGGCCCCCGCAGGACGGCAGGCGGGCAGTGGGGCCACTTTTCAGGCCACAGTCCTACGCAGCTCAGGGAAGCCGTGGCCAGACCGCCCCCTTTGAGGAGAGCCCAGAGGAGCGGGAACAGGTAGGGAAGGTAAGCAGGAGAGCAGGTGCACAGCCTGTGGTGAGAAAGGCAGGGAGCACACCGGCCCGGAGAGCACCTGTGGATTTTTACACAAGGCGGTGGGGGTGCTGGGCCAATTCTGCTGCTGCCTTTTAAACACTGCTGTAAAATCCGCACTTGCACAAAATTAAGGGATATCGTTTTAATAAGTGTTCCTCTCGGTGCTCGGCCTCACTCCTGGGTAATCATTCAGAAAGTCCAGCTTACGTTCTAAGGCTCACATCCTCGTGCAAAGTGCCAGGGACCATGCAGCGGAGTACGGACACCTCTTTGCACATCGATCAATAATATGCTCAATTACCCATTAAAGAAGACCTTAATTAGCTTACGTACACTTGAAATGCGGATTTGAAATACATACAGAAGACAGCCATCTGACAGCTTTGCCTCAGAATTTTGGATGGCATAAATAACCCGTCGTGATTCCAAAACAATCAGCAACCTATCTTCACTGACTGCAGGAGAGCAACCCTTCTGGACCCAGCGTGAAAAAGAGCCCAGCTGGCGAGGCGACAGATCACGATCAGTTCTCTGTGAGCTCAGCCAGCCTCCGGGTCCAACATAATGCACGGAAGTAAAGAGCTGTCAATGACCAAACATCTAAATACGCAGCCCGCCTCGCCATCTGCTTCTCCTGCCATTTGAATTTAAAATTAATAAGGCCGCCATTAGAGGGCAGATTTGGTGTTTGCACCTGCTGTTCTGAAATTATGCGTAATGACTGGCCACACAATAGTTCAAGCTGTACCTTACACAGGAGTCCAAAGTGCTTAATTTCTAGGCTGAGAATAAAATAAAAACGGCAATTGTCTATCTGACATTTCCCCTTTTTCTCAAGTCGCTGTTCCCCAAACGCCTTCTTTTGTACTGTTTTATAAAACTTAGGAGAAAAGATAAGGTATTGGGAAATTTAAAGGCATGGTAAAAAAAAAAAAAAAATCACTACTTTCTCTAGGTACAAGACTTGTGAACATGATTCTAGGCTGCTGGGTTTTTTTTCTCTGCACCCGTGACATCGGGGTACGTTTCTCCCCATTACTGCATATTCAGAGTCAGGGAGGATGGTCCGAGCTATAAGGCGGGCGGTGAGGTGAGCAGTTGAAAGGCTCCGGCCCCCGTGCAACCAGGCGACACTGGCCTAGCCACTTTCTGGTGCCTCACGCCGCATTTTCCACCTGCACCGGGATGAAAGGGCTGTGGTGCCGAGCCCCAGCAACGCTGCACACGCACACACGTGGCAGCTGTGACCGTCAGCTAATTTCCCGAAGACGTGGTCTACACGTTTCCGCTCACGCACCCCGCCCTCCTGCAGCGTCAGTATGTGGGCTGACGACACATCCCGCAGCCACCCGTGCGGCCCCAGCGGCTCGCGGCCTCCACGCCCTCTTCTCGCAGCTTCTAAAAGCCTGTTTCAGGACACGGCACAAGAGCAGCCGTTTCGGCCAGCACGTTCACGCAACAGACACTCGTCGTCGGTGCACCAGGACGGCCGACAGAGCAGCGGCCGTGAGACAATAACCCAGGTCTTCGAGCCCACGTTTCTGTAGGTGCGAACAGACAAAGGGAGGGATCAAAGCCGGAGAGGACAAGGCAACGGGAAAGAGGAGAAAAGGGTCTCCGCCCCACCCGCACAGATGCTGACGTTATGACAGGTCAACGGGGAATAGGACAGACTGACAAAAGCCTATGTAAAGTGACACGGTGCTCCCTCGATTCCTCTCTTAATGGAAACAGGGGGCGGGGGGGGGGGCGGATAAAACTGTTTTAAGACGGTTACGGCTTCGGATTTCAGATGTCTGACCATCAAACTCACGCATTTCAAGGAAAACCCGTAAGCCATATGGCCGATGGCGGAACGCCTTTTTTTAAGAGAAGCTCTGAAATACGGGCCGATGTGTCTGTTTATGGGACTGCGTTGAGCCCGTGCTCAAGCAAACCGTGCCAACGGAACCGTCCGCGTTTTGCTGGATCTGCCAGCTTGCCACACACGGCCTTCCACGCCTTTTCTGTGTATAAAGAGCGTAAACACCCAGACCCACAAATCGAGGCAAGCTGGCCCTTCCACGGCTGCCGCTGTGATCCGGCAAACGGCAAGGGGCCGAATCGACATGCGCACACAGCACACGGGGGCATTGGGTGGGTGGATCCGGACCGGCTGGTTCTCCTTTAAGGTGGAAAGGAACAGGGGAGGAAGCTTCTCTCCGCACAGGGCAGGCGGCGCTGTGTTCTCTGGAAACTTCTGCTTCCCGTGTCCACCTGCTCCTCCTCGTAATGCCACGGCTGGCGTGTTTGCTGCATGTCCTGGGGCCCTCCCGGCAGCCCCGCCACGGGGACCCCAGCCACACGAACGAGCCTCCGCTCCCATCGCACACGGGGTCACACGCGAGGAGAGAGCCCCGTCCACGGCCAGAGTCTCCCGATACCCAAAGCAATTCTTTTCCATCGCGTTTCTACATGGGGCTGAATTCAGACCACCACAGCCCAGAGACAATGATACAGCGGAAGCCAAGATGACCCACTCACGTTCTCTTTCTTCTCGAACGTTGAATTTATTTTAACTTTTCTGATGTGTATTCGTTTTTGAGAGAGAGAGACAGAGGGCAAGTGGGGTAGGAACAGAGAGAATGGAGACACAGAATCCGAAGCAGCTCCAGGCTCAGAGCTGTCCGCACAGAGCCCGACGCGGGGCTCGAACTCGTGAATTATGAGATCTTGACCTGAGCCAAAGTCGGACGCTCAACTGACTGAGCCACCCAGGTGCCCCCCGAATGTTGAAGTAATTTATTACGCACTCAGGAGGTGCCAGGCTTTGAGTTTTATCTCACTGAACTCTTATTACAACCCTATAAAATCAGTACCATATCATTCCCCAATTTGCAGATGAGGAAACTGAAGCACAGAAAGATTGTGGTCACAGACCATTTCGTGCTTTTTTCCCCAATTTTCAAAAGGGCATGCTGCTTTCATTACAAACGTTAAAATTTAAATGTAACCAAGACTCATGAAATAATCACATAGCAAATATTCGGATTCGGATCCATACAAAACAGTGAAATTCTCCCTCCGCTATAATCTCCAATCCCAACCCCTTCCTCCGAGACAGCCGGTGCTGACCACGTCACACATCCCCCCAGAGCCGCCTCCATGGGTGTAGAAAGAAGCCCGCTGCGCACACACGAGTGAGAGACCATCCATCACTGCTCTATCGCCCGAGGGGCTTGGGGGGCTTCAGCTACTGCACCCACCGCAATCCATGGCACGCCCTCCCTGCCACCTCACGTAAACCATCAAAGTAAAGACTCGGCTTGTCCCACAAACCCAGCTTCGAGACGCACATCCCGGCCACCAGCTCCGCGTGCCCACGCGGGGTCAGCTGCCGGTAGACACAAACGTGGTATTTGATTCCTCTTCGAGCAGAGACGTGCTGCAGGGAGCGTGGTCCAGCTCTCTGGGGTTGGCCCCACCCTTCCCCCCGGCAGCCTGAACCCCGAAAGGGGGGAAGAGGCCTGACGACGTCAGTCCGAAAGGGGACGCTCAGTCGGGCAGTCCCTGCTCCCGAACACCACCCAGGCCAGCCGAGGCTCTGAACACCCGCATCGCAGTCCGCTGCCTCCTCGGCTTCCCCCCTGCCCCTCGCCCTGCTGACCCTGACATCCTCCCCCCACATCTGCCTCCGCACTGCCACTGCAGCCGGCACGGTCCCCCTCTGTGCCTTCCTGTCCGCACTACCGTCTCGAGTTGCTTTCGTAATCACTGGGGATTAGTTCACTTGGTAAGGCTTTCACATTCTGAGCTGTAGATTTCATGAGGAATACACACGCCTGCATCCTGGTGGAGATGTGTGTACCACTACAGAAAGTGATAAATGTACAGAGGGCCCCCTCACTGCCACTCTCCCCCACAGAAACCGCCACCGCTGGGTCTGTCTTCCGCAGGACTCCGCTGGCTCTCTCCCGTGGTGAGTACCAACCCCAGTGCGTACATCGGGGCTTCGGTTAAGGATGCACCTCATTAACGGGCATCAGAAGTCACGCCTCCCACCGGAAGCCACGCCAGAGGCCCCGGCGGATCCAGCGGAGTAGGGATACAGGCTTTTCCCTGGGAGGTCACTACCCCGGCCCAGAATAGTCACAAGATACCTGAGCACGGGATGAGAAACTCTCTAGGCAAAAGACACCAACAGGCAAGTCAGAAAAGAAAATCAATCACTGAAACCTCACTAATAGTCAAAAACGCAAATCAAAAGGATACCGTCTAGTATTTATCCAACTGACAAACTGCTTTCACTGCTAAGACTCGGCACTGGAGAGGAGCTGGTGGGACGGCTACTCTCGAGCGCGGCTGACACCTGGGCCGGTGGAAGCCGCCTTTCTCAGGAACCCTTACCGGTGTCTGCCAAGATCACACACACCCCCGCGCCCTCTCTCACCCCGCCCCAGGAACAACCTTCGCTGGGATGCACCCTGACTACAAACAAGGACTCTCGTTACCCGCAGCAGCACATGAACTGCAAGACTCCAGCATCCCACGTCGCATAGACGCTGAAGGTACGATTTGAGTGCAGATCCTGTTTTGAAAGAACATTTAACGACATATGACAAAATGCTCACTCGTGTTTGTGGGAAAAAAGAGAGATCTCAAAAAGAAATAAAACCCGTTTTATGAAAAAATATACCATATTGTTATGCTTGGAAACAGACAAGAAACAGGCCTTGGTCAAGGGTCCCCAAGACCACCCCAGGTTCGAGGACGGGCAGGAGGACCCGAGGGGCCTCCGCACACAGGCGTACTCGGAGCTAAGATCCGTCAGGGCGAGAAGACACAAAGTACCCTCAGCAAAGGGAAAGGCGCCGGGAGCAAAGGGTGGCAGGTGCGAGCCTCCAGTCTCCCTCGCAGCAGAGTCACATGGGACACAGGACACAGGACACACGTGGGAAGTGCCGTCACGAGGAAGCTCACGAGAGACCCGGCGTCAGGGGTTTCGTCGGGGGCTGGGCACAGGGCCCCCCTCTGCCTGGCACCTACCGGTTCCAGACTCCCGGGAGGAAAGCGGGCGTGTAGACGCGCACCGTGCTGTCTGCGCAAAACCGCTCAGGCACAGTGAGCTGCCCTACCCAGTCCCGGTGGTGGGCGCCGTCCTGACGAGGAAGTCCCAGACGTCAGTGTTCTGCACAAGGCCGAAACGTCCATAGCGGTGATTTCTGCTTCTGAGACCTATTTTCTTCTGTATCCTCTTGTTTCCAAACATTCCACTATGAACATGTGTCTCCTTTACGATCCAGAAGGTGCCTTACACTCTTTTAAAAGCTCTGTTTCGCTTATTTCGCCTACGTATCAATTTTCAGATTACATACAGGGGAATTCTGATATTCACACAGGCCATAAGAAGACGCACGCCAGGGCACTGGCATTAGCTAGAGGGAGAGAGCAGAGCAGGGTGGGAGAGGACGCAGAAGAACCACGGTGGGACGGGCGTCCTGGGGGGGAAGTGCTGGGACAAAAACTCACCTGTGTCCTCAAGCTTTCCAGCTCTACCCCCAATCGAACAAGCCAGATAGTCTGAGTTCACCTCTGGCATGGTTCCGGGCAGGCACTGTTTTGTTTGTAACGCAAAGATCTCTGTTCCAAGCACCCCCAGCAGATAGCGTGACAGTTCTTGTCAAGACAGTTTCTTATTTTAACGCCACTGAATTTTGAAGATCATGAAATCTTCTTACCTGTGCTTCCTTCTGATGACCCTCACCAAAGAAAGAATTTCAGAAGAATCTGAAAGTTAAAAAAAAAAAACAAAACAAAACAGGTATGGAGTTGGGGGCGGCAGGGGAGATATGTAACCAGGAACTCAACCCATGACTCGACCAGATGCCATCCACAGGGTGACACTCTCTTGTGTAAAAGGGGAGGGAAAACACTGCCTACCGCACAGCTGTAAGGGTCAGGTGAGAAAACAGAGGTACAAGAGTTTTGTTTAGTGTGAAGATATTAATGTCAGAAACCACTCTGATATCACAAAATCATTCCACAAGTGCCTCGTATGTGTCGGCTATTACACATATGTGTCCGGCCCAGGGAGTACGGCGGTAAATAAAACAGATGTGGCTCGGCAGAGCTCAGAGGGTGTACTGATCACTCAAGGAAGAAATCGTGCGGAAGGTGTGGTCACGGCAGGTGCAGCTTCCCAGTGGGGGCTCAGAGAAAAGACTCTGGGACTGAGGCCCAGGCTGCAATCCCAGGACTATCACACGAGAGCCTTGTGACCTCGGGCAAGTTCCTTCCGTTCCCTGTGCCTCAGTTTCCTTAGCTGTAAGATAAGGACCGAAACAGCAGGATTACAATCCTCTTGGGGCTGTAATGAGAATTTAATGAACCAATGTCTGTGACTTTCTCAGAACCATGCCCAGCCACAGAAAATATTTTGAACTGTGGAGATCACTTTTGTAAAATAATTCATACGAATCTTAGGGCCTTTGAGAAGATGTAAATGAGACTCTAATCTGCACGTCGGTAAGCTGAGCAAGATTCTCCCTGACCAGATACTCCTCTCTCCTCCTCGGCAAGCCTAGTGAATTTTATTCCAGCAGCATTCCCAAGTAACTTTCAGATGCCACATTCTGGCGGTATTAAAACAGTGCCAAGCGCTCAGTGCGTGACTAAGTTAAACATGCTTCCAAAATAATTACATATGTTTCCATATTACGTTACTGGCTGTTGCAAAAACCCTTCAAAAGAAGCATAAGAGAGAAGGAGGGTCATTCGGTGACCCTGTGTGGCTTGCCCAAATTCCGAGAAGCCGGTCAGCGGGGAGGAACAGACCCAAGCAGAGCCCATTAACGCCGTAATGTGCACATCCCTGCTCGGCTCCCAAAGCTTCACGGAAATCCCAACACAGACACCTGAGACAGCATTCGAGAACGGCCACGATGCAGACGAGTGAGTGTCTTGCGGTCTGGCCTTGAGGATGCTCTGCTGCCCTTCGCTCATGGAGGCAGAAACCGGACTCTGCTCCTTGAGCCGAAAGCAGAGGGTATGCTTCTCGGCAGGTAACCTCTGGGTTTAAACCAACAGGAGATCCTTGCACAGCACTCCTGGGACACGTCTCCAACAGGAAGGGTGACTTTCATAGAAAAAGCTGTTCCATTTGGGAGAAAGGTCTACTGAAGCCACAGAAGGATAACATGGTCACACTACAATTAACTTCACCTGTCACACAGCGAAACCCCAAAGCCTTCTGGGCACACAGCTGCTCTCTGGGCCGAAACTAAAACTCCCACTAAGAAACAGGTCAACCTTCTAAAACATTCTTTTGTGAACATCTTAGGTAAAAATTCCTTTGGCTTTGTCATTTTCCAGATGTCACACCTCTGCTGGCCTTACTTGAATTTAGGCACTTGAATCTGACCATGCCCCAGACACCCACCCAGCTGCCCGGTGACAACACAGAGGGACGTGGTGTGGCCACACCCTTGAGGAGCTCGCGCTGGGGGAGGGAAGGCTACACAATCACAGTTTTAAAGCAGCGTGCTGATTGCTTAGCTTTGGCTCTAACTAACTTGAATTTAAAAAAAAAAAAAAAAGAACCCAGTGCACCCAGAACACCCCTTATTCTATAAGAAGTGATCAGAGGTGCACATGGGGTCAAGCTGAAGTGTGGGGGCAGGCACAGGGGAGGCGCCTGTAGTCAAGGGCTCGTCCAGAGGGGTTAGCACACACACACCACGTGCAGGCGAGGAAGGCCCCCAAGCACAGGGACGACCCGGGAGCTTCAGGAACATCCAGGCATCCGGAGGAAGGAACAGAGAACAGGAAACCGAAAGCCTCCAAACGGAGCAGAAACACCCCAAGAACTCCCCAAATGGGCGACGGGTTTTTAGGAGACTACGTAGCCCAGAGCCCTGGTAGCACAGCAAGGAAGACACAGGGCCCCCAGGGCCCCTAGCTCGGTCCATGACCTTGGTTAAGACTCTTCTTTATTTATTTTATTTTTTTAATTGAGGTGCTACTGACATATTACATTATGTTACTTTCAGGGGTACAACGTAATGATCTGATATTTGTATGTGTCACGACCAACCGCCACAGTAGATCTAGTTAACATCTCTTACTGCACACAATTACAAAATTTCCTTTTCTCGGGATGAGAACTTTCAAGATCTACTCTCTTAGCAGCTTTCAAATATGCAAAATGGTATTGTTAACTAAGGTCACCATGCTGTGCATGACAGTCCTTGGTTAAGTCTCTGATCTTCTGGGAGCACCAATAAAACCACTGGAAAAACAAGAGATGTAAAAACTGACCTGCCTTTTTCACAGAACTGCAGAGAGGGTGAAATGAGACGATGGATTGTAAACTTGTTTGTGAACCGTGAAGTGAAACACAAATGTAAGAAGCCATTATCACCATTAACAACAACCATGTAAAACTGAGCTTTGCCAGGCTCCTGGGTGGCTCAGTCGGTTGAGCAACTGACTTCGGCTCAGCTCACGATCTCTCAGTTGGGGAGTTCGGGACCCACGTCGGGCTTGCTGCTGTCAGCCCGTCAGCACAGAGCCCGCTTCGGATCCTCTGTCCCCCTCTCTCTGCACCGCCCCTGCTTGCACTCTCCCAAAAGTAAATAAATATAAAAAATCCCCTGAGTTTTGCAACACACGTTCCTCCCACATTCTCCCACCCCTGGAGTACAGGCAGTGTCATTGGGCAACCTCAGCATCCAGGGCTGGAGGGCCTCAGACAGCTCAGGACCTGTGTTGTGTCACTCCGCTGAGGGATGACAAAGCTCTCTGACTGAGAGAGCCCACTGACGCTGCAAGACCACATTTTGTCTTTCCCGGATGGGCCTGAAGTCATCCAAACTCACAGCACGGCTAAGCAACCAAGGCGCTGTCTACGGCTCGACTCAGGAGCTGGCATCTACGGCAGAGCGCAAGGGCACGGCAGAGCGCAGAGGGCACTCAAGGGTCGTGTGACGATACGAGATGTTCGCGGCCTAAACCACAGAAACCGTCTGACGTCAGAGTCCCTGAGAAACGAATTCACGGAAGAGCCAGAGAACCCCGCTGCCAGCACACTCACTGTCACCCGTGGCACCTTGTCCTCTGCCTCTCTCCAGCTGACTCCAGTGGCGCTCTGACCTTTCCGAAGCTTGTACTCACACCACGGAAAGTTAACACGCCTGCGTGCCCCCCTCAGCTGGGCGCCAGATGGGCAAGCAACACTTCTCCCGGGGCTTTCCCCCCAAATCAGGCTGCGAGGTCCCAGTGAATGTAGGTAAACAACTCCCCGGCTGCCATACTCCTTCTCCACTCCCAAGGAAGACGGCTGGAGACGATGAGTCTGGGGTCAGAACTAAAAGAGGCCACGCGCATCGAACGGCCCAACCCTCCTGCTACAGCACAGCAAGCTGACTGCAGGACAGCCTGGCCTAGTGACAGAGCCGAAGCCAGAACCCCCTGGCCCGGCCCCACTCCAGAGCCCCTGCAGCAGCACTGCTCTGCCTTTCTCTTTTCCTGAGGAAGAAAGGTAAAGCAAGGGCCACGCGAAAGCCACTCCATCCACACGAAGGCCACTCAAGAGTTTATTTAGCACCTTTCATGTATTTATGTATTTATTTATTCATTCACTCAAAGACAGGCACTTCCCATCAACTGTACGAGCATGAACGTGTAACTTCAGCTGCATTTTGACTTGCTGCCTGTGTTCATGAAGCACAAACCCGCCCTGTGGTCCACAGCGCGCCCTTCATCGTAATACTTACCGTATATATAGCACAGCCACATGTCCACCTGCCTCCCTAGACCGCAAGTCCGCGAAGGCAGGCATCAGCTGTTATCACCTTTCTATCCCCAATGCCCAGCCTATGCGACACTCGGTAATAATGAACTCAGCTACTCAAACATTTTAAACCCGCATTAACAAAACCAATTCACTACGTTTTGTTGATGAGGTTTCATACCACACGGCTTAAATCTTATCGTGCGGATTTATCCTGTGTTCTCCTAGATTTCATTTGCTAAGTATTTCGTGAGCACCTACTATGTGCTAGACACGGCCAAGTGCAGATGACCTGGCAGTGACAGGAGCCAGAGTCCCTGTTCCTGTGGAGCTTGGAGTCTAATGGGGAACAGATGAAAACAAGATTAGGTTTGGTGAGAAAGCAGAGAAAAACCAGCCCTGGCCGCTGAGGGATGCACCTAACCAGGCGGTCCGCGGATAACACATGCGTCCTACAGTGCGTGACCACGTCCCTTCGGCCGCTGATGAGGTGCTGTATGGGGACTTCCGCGCCAGAAGTCACCGCAGAGCAGTGTGCAGGAGAAGAAACCAAAGAAAGAGGTAAGGCTCCAGGATTGCTCATGAATACAGACTAAAACCAGCATTTAGGGGCAACGTTCCAATGAGGAACTCCCGTGGCTACACTCATTTGAAATTCAAGGTACTCTAGAGGCCGACATTTAAGTGGTGAATTAACCCTACCAGTTAGAACTGCAAGGGCTAAGGATGAATTCTCTTTGACCAATTTATCAGCTCTGATATTTCCATTACAAGATCATGGAAATTACTGAGCACTTACCATGTGCTAGGAAGAGGTACCAAGCTATACGCTTTTCAGACATGTTTGTATTGATTTGTCTTTTTTAATGTTTGCTTATTTTTGAGAGAGAGAGTGACAGAGCACAAGTGGGGGAGGGGCAGAGAGAGAGGGAGACACAGAATCGGAAGCAGGCTCCAGGCTCTGAGCTGTGGGTACAGAGCCCGACGTGGGGCTCGAATTCACGGACCGCGAGATCATGACCTGAGCTGAAGTCAGATGCTCAACCGACTGAGCCACCCAGGTGTCCCAAGACATGTTTGCATTTAAACATCAGAACAATCCTGTGAGATGATAAGGGCTCCTGTCATCCCATTTCATAGATGAAGAAAGTGAGGTCTACACAAGTTTTAAAACTTGCCCCAAATTACACAGTTAGCAAAACCCAGGCAGCCTGCCTCCCCGGTCCCCGCATGAATGGCTGTGTGGCACGGAGCGGGAACAGACGAGGACAATCAGTACCATAGAGCACCTCACACACGAGACCATTTTGTGCCAATCAAACCAGTAGTCTGGTGTAATTCTGCACAACTACCTCCAATTATTCTGTGAAGGAAAGTGGGGTGGGTAGACCCCGGAATAAACAGAATCACTGGCAGATGTTCACAGAACGTGGCATCTATTTGCACAATATTCTCTAATCGGCCCACAGCACCCAAAGCCAGTCTGAGCTGGGGAAAGCAGGGGGCACTCGTGCCACCTGGAACGCCCACTCAACCTTGACACTGGTTCTCAACCTTCACTGTCCATCGGGATTACCAGGGGGAGCTTTCCAGACCTACAGCCGCCCAGGCTCCGTGCCTGAAGAGCCTATTTCAGCCGGTGTGCAGGGAGCACGCAGCTCTTCCCAGAGCCCCGGC
The DNA here is from genome assembly GCF_018350155.1 of Leopardus geoffroyi. Taxonomy (NCBI): domain Eukaryota; kingdom Metazoa; phylum Chordata; class Mammalia; order Carnivora; family Felidae; genus Leopardus; species Leopardus geoffroyi. The sequence goes on from NC_059327.1 coordinate 202,253,781, forward strand.
CCCGGACGCAGCCAGGGTGGGGAACCACTGCCCCAGATTCTCGCATGCTTCGGCTCAGCTCCCCAAACACTCGCTGGAACTCTTAAGTCTGAGGGACCCAGGCTGAGTAAGAGTGCTCGCCACCCACCCCACCCCCCAAAAAAAGGGTTTACAGTTTTCTCTGCCTTTAGGATAAAGACTCTAACGTCAGAGATGTATTCCAGTCCAAACCAAATAAATTGCCAGTGGAAAAAGTGCTCTTGTGTAAGTTTACATACAAACAACTTCCTTTAGCCTCCCTGTCAGTAGCCAGGGGACTCACTCTGGGCCGTGAGAGGCTGCAGAAATGAGAACCTCAGGGCGTGGCCGGCTGTCACACTCCACGTGCGCCCTCCCCCAGAAAGAGTGCCCGGCTGCCCTGCGGGTTCACCATTGGATCAAGAGTGGAAACGAGAGAGGCAGAGCTCAGCCGGGGGGCAGGGGGCCGGGGACTCCTGTCCTGGTACCACTGCCGAACAACGAGCAGTGTCCCGGCAGGTAAGTCTCTTCTCCCCGGTCACGGTCGGGCCAGCAGCTGATGAGAGGGTAAAGCATCAATGCAGGAGTTAGTTCAGGCTCCAGGGTCTAAAAAAAAGGGCTTTCTGCCGTCCACCAGTGAAGTACCCGAGGCACCTTTTCCCTCTCCCGAGGATCAAAAGTGCGAGCAGAGAAGGCAGCAATCAGCCGGCCAGGTGGCCAGGGCGCGCACACGACAGCCAAGGGGACACCATCAGAAAGAAGGGGTACCGCCAGCGATCGCTCATCCATTCCGCAGGCACCCGGGGCACCTTCTTCGCTGCACACCCCACTGACTCCCAGCTGCCGTTTACCGCGAGCCCCCTCGGCTCTAACCGTCACCGACCCCTTGGCTGTCGGTCGCCACGCCACAGACGAGGCCAACACTATCACAGGGAGGCTAGGAACCTTCCCCCTGGGCGATGGCTCCCTTTCCTCCTCTGGCTGCTTCCCGCCCTCGGCTGGCCCAGCGGTCCCCAGACAGCTATCCAGTGTCACGGGTCGTTCCGAGGCCAGGAGGGCCACAGATGCACGGGGCTAACGCATCCATCTGTCTCTAGCAGATCTCCCGCTTGTCCCACTGCTCACTTCTGTGGGCAGATGGGTTAGGAAAGGCTCTGGCCACTACCACAGAGCAACTCCACGCAGGTCCTCCCCAGGAGTGCGGACTGGGTAGCCAGCAGGGAAGACAGCTTTCCTCTCCAGAATTCACTGCGCATTCCCATCCCTAAAGCATTCGGGCAATGCCACCAAATACAGGCAGGAAAGAGCCTTCTCTCTCTAGGTCAGTGTGTGTGTGTGGGGGGGGGGGGGTGTCCGGTGGGGCATCTCTAACTCGGCATAAAACAGAACACGTTCCCCCCGCCCATGACACAGGATGTGCAACACAGGTGCTCACTGGGGTCACCAGGCAGACATGCTTTAAAGAGTTTCACACAAGAATTCCAGAAATGCTGCTCCCCCAGCGCCAGTCCCCGCGTCTGTGAGGTTTGGACGGCAAAGCATCTCCACCGTGCACCACGCAGGTGCCTCCTGGCAACCTCGTGTGACACACTGAGTGCGTTTCATTGTGCCCACTTTTTAGATGAGGTCACCAAACGTCACAGACCCTCAGGGACTTTCCCAAGGATGCCCAGCTACTATTGGAACTGGGGCACAAGGTCTCTTGATTCCAGAACCCATCCTGTTGCCAGCATCCCCCCGCGGTCCCGGCAGAGACCCTCACCTCCTCTCGGGAGTGCAGAAAGCAGGTCTGTCCTCCAGGGCCCTCGCCACGCCGGGGACAAGTCCAGCATTTCCATCAGAAAGCATGTGCTTACCCGAGCAGGCTACGCAGGGCAGCATGGTCTGCGTGGGTTCTGACAGCAACGTGCAGAATGGGTGCAGAGAGCTCTCTGACGAGGCAGAGAGAGAGTGAACTTGGCTACCGCGGCAGTGCAGCCGCGGCCGGGCGAGGTGCCAAGCCAGGGCTGAAACGGGGGGACCACACAGACGAGCAATGCGCATGGAGTCCAGTTAGACATCGGGACGGGGGAAGGGGAGCGAGCGAGAAGGGGGAGGCTTCCAGTGGAAAGGGCTGACGAGGACGGACGCCGCTAACCAAGTAAAACCAGGGCAGGAGAAGCAGCTTGGAGGAGAAATGAGGGAATATTTGACTTGAGAAGCATGAGGACCAAGTGAGGAACCCACTTCACCATCTTTGATTCCAGAGTCCAGCACAGGCTACACACTTCGGGGATGTCCGCGGAAGAGACAACAGGAGGAAGGAAGGAAATGGACCGGGGTGGAAACGGCCATTAGGTAGCGGGTCTCTGGGTTCCGGAGGCAGGGACAGAAACCGGGCCACCATCAACAACCGTGTTCAGTTCACAGACTCACCTACTTCGTCCACAAGCATCCGAGCGTCTGGATGTGCCGGGTGCCACATCAGCCCCCACAAGGTGCTGCTAAACATGAGCTCAAAGCCAACAAGGGAGGCGAACTGCACAAATGGTCAGTCCGTGAATCACGACGGAAGCGAGGACTAGGCGGGAACCGCAGAAGCAGCGGTTGAGGTCGCTCACATCTCCTAGTGTTCAGGGCCCCCCCCCACCCACCGTTCCGACGTCGTCCAGAAGGCACGGCACCTTCAGTCCTCCAGGGCATCACAAGGACCATGCAGGGGTCACCTGAGCAAAAGTCCCAAGTCCAAAGGTGAGGGCCACGACAGTTTGATTTCCAACAAGCCCCCGAGTGACAGTGGTATGTACGTGGACCAAAGGGCCACGGTGAGGGACAAGGGAGAAGACAGAGGCAGGGCAGGCCCCAGGTGAGGCACTATTAACACTCGGGGGCTGGTTCTGTTTCTGGACACTATCTCGGTACCCGACGCTGATCGAGTCCCCCAAACTCTCCAAGCTTTGGATTCCTGATGCCAGAATGAGGGCGAGCACTGCCCTGATAGTGTCCAGAAGGAAAGAACAAATTAAATGTGTGGGGACAGAAAGAGTGTATTTAAAAACTTTACATTTATGGTAATTTGTGAAGGGCGAGTTTTGGGTAATTTTTTAAAAAACATTTATCTGTGTATATTTCTGCATTATTTGATTTCTTTGCAATGTGCATATAACATTTTTTGGAAGAACATGAAAAATTTTTTAAAGGGCCAAAAAGTCCATACATATATCCTCTAGAAGAGTTTTCCCATGGATGATGAAATCAAATGCTCAGCAACCAGTATCTTTTCAATAATTCAACTTTTTATTTTGGAATAATGGTAGATTTACATGCCATTGTAACAGCAAATACGGAGAGATCTCATGTACTCTTTACCCAATCTCTCCCGGGGTGACGTCCCACAAAACCACAGGGACCATCACGCCAGCATCCTGACACTGACATGGGTAAGATGCAGAACATTTCTCCCACCACGGGGACCCTTCCTGTGGCCCCCTTACAGCCACACCTCCCTCCCTCCCATCTCCTCCCTGCCTCCTAAGCCCTGACCCTCCTCTGGTCACCATCTCTGTAATTTTGTCACTTCATGAATGTTATATAAATGGAATCTTACAGTATCAAATCTTTGCAAATTGCTTTTTCTCACTCAGTGTAATTCTCTGGAGACTCACCCAGGTGGTGACGCGTGTCAGTGACCTGCTCCCTGTCACCGGGGAGTCGAGTTCCACACCGTGGCTGCACCACTGTTCGACCAGACGCCCCCTGGAGGACACCTGGGCGTTTCCGGTTTCTGGCTCCCGTGTGGTAAGGCCGCCGGGACTCCTGTGGGTGGGCTCTGCGTGAACACGAGTCTGCGCGTCCCGGGGACAGACGCCCGGGTGGGGGGGGGGGGTGGCACTTGCTGAGTCACGCGGTGGTGGCTTGTTCTGCTTCGTCAGAAACTGCCAGACTGCTGTCCACAGCTCTGGTCCCATCACCGCCCCCCTCCCCCGAGGCCACGTGTGAGGGGTCCCGTTTCTCCGCGTCCCCGCCAGCCCTTATGCTGGCCACTCTCGCAGGTGCGTCGTGACACCTCGCTGGGGTCGAGTTCGCGTTTCCCTGACGGTTGGTGAAGTTCAAGTACCTTTCGAGTGCGCGCTGGCCACCTGCACGTGCTCCGTGACGAAAGGGCTCTTCATGTCCTCCGCCTGTTTTCTAACTGCATTGCTTGTTTGCTGAACTTGGAGAGAGTTTTACGCATTCTGGATAAGGGTCCTTTACCATATACACGGCTTGTAATATCTCCTCCCGGTCTGCGGCTCCTCTTTGGGAGAGCAAAAGCTTTTAACGCAGATGAAGCCGCCCACCAGCTCTCCGTTCCGCGGACCGCGCGTCACTGCGCGGCGGGAGTGAGGGCTCCCTGCCAAGCCCTACATCTCCAGGATGTCTGTTTTTCTTCCTCAGGTTTTATAGTTTTACATCTTCTACTTAAGTCTGCAATCCACCTTGAGTTCATTCTTGTTTACGGTTGAGACTTAGGCCAGGGCTCATTTGGTGGCCCGCGGATGGCCAGGCGCTCCGGGCCACCAGCTCCACTCTGCGATGCAGCGAGAGCGATGCCAGGACCTCACCCCAAGACAGGTGAGTCTTGTTTGGGAAACTTTAACTCCAACTCTATTCGGGGCAATGTGAAGTGTCCAGTTTCAAAGTTTGAAAGAGCATAGTTCTGAGTATTCTTACCTTAAAATTCTGATTTCCACCTATGGTGGATACTATTGACATGAATATCACAAATGAAGCCTAAACAACCAGCTAAAACATGCAGCGAGGAAAACAACGGGCATGTGTGTGTCCTGATTAGGGTTTGTTTCCCACTTATTGGGGGAAGAGGTCCTCACCATAAACGCCGTGAGCGGATAGTTAACATCTGTGCTAACGCAAACCTGAAGTGCTCTCTCTTGTGAAACGTTAGGGCTGACGTCTACACGCTCAACATGAGAACACTTTGCACTCAGTGACCGCAGGGCAGTTTGGTCAATGGCAAAGCTATGAAAAGGCGACCACCTCGTGGCCATTCTGACCCACGTTCAGCTCTTGGACCCTCCAGGAGTCAGGAGCCCGTGGGGTCACATCCTCTGACTCAGACGATCTGTGCTGGCTTCCGCACTGCCACTTTCGGCTCTGTGACTCTGGGAGGCTCCCTCAACCCCTTGGAGCTAACCGCCCTCATCAGCAGTCGGGGATAAACCCCACCTCTCTCGGCCAGTGAACAGTGCGAACTGAAAGCGAATGTGGGCCTCGTGGCCTCACAGTGCCCGGCACGCAGTAAGCCCCTCCGGACCTAGCATCACGGTCATCGAAGGGAAGTGAAAACTTTCTTTTTCGCTTTCCCAGGCTCACCCCACATGCGGTTAGCGGTTAGCAAAGGACAGCAACAACAACAAAAAACTTGCTCAATTTTTAATAAGAAACGTTTAGAGCAAAACACAGGGGAGGAGGAGGAAGAGAGGGAGACAGCGGAGGGAGATGCGCTGACGGCACTCACTGCCGACCTCCTTCACTCAGGCAATCATCGGGCCCCACCAGTCGGAGCGGGCAGGTGCCTCCCCCCCCCCCCAACTCAGGACAGCCTCTCCCCAGGTGTTCAGAAATGGGTTCAAGGCTGACACCTTGAAATGGGCGGGCGGGGTGTGCTTTTGGGTAAGAGAGCTACAATTTCCTTAAAGAAACCACAGCAGAGAAAGTGACCCACATAGGAGGTACCAACTGCTATAAATACTTGGTGGCAGAGGCTGAGGTCATGCCTTCTGCACAGGAGACACCCAAATAAAACTGGCCAAAATAGCAGAGAAAGTGCCTAGCGGAAAGCCAACAGCGTGGGCACAAATCAGATGCTGCCCGGTCACAGAAACATTTACACCCCAGTCACGGGGACCCCTAGCCCGTGTCCCCTGCTCTGTCCTGTCTCTTTGCACATTCCATAATGCTTTCTCACTGCGCTAGCAAAGCATGTGTATCAACCCACAAACGTCAGAGCCCTGCTAGCCTGACCCCCACGGCCCCTCAGCAAAACCCACAGACGAGTGAAATGTCTCCCAAGTGCGAGAGAGCAGGAAAGTCTAATCCACCATAGCAGGCATCAAACCCACTTAGCCACTTGTAGGCAAACAGTCTAGTCCCGGGTGACTCCCACAGGGTTGGGGTAACAGTTCCCCCACCAGAGGGGCATTAGCACTGACCTTGACTCAGGCGGTTTGAAATCACAGCCACTCGGTGTCGGGTGAGCTATCGTAAGGACCCAAACCGAATCTCTGAAAAGCGTCCAAGACCTGGACAGGATGTGGCAGAAATGGCCGTCCCGAGGACCACCCAGAGACCTCCCCTCTGCACCCCTTCTCCCTGACAGGGCCCGTCCCTCCCTGCACCTGTGGGGCCCTGTGCCCCCGGCGGGCTCTCCCCTCCCCCCGTCCCAAACACGCTTTCAGGAGCCGCTCCTCGGAAGGCACCCCGCACGGGATGCAGTCAGTGAATGTTCCCTGAAATGAGTAAACGGCAGTTGCTTTAACTTAACAGGGGCCTTTTCAAAAGCGTTCTCTCTTGGAAATGAGGCCACGAGCTGGGGCAGGCAGCTATGCCTCTCTCTACTCTGGTTTTCTCGTCTGTAAAATGACAAAGGCTGACGATAGCCACGCGCACCCACAGGGCTGTCGTGAGAAACCACGTGACCCAACTCGTGAAACAAGCTCGGCGTACAGGGCCAGGCACCCGACAGACGCCCAGGAAAGGTCGTTATCATTAGTGGTTACCGGCCAGCGCTCCAAGGGCAAGAGAGTCTATCCGATCTGCAGGCATCATCACAGAAGGACGGCCCCGCAACCCCTGGGGTGGAGGTGTGAACAGCGTGTGTCAGGTGCTCGCTATGTCTTTTTACAAACGCCTCCAAGAGGCACGCTTGTATGTGCACGTACGCTGGAGAAGGGCCGGGAGGAAATACCCCAAATACTACTAGTGGTTATTACCCCAAAGGCCGTGAGAGAAGCATCCACCTTTCGCTCTCCTTCTCACGGAACTATTGGGATTGTCCTCAGTGAGCATCTATGCCCCCTGTGAAGTTCGTCAAAGGGATTGCCCGCCACCCTTCGAAGGAGCGGGCTGCATCAGGAGGGCGCAGTGAAGCCGAGCGAACCCGGGTGTCGGGCCCAGGTGTGACGAGCGCCCGGGAGCCACAGCACAACTTCCTGTGAACACAGAGCACCGTCCCTCCACCTTCTCTCTCGGGCGATAACCCAAGACTCGGACGTGGTGAATTTTCTACGCGAGCTCAGCTTTTGGCACGCGTCTCCCTCAGCGTGGTCGGGGCCGGGGGGTTGGGGTCCCGTCACCCACCCTGCGGGATCTGGAACCGCCCTTCCAAACTCCACCAGCGTGCGCCCGTGCCCAGCGCGGGTGGCCCGTCCCTTGGCGTCTGAAATTGGACCGCAATGCCTCGTGGTCACAAAAGCGCCTCACGCGTGCTCATTTCCACCGCGCTTGGCACAGTGCAGACAGCGGGTCGGGGAGTCCCACGCCGGGAGGCAGCTCAGCAAACACTATCCTCACTCTCCCGGGAGCGGACACGACACGTCTCTGGTAACTCGGCGGGTCACCGCCTGCGGCAGGACAAGGCCAGGTCTCCCGACCCCCAGAGGGGTGCTGGCACCCAGTCCCACAAAAACTGCTCCTAGGCTTGGCTCGCCCTGAAAGCGCTGAACGTCCAGAGGGTAAGTATGCTCCCTCTGGGACTGCGCGGCCCAGAGTCCCGAACACCGGCTGCTGGAGAAGCAGGACTTTCGGAGGAGACTTCCTGACGATCCATCGGAAAGAGAAGGCAGCTGAGAGGGAAGGGAATTCACACAGACTACGATGAGTCAGCCATCAGAACACACAAAAAGCAAGACAAAACGAAACAATCCCCCTGAGGGGAAGCATGAAGTCTGATGAGCAAATTCTGAACAGATCCACAACACTGGAAACAGGGTCGTCGAGGTGCAGGGCCAGCAGACAGGCTGCGTCCACGTTACCCGTGGACCTACAACCTCCGAACTTGTGGGGTGAGAGGGCTCTCTGGAATTTGTCGGAAAGGCCATTTTAAACGGTACCATTTGATTCCCACCACAAAAATGAATGTACGTTTCTACACACACATACACACCATACCTATGGGAATTACACACACACACACACACACACACACACACACATGCTCAGTTCACATATCTGGGAAGTGTGATGATACCATGATTATTATGCAAAATCGTTCTGGTATGCAGAAACTCAGAGTGTGGTATGCGGTGGTCCATGTTTGGGGGTGGGGGGAGTCACCCTTCTCTGGATGTCAGCAAAACCCAGTGGCTTTATACACAGATTTCAGGCTGTCGCTACACTGGATAAAGGAAAGAAGAAAAAAGAATTTAATTATCAAGGAAGCAGATTTAATTGCTAAACGTACCTGCTTCCCAAAACAATCTTGTAAGTCACATGGCAAATACAATTAACACAGGCAACGTCTACAAATTGAGAGGGTTCCTAGCAAGGTTTCCTTTCTCTTATCAAGAAAGCCACAATCCCTAAAAGAAAAAGGGTCTAGACTTCTCCCTTAGAACAAATCTGTATCAAATGGTTTGAAGAGTCAAGACAATTTAGATACGGTTTGAGATTTAAAAGCAGAAAAACCTATATTATTTTCCCACCTGCACTGCCTTTTGACTAGACTCAATGAAAAAATTCTCTCACTCTGAAAATTCCCTTCTGCGTGCATGCACACACACGGCTTATAATCCAGGAGGAGGACAAAACAGTGGTACATAATTATTAACTTGTGAAAGGCGATATATATTTTATGCCAGCCTGCCGCAAAAGCAAACAAATTTGGAAATTTAGAAGGCTTAAGTTCAGGTCACGGCTTACCCACCTATATGAGACCAGACAAATTACCTACGTAATCTCTCTTGGCTTCGGTTCCCTACTCTTTAAAATAGGCCCAATTTTTTTTTTTTTTTTTAACCTAGCTATGAGATTGGCAAGGAACACACATTTGAGAACATACTGCATTGTCAAGGGTGTGGAAGGCAGGCACTCTCAAACACCGACAGGGCGAGGGTAACACGGCCCAACCCTGATGAAAGGGAACACAGCATCACCAGTCTCGACCCCAGGTGTGCACGCCCCTCGATCCAGCAGTAAGAAGACCCACTGTTTCTTCTTCCAAGAGACTGGGAAGCACCTAAACGTCTAGCAGTAGGGAACTGGCAGGAAATAGTGTTTAGGTTACACCTACATCCGTGGTTTTAAAAGAAGACACAATTCTCCATCAATGCTTGGCTGCGCTCAGACCACCTCGCGAGGGTGCAAACGTAGCAGGTCACGCGGTTACAGGAGGCGGACGGGGGACTGGAGCGGGGCCCCTTCTGAACGCCGCCCCGCTGCCTGTACAACACACTCAAAATCCAGGACTAAAGCAAGCATTTTTGACTTGACTACAAGAGCAATTAAGGTGACTACTAATAGTGACCCCACGGGATCGTCGTGTTGATTAAATAAGGAACAAAATGACGGCGCAATTTTAATTTTTTTTTTTTTCAACGTTTATTTATTTTTGGGACAGAGAGAGACAGAGCATGAACGGGGGAGGGGCAGAGAGAGAGGGAGACACAGAATCGGAAACAGGCTCCAGGCTCCGAGCCATCAGCCCAGAGCCCGACGCGGGGCTCGAACTCACAGACCGCGAGATCGTGACCTGGCTGAAGTCGGACGCTTGACCGACTGCGCCACCCAGGCGCCCCATGACGGCGCAATTTTAATCGGGGTGTCAGAGAAGCGGTCACGGAAAGGGAGCCGTTCACAGCTCAACCGTAAGCAGGGCTCTCACGCGGGGCTTCAGGAAAGGGCTTATGCAACGAGCTGGAGTGTAAGGTTGGTGACAGTGAGAGAGAGACAAGCCCACATGTGTAGACTGCACCTAGATCATGAAGGCCTTGAACGCCAAGCCAAGGAATCTGCGCGTCTTAACAACGGAAGACCACAAAGGGGGTCTGTACAGACGTGGAATGCTAAGAGCAGGATACCGTATGTGATTTAATCCAGACACATGATAGGCTGCAGAGGGGTTAGGAAGCTATCCTAATACAGACAAGACACAACTGGGAGACTGACCGAGGGTACTGGCCCTGGAATCACAGTGCTCTCTGCGTACAAGCACCAGGCATTTATTTCTATAGCACTGCCAACTTAAATCCAGGCCGCAGCATTCGAGAACCATGTCTGTGTTAACCATCTTGGCCCACGATAACAAAATACCGCAGACTGGGGGCATGACCGACAGGAACGTATTCCTCACAGTTCAGGGGGCTGGAAGTCCAAGATCAAGGTGCCTGTCGATGCAGATCCTGGCAAGTCTCCTCGCTGTGGGTTCATCGTGGGGACAGCACGCGAGCTCCCCGCTGTCTCTTCTTACAAGGACCCTCATCTCATCGGACCGGGCCCTGTCCTCATGACCTCGTCTAACCCTATCTACCTCTGAAAGGCTCACTCCACCACGTTGGCAGTCATGTGGCTTCACCACGTGAATCTGGGGGGCCCGTAACAACACCCTTTCGATCATGTGGAAACAGCAAATGAATAGGAAAAAAGGTAAATTATATGTAAATAAGTTAATATTGTTTACATTGATGATAACCATAAAGGCCAATTTAAAATTTCTGTGATAAGGGTTGCCTGGGTGGCTCAGTCGGTTAAGCGTCCGACTTCAACTCAGGTCACGATCTCACGGTCCGTGAGTTCGAGCCCCGCGTCGGGCTCTGGGCTGATGGCTCAGAGCCTGGAGCCTGTTTCCGATTCTGTGTCTCCCTCTCTCTCTGCCCCTCCCCTGTTCATGCTCTGTCTCTCTCTGTCTCAAAAATAAACGTTAAAAAAAAATTTTTTTTTTAAATAAATAAAATTTCTGTGATAAGGGGCGCCTGGGTGGCTCAGTCAGTTGAGCGTCCGACTTCAGCTCAGGTCATGATCTCGGGGTTTGTGGGTTTGAGCCCCACGTCAGACTCTGTGCTGACAGCTCAGAGCCTGGAACCCATTTCGGATTCTGTGTCTCCCTCTCTCTCTGCCCCTCCCCTGCTCGCACTCTCACCGTCTCTCAAAATGAATGAAGAAGGGGCGTCTGGGTGGCTCGGTCGGTTGAGCGCCCGACTTCGGCTCAGGTCATGATCCCGCGGTCCGTGAGTTCGAGCCCCACGTCGGGCTCTGTGCTGACAGCGCAGAGCCTGGAGCCTGTTTCAGATTCTGTGTCTCCCTCTCTCTCTCTGACCCTCCCCCATTCATGCTCGGTCTCTGTCTCAAAAAAATAAATAAATGTTAAAAAAAAATTTTTTTTTAAGTGAATGAAGAAACATTTAAAGGAAAACTATTTCACTGCAGATTGCACATTTAGCCTTCCCTCAGTCACACTGTGGCAGGTACACAGACTTTTACTCCCGGCTTTACCACCAAAACCACGCTAGCTTCTCCCCGCTTCCCAGTTTGCCAGTGCAGTCAGTGAGCTGACCCACAGTTCCGTACTTTAGTACCAACAAAGGTTAGAAAACTAAACTTCACTGGCCAGGCGGACAAGCTAAGACCAACGGTGAAGGGCACAAAAGATGACATCCGCAGGGATGTGGGTCCAGCACACAATGGACAGTCAAGAGCCAGCTGCGGACAAAGGCGACTTTCCTAACAATGAATGAAAAGTGTAGTGATACCAGGGGAATATTACTGAAGCCTCTTAAACCTCCGAGGTGATGGCCCCAGAGTGCACAGTCGCTCTGATTTAAATGTCTGTGTGAAAAACTTCCAGAGACCATACGATTTCTACAGAATTCCCAACACATCTGTCATTTCATATTGTTACCCTCAAGAGAAAGATGAGAGACTGAATCTACACAAAGACAAGGGGCCAGACCACGTATACACACGACTCTGACCCACAGTCTGATACAACCCGCCCAGGGAGCCGGCCCCTCACCTACAACAACCTACCCCCTGACCCACAGTGACCCACCCAGGAAACTAGTCCCTTACCCACAGTGACCCGCCCAGGGAGCTGTAAGTCAGATCTGCAGGAAGTCAGATTGCTGTCTCTAATCACAGTCCAGGAACCCAGACAATGACCCCTGTGACCTTCGGCCAGGACTTGATCGATAACGGACAGCTTCCCTAATTTCTGTCCTGCTTCAGACTCAGGACCAACCCGAGAAAGCCACACCTACTGCCCTGACCAGCCGCATGGACGCCCCCTTCCAGTGGGCCTCCCCAGCCTCCTGAGCAACCCCAGCCTCCCTGGCCTCCCCAGCCTCCCAGCCCCCCCAGTCCCCATCAGGCCCACCCGAGCGCCCTTTCCTCCTCTGGGAAGCTCCCCCACTGCTCTGCCCGCCTCCAAACACAAGTGTGGGTGGCTGACCCCCTGCTCCAGCCAGCGCTGAATCAACAGCTTTTGCCTTTCTCATGTTTGGTCTTCATCTGTTTCCACACAAAAAGGTCTAAAAGCAGGGGTTTTTCTCCAGGTGGGCACTCTGTAACTTAGAAGCCCGCTGCGGCATATCCCAGGTCTGCAGACATCGTCATATCCCCCCCGCCCCGGTCCTTGCCGCAAAGCCCCACGTGTTGGGACTTCTCAGTCGCTGCCGCACGGCCAGGGAACGACCAAGTGTTAAGGAAAGTTCGAGGGCTTTGGGGGGAAAACCCACAGTGCGTCAGCCTTTCATTTTTCCACTCACAACCGTGTGACCTTGAAAACCTCCCGATACCTCTACGCCTCTGTCTTCATGTTTAATACAACTACTATTTACCACTAGGCTTGTATCAAAGGGGACGCTGTATTCACAGTAGCTCACACTTACTCCCAGCTGTGGGCACCGTCGCCCCGGCCACCTCTCCCCCAGACAGAGCAGCAGACGCCTCGGGACGAGGCTGATGACCCCGCGCCCCGGCCCCTTTCATTCAGCGACGTGCAGTGGCATCCAGACTCACGGAGGGTCACCAAAGGACAACATTTGTTTCCAGTCTTCAGCTTAGGCGTAGGTCCTTCCAACTCACACTCCCCGGCCCGTCACCGGAAAGTGATTTTCCCATGTCGGCCCTTACTTCCACTTTTAGCAACTCGGACGCACCCCCAGTAACGCCTTCTCAACTCCTCTTCGGCACCAACAACAAAACTTTCATCGGCCACACCGTTCCGAGTGCCTTCCGTGCGGAGCTAGGACCCGGGCACTCGGCCGCACAGCCCCTCCTCCCGCAGCACCCACGCGCTGGCCCCGGGGGCCCCGGGCAGCCTCGGCGGCACGGCAACTCCCCCGGTCCCCGCCGCACCGGCCCAGGCGGCCCTGAGGGGGCCGGCACGTGGGTGCACAGCAGCGCTCCAAATCTCGCTGCCGACGGCAACACGCCCCAGGTCGCAGGCTCCCAGCCCTCACCGCTGCCACAACGACCCAGGCTGGGTGACGCTCCTTACCCCTTCCCACCGGAGGCGAGCCGTGACGACAGCCGGTAACGCCGATCGGTCCCATCCCGCTCAGCGCTCGCCGCACGCCTCGCCCACACCAAGCTCCTGGTGGTCGTCGCCCCGCGCCCCCGCTCCCCTTTCCAAGCAGGGGTGTTTCCACGTGGTCCGGGAGGCTCACAGAAGTCCCCGATGAGCCCCAGATTCCACACGGCCAGGACCTGAGTGGCAGAGCCAGAAAGCCAGCCCGGGTCTGGGGGCCTGGGTCTCTGCCATCACCCCCACAGCTCTCCCTGAGCTCGGCAGGCAGCTGACAGACTGCCGGCATTCGGAGGCTTCAGAAGTGCCCTCCGCGGCGGGACGATGGAGGGTTCGGTGTCGAGGAGGCAGTAAGAACCCTTTGGATCTGTGAGGCTGTCTCACCCAGAGGACGGACCAAGCACCACGTGCGATGTTCTCCACGCACTGAACAGCAGCTCCCTTCGTACTCCCCAAATACAGGCGCGGCTGGCATCGGGGGCACAGGCGTGGCGACACTCGACTGGGCCTCGCCGGACAGGTGTCCAACGAGGAGGGAGGCACAGGCTCTTGTCTCCCGGCCCAGGCCGGCCCAATGGGCTGAACATCGAAAACTCTAAATGCGGTCACGACGTCCGGAGGACTCCTTTGCCGTGATAACTTCCTCCCTGCACTAAGCACGCAGAGAACTCAGGGAAAGCCACCCAAGTGGGCCCGGCCGGCTGGAATCTTCACACAGCTGAGAGCCTCGGCTGCTCGGTGCCACTGTGGCAGTCCCACTCCTGCTCCACGGCCCACCTCAGAACCGTGTCCTCTGCCCTCCCATCCGCGCCCCTGCAGCCCGAAGCATCTGGTTCCTGCCTCTGCCAGCATCTGCCGCGCGCCCCGGGGCTGGGATCCTCCCCACAGACAGGTGCCCAACCTGCCACACGGCTGAGGGAGGGACTTCAGGGAGCACGGACACGGACGACCTGCAGCACCACGAGGGGCGGGCGCCCTGCAGGTCAAAGGCAACAAGAGCCACTCGGCCTCCGGGCAGGAGTCGCCATGAGCGATTGAGCTGCACCCTGGACAGCTCCATCGTGACAGTCCCTGGGCACACCAGTCAACTTGGTGCCAAGACACCAGAAAGTCCCAGCACATACAGAGGCCGTGCCCAGGCTTGGGCGTTAGCATCCGAATCCCACCTCCCCTGTGATCTTGAGCAAGTTATTCAACGTCTCCTCACCTCTTGTCTTTAAACTGAGATACAACTGGGACCCCGGGATGGCTCAGTCGGTTGAGCACCCGACTTCGGCTCAGGTCATGATCTCGCGGTCCGAGAGTTCGAGCCCCGCATCGGGCTCCGTGCCGACAGCTCGGAGTCTGGAGCCTGCTTCGGATTCTGTGTCTCCCTCTCTCTCCGCCCCACCCTTGCTTGTGCTCTCTCTCTTTCAAAAATGAATAAACATAAAAAAAAAAATTTTTAAACTGAGATACAACTGAGACATAACAGCGTACCGGTTGTAGGTGTACAACGTGAGGATGTGACGCCCTGTGACATGATCCCCGTAAGCCGAGTTCACGAGAATCACCATTTGGAAAGCATTGCCAGCTTTTCTTCTTGTCACGAGAACCGAAAAAGAGGCGATCCAGCGCTGACAACACCTGCAAGATTTGGACATGCCGACCCCGCGGAGTGGCCGCAGAGATGAAGCGAGAGACAGGTGCGTGGGACCCGGAAAGCACTCAACCAACCGAGGCGGTCCTGAGGGTGGAGGGGACACAGAACTCCAGAATCCGGAAGTTCCAACATGAATACCACAGTCTCCTTTTCCACCCCTGTCGTCTGCCTCATCATAAAGATACGGCACGTCTGAGCTTCTCAGCGGGGGGTTCCCTCAAAATTCCCACGTTGAAACTGAACCCCCAAATGAACGGTCTTAGGAGGCAGGGCTTTGGGGAGGCAATCGGGTCATGAGGGTGGACCCCCCTGAGTGGGATCAGTGCCCTTATAGAGGGGACCCCAGAGAGCCCCATCGCCCTTCCGCCACAGGAACACACGGCAAGAGGACACCCTCTGGACGCCAGGAAGCGGGCCCACGCTGGACACTGAACCTGCCAGCAAACCGATCTTGGACTTCTAGCCTGCACAGCTCCAGAAATCGATTTCCGTTGTTTGCCAGCCACCCGGTCTCCAGTATTCTGCTACAGCAGCCTGAACAGACTGACACAGAGGGCCACTCTTCAAGAACCGGAAAATCCAAATAACCCATCTGGAGAAAAACATCAAGTGACGTATGACCTCTTAACACACAAATCTGAGTTAATCGGGAAGAGGGGATTTTAACGAGAAAACACCAAGCCACATGTCCTCAAGATTCATCCTGGTTGTAGGGGCGCCTGGGTGGCGCAGTCGGTTAAGCGTCCGACTTCAGCCAGGTCACGATCCCGCGGTCCGTGAGTTCGAGCCCCGCGTCAGGCTGTGGGCTGATGGCTCAGAGCCTGGAGCCTGTTTCCGATTCTGTGTCTCCCTCTCTCTCTGCCCCTCCCCCGTTCATGCTCTGTCTCTCTCTGTCCCAAAAATAAATAAACGTTGAAAAAAAAATTAAAAAAAAAAAAAAAAAAAAAAAGATTCATCCTGGTTGTCACCGTCACACCAGAACTGAGAACTCCTTGCTGTAAATGTTCCAGAAATCCTCTACTGTTCAAGAGTCATTCAAAATACAGGATTCCAGAACAATTTTCGAACGCATTCCCCTTTTCTCTTTGGATATCTGTTACGCGTGTCTTCATCAAACACCCACGAGGAGGCCTGTGTCCTGCTCCCAAGAAGCCATTTCTGTACACAGCTCCTGCTAGAACATTCCACACGGGCTGACAGCCCCAAACCCAACTCCACCCACCGTGGCTAAAAATACCCTAGTTTTTGCGGCACCATTACCTAGTGTCCAGCACAAGAACCCATCACTATTACCCCGTCTTTTTGCCTTTTCTTAGTATTTTTTATGATTAAAAACTGACCCCCAAAGGAGCTTTCCTCGGTGCTATCTGCCTCCAGCGGCACCGCATGCCACACACACGGGCGCCATCGACTAGCATGCACCTGTTCAAGCAAAACTGAACTCACTGACGCAGCAGCACACAGACCTGAGCGGACAACGTGAGGTTTACAAAGCGAGGGCACAACTTAGCTATGACACGGGCAGGGAAGGAACACGTTGGAAGAGGGTGTTTGAAAACATACAAAAGCTGTGTTCTAACACCTCCAAGGATTGAAAGGTCACTTCTTTTCCATATTGGAAAACGGATAATGAGTGGAAAGGTAATTCTTGAAACTACTATCCAATATTTCAGGCTGTGTTAGATAATCCAACTGAGAAGCCTTTTTTTTTTTTAACATTTATTTATTTTTGAGACAGAGAGAGACAGAGCATGAACAGGGGAGGGGCAGAGAAAGAGGGAGACACAGAATCCGAAACAGGCTCCAGGCTCCAAGCTGTCGGCACAGAGCCCGACGTGGGGCTCAAACCCACGGACCGCGAGATCATGACCTGAGCCGAAGTCGGACGCTTAACCGACTGAGCCACCCAGGCGCCCCGAGAAGCCATTTAAAAATAAACCTTTTCGGGGCGCCTGGGTGGGTCAGTCAGTTGAGCGTCCGACTTGGGCTCAGGTTCATTGAGTTCGAGCCCCGCGTCGGGCTCTGTGCTGACAGCTCAGAGCCTGGAGCCTGCTTCGGATTCTCTCTCTCTCTCTCTCTGCCCTTATCCCACTAATGCTCTGGCTCTCTCTCTCAAAAATAAACAAACATTAAAAAACAGGTTTTTTTAAATAAACCTTTCCTCCAGGATGAGGAGCACAATAAAACCACATCTGACCACATCCTTGAAACAAGAAAGGATGGGACTTTAAAAAATATATATAGGGGCACCTGACAGCTCAGTCAGTTAAGTGTCTAACCCCTGATTTCAGCTCAGGTCATTAACTCACAGTTTCATGGGCTCAAGCCCTGGGTTGGGGTTTTCACCGACAGCATAGAGCCTGCTCAGGATTCTCTCTCCTCCCTCTTTCTGACCCTCCTCTCTCTCTCTCTCTCTCTCTCTCTCTCTCTCTCTCTGTCTGTCTCTCTAAATAAATACAATATTTTTTTTCAGGAATTACAAAGGAGTTCTTAAAATTTTTTTAAATTGTAACAATGAAAAATTCATAGAAGAGTTTGGAGAAAATGTTTGAGAAATCTTCCAAAAAAGGAAAACAAAAGACAAAGAAGTGAAGAAACAGAAGAACGCAGACCTATAGAGGAGTTCAATGCTCAGAATAAAGGACAGGCGTCCACGGATGGGACAGACTTACCAAGTGTCCGACACAAGGAACAAAAACAAGACCCACATCATGGCATTACCATCACAAAATTTCTAAACACCTGGAAGAACAAAGGCCTAAAAGATCATGCAGAAGAAAACGCGAGTCACATGCAAAGGAAAGGCTTTGGACACACTGACCATCACATTGGAGGCTGGATCTGAGCACTATCTTCAAAATTCTGCAGGAAAATGCTTTCTAGCCCAGAACTCTATACTCAAATGACCAAGAACATGGAAAGGAAAATATAACAAAGAGAAGAAAATATTCCAACATTATATAAGATCTCAACTCTGTATGCACGTATGTATGTACGTATGTATGTATATTTTTTGACAGCTACTGGTGGACATGCGAAACCAAAGTAAGAGACAAAACTTAAAAAGGAGGGATCCTGACCCCAGAGAGTGAAAGGAGCTCTCTCTCAGGGTGACGGGGAAGGTCTAAGAGGACAGTGGCAGCAGGCCTAGCAAGCAACCACTGGAGAGGAAAGGCAGCAGGATGGGAGGTTCAGAAGAGTTATCCTAAGAAAAGGATAAAATGGATGATTCCCCGGTGCCTGTGGATGTACTGAGAGGAGATTTGCACTGCCGGGGTGAGGGGTGAATAAAGCACAGATACGAAAAAAACTAAGCAAAGCAAACTCTAGGAAAAAGAAAGGAAATGCAATCAAAACAGACTAAACATCTCAGCTGTGAGTAACGTTTCCACAGTTGTAATAAGTGCTGCTGAATACTTCAGCAGAACCTTTGACATAATCGCACAGGGAGCACAGGGCGCAAAGAGGTGGCAGTGAGAGGAAGGGGTGGGATAAGTGACCCAAATTGGCTTCTAAGTAGTAGGATGTTCCACACACGCACACTCTGGAAGAAAGAGCTGAAGCATTAAAATGATGGCCTCTGAGGAACAGGAATCAGGGTGGAGAAGGGTGGAGCAGGCGATGGCTGTGTTTTTGTTCTAAGTCTCGCAGAACTTTTGACTCTTAAAACTATGAGCCTGTATAACTTTGGTCAAAATGAGTATTAAGTTTTTAAACAAAATCTGATACTCAATATCACATTGAGCGATATGTTCTTCAACGGTCTGGAACCCAACCCCTTTGAATGGCAAACTGGAACTCCTCTCCCCGCTAAACACGCACAGGAAGCACAGACACACAAAATGTTTGCCCAGGATTACAGGCCGTTCCTGAATTCCTGAAGGCCAGCCTAAAAGCCTTAGAATTCTAGATTCTTCTTTCTTACAGGCAGCTTATTTCAAATCAGAGCTTGTCACTTATCGTAAAAGAAAAAACATCCTTATGAAACAATCATTAAAAACACCTCCGCGATCAAATGCGGTCATGCTCGTTTGAGTACGTGCTGGTGACTGTCACCAGTTGTTTCCCTGACCACAAAAGGCACCTCATTCCCAACTATCAATCCAAGTGCAAACGTTGTTTATTGGGTTTTGCCTCAGCCGTGAAACAGACTCTTAAACTCAGGAATGTGACTCCCTGTTGGGTTGACTCAGCTGTTTCCATTCTAGAAATGGATGTGGATTCATGCACTCTACCCCATGGGGTCAGTCCTTCCTGTAAACCTTGAAAAGACAAGGCCCCAAATGCCCCACATGAGTGGTTTTTCTTTTCTTTTTTCTTTTTTTATTATTTGAATCCAAGATAGTTAAAATAGAGCGTAATACTGATTGCAAGAATAGAATTTAGGGATTCATCATTTACATATAACACCCAGTGCTCATCCCAACAAGTACCTTTTTTTTTTTTAAGTTTATTTATTTACTGTGAGAGAGAGAGACAGGCCAAGTGGGGCAGGGGCAGAGAGACAGAGAGAGGGAGAGAGAAAGAGAGAATCCCAAGCAGGCTCCGCACTGTCACCGCAGAGACCTACAAAGGGCTCAAACCCACGAAACCATGAAATCATGACTTGAGCTGAAACCAAGAGTCGGATGCTTAATCAACTGAGCCATAGAGGCACCCCATGGGTGGTTTTTCTAATAGAGGAATTACTCTAATGACTTCTTGGCAAAACTTCTCTAATTAGAGCGGACCACTTCAATACTCCAAAGCAAAAAAGTTTCTTGGCTTTTGACTGACCTGTCTCTCATGCAAAAAACCCCACCCCCAGCACAACAGCGAGTCAGAAGAATTGTCCTGTCATATACTAGGAATCTTAACAGCCCTGCCAATTTGCTTAAAATTCTGGTGCCTTAGTTAACTTATATATTAACTAGGATAACAACAACTTGATCAGATGTTGTCATAATTAGATCAGCTACTCGTGGGAGGCAGAGTAATGGCCCCCAAAGACGCCCATGACCCAATCTCTGGAACGTGACTAGATCGCATTACATGGCAAAGGGACTTTGCTACAGGCCTTAGATGGGGAGGTTATCCTGGGTTACCTAGGTGGGCCCCGTCTAATCACATGGACCCTTAAAAGCAGAGAACTTTCTCCAGGCAGGAGAAGAGATATGGCAGAGCTGCGGCAGGTTTCGGTGGTCCTTACTGGTTCTGGGCTCAGGGGTTTGTGTGCAAGGACCAGAAAGAAGAGGCCTCTAGGAGCCGTGGGCGGCCCTCCGGCCGACAGCCAGAAAGGAAACGGGGGCCTCAGTCCAACAGGAACTACATTCGGCCGATAATCTGAATGAGCTTGGAAGCAATTCTCCCCCAGATTCTCCAGGAAGGAACACAGTCCTGCCAATGCCTTGTTTTTTGTCCGGTGAAGCCAGAGGCAGACTTTCAACCTACAGAACAATGACATAACAAATTCGTGTAGTTTGAAGCCACTAACGTTGTGGTAATTTGTTACAGCAGCCGCAGGAGACCCATACGGTGGTCGATGCGAGAAAACCCAGCAGAGTGTGGGTCACGCTGTTGACATATTCAACAAGAGTACACGGACTTGAATCAACAGGCAAATCAACAGGCAAGGATGGCCGTCCAACACAACACATTACGGACCTGTTCTGATACATGCAGATTTGGGGAATTACAAACTGCCCGGAACATTCTGCAGATTTCAGGTTTGGGGTAATTCACTGCCCTTCAACTTAGAAACATCCCAATGCCTGCCTTGCCCGATAAACTCTAAGCGCCACGCAGGAGAATAAATGCTGGACTGCGTGCACCAACCCGGCCCCCAAACTCTCCTGCATACCTATGGCGGCACTTAACTGCACCGCACTGAAATGACACCCAGGTCTGCTTCTCCCACTGGACTGTGGAGCCCCAGCTCTTCCCAGAGAAGTCACCGCGCCCCAGCTTGTATTTGCACATTGACCGCAGTACTCGGGCATGTCACAGATAACCTGTACAAACGTCTGCTGAGCTATGTGACCGTTACACCGTCATAAAAAGTGGGTTCTTTGAGGACCGGTGCTGTGCTTTATTAGCCTCCGTATTCCTCCCACTGCCATGCCTGGGAGCTCAGAGGCACAGAGTGGTTGGTGGAGAGGAAGAAAAGGCAGGGGGAGAACAAGACAAACTGCGATACTGCAGTTTCCAGGGCAGCCTGGCCGATGGAGAGGGCGGCCCGAGAAAAACTGGGTGCTGAAATCAGGCTTGCACTGATGCCCGCTGCTCTCTCATGTGAACGGCAGGAATGCCTGGCTGCCCTTGACCTCAGACTGCCTATCGCCTTTTCCCACCTCAACAGGTCGCTCAGGTACTGAAACCTCAAGAAAGTATGCTTCGTTAAAGGAGCACCCACGGGATGGCACAAAACTGAAGACACTGTTAAGGGCTCGGTTCCACGCCTCCGGGAGCCTTGCTTCCGGAAAAGGGGGGCAACTGCACGCGGTGCTTCCCCACAATGCTGAAGTGTCCAACAACAATGCCAATTACAGACTAAAAACAATCCGGATGAAGGTGCCCGATACACTCACATAAGGGCTCATATGTACGTCTGAAAAACTTGGATTCGTTAAATTCGTAATCAAGCCCTTTTTTTTTTTTTTTAAATCTTTGGCAACAAAATATCTTACAACTTACAAATTCCGCCACATTCCTGATTTCGTTTCATCCTCAGAACAATCTCTTGAGCGACATCGAAGAAGCAACCTAACGGCTAACTCCATTTCACAGCTGAGGGAACTGAAGTCCCCAGGAAGCACTCGAACGTCACGAAAGCCTCACCGGGAGCACGTCTCTCGTTGACGTATCCCGTCCAAAAGATCCCAAGTGAGTGACCTTCGGTGCGTCACCCGGATTTACATCTTGCCAACATCCAAAAGGATCTCGAGGATCTCGAGGCTTAATCACAGGCACGTGTACGGTAAGGACTTTAAAGTGGAAAAGAGAGAAGAAAATCCATTTGGTGGGTGACACGGGGCGTGGGGTGGAGGGTAGGCCTGAAGACCAAAGGCTGACTTTGAGCCAAGTGATACGCAAAAGCAAAAGGTGACTTACAGAACATCATAATCATAAAAAAAGGAAGCACCATCAGGGCTTTAAAGCGGGATGAATGAGGCCTTGGGTGGGGGCCCCTGGGGGAGGGGGAGGGGTCCTCTCTTCCCTCAGTAAAGAGCAAGAGAGGACAGCTTTGAAATGCAGAGTCCAAACTCTATCCCCGGGCATTCCATTCCCGAGAGGCTCCTTTCCATTGGGTCCATATACGAACCCAGCCAGCTACACACAAAATAAATGGGTCTTCTCGAAGCAAAATGAGCATTAACCAGTTAGCTTTCAGTGAGGACATGACTGCATCCTAAGAAAACGGCAGAGAAGATCCCGTGGAGTTTCTGAAGGCCCCTCCTAAAATGAAATCGCTAACAAAACCAACCACATGCCGCATGTAACAAAGTACCTTTTTTTTTTAATTAAGACTGCAAACCGAAAAAAGGAACCAAACTCCTACTGCGTGAAGACTGCGTGAAGTGAGAAATCTTAATTCAGCGGCACCGCAACCACACAGCTATCCCCTATTTTTAAGCCCTGAATCGTCCACACAAGAATATCAGAGAAAACTGTGTATCCTTTCTACAGACAGACAAGTGGCTTTCAGTGAATCAAGCACACCAAATTCCCATTTTACGGAACAGATACATTGGAGAGGAGATTAACAGCTGAAAGGGTTAATTACCATATTCCTTAGAACTGGAGTTTCCTTACAGGCCATTTAACGTAGGATGTAATTTCTTGCAAGTAACCATTTTACACTGTGCTTGGCGCCTTTTCCTGAAGTCACACACACCTACTCAAGGCACTCCCAAATTCCACTTATTTCCAACTCCCCAAATTAACATCTCTGCTAGAGACGGGACACACGGAAGCCTTCACATGGCACACATGGCACTCAAACGATCGACTGAATGCTCCAGACACGAGTTCTGCACCCAACCTCATTAAGGAAAACATCAAATCAATCTGATACGGTGAAGATGTTGCAAGGACAGCATAGTTACGAAGAAAGATCAAAACGTTGCTTAAGCTTCCATCATAGACTCTGGTCCTCAAATCTGAGATAAAGTATACACCCATGCGACTAAACCCTCCGAAGAAAAAGAAAATAAAAGAACTTCCACTTTGGATCCTACGCCTTCAAAGATCTCCACTTTTTACACACTCCTGCTAAGAGAACGTTCCTCTGCTCTATTCTGTTGAAATAATTTAAAAAATTAGGGCTGAGAAGTTTCTTCCCTCGATTAAGACTCTCAGAGGGGAAGAACGTGATGCCCAGAGGGGTGGCTTTGCAGGAACAAACAGTATCCACTCTGGAGCCAGAATTAGAAGGCATAAATGCCAACCCAGTACCCTGTAGGCACGGTGCGGCAAACAGCAGGAAGAAACAGCGAACCCTTTGGAGAGCTGACACGTGGAACCACGGTATAGAAACGAAGCTCCCTCGTTTAAAGAACACGTCTTCTCAGCTCCGCGCACACACGGTGCCCACCTCTACCGGAGCATCCGGCGGGCTCTGCCACGGCTCACCACTCTGTCCCTGAGGAGCACAAAGGGCAGGACAGAGATTTCAGGGAAGGTTTCGGACAGGAGATGCTGCTGAAAGCGGCAGGTAAGAAGGGGTAGGCGGGGTCAGAACTACAGCAGCGGGGCGGCGGGGTTGGGAAGAGTGGAACACAGACAAGGGTCTGCACCTTCTGGGTTTTACAAAAGCAACAGCTGCCTTTTTAGCACAATTTCGTCCAGTACTGCTATTTACACGCTATCTTGCCCACAAAGCATTTCAGTTCGGCCATTAGAACTACTTCTGCCTGCACCTCAGTCTTCTGTCTTGGGCCAGAACACCACACTCTTAAAGAAAAGAAGAGGCTGTCTTGTTCAGCTGTGCATCCCCCAGGGAAAAGACTCATCCCGGGGACACTGTCGGTGTTTCCGCTTTATTTAGGTGACGGGGCATCCAGTCTTGAAATCTGAGTTTCTCCAACCACAGCCTCACCCTGGCTATCCCTTGGCCGACTTGACCTCTAACTGTAACTGCCTTGGCCTCGTTCCGTGGGTGTGGATTCTCCTCCTTCAAATGCGTTTTCCAGCCCGCCAAATTCTTGTGAGAGTTCCCTCGACTCTCCAGGCGCTGAAAGCTGCAAAGTTAAATCTGGCTTTCCAGATTTTTTTTTTTTTTTTCCCTCCCAATCCTAACGGAAGAAATCAAGAAGCACCGGGCAGAGGGGCTCGGCTCCCTCCAATCAGAGCCTGCTCTGGCACCGGAGCAGGAAACGCGGCGGCCTGACTTGCGCGGTCCTGGGCGGGCCAGTGACAGCCTCGCGGTCCCCAGGGACCCGCCAGGGAGAGGGGTGGGTTCCAGAAGGGCAGCCCTGCGATGCCGCTCCCCATTTCTGCTCATTTGGCGGAAGAAAACCGAAGGCGATGAAAAAGGGAGTCAGCTGTCCTACCCAGGCCAGCTGCGCCCCGTGCACCGCGCTACACCCTGCCAGGGAGCCACCACCCACACAAGGACGCCCTCACCGCACAGGCCACCACACACACACTCACAGGGGTGGGATCACACCCCTGCAAGCCCCCAGGTGGGGCGGGGGGGGGGGGGCGGGCAGGGGCAGTCTCCCAACTCACAGGGTGGCCAGGACACCGGCGGCAGGGGTCCACGCAGGGCCACCGTGGGTAACACACATTCACTTGACCAGTTGTGGAGGGGGGCAGAAAGACAGCGCCGCTCACACTCAGGAGGACCAGGACCCGCACGCTCACAGTCCCTGCCATCACCCTCAGTGAGACACAGTAAGGCGGCCACACCATGGGCGGAGGGAGGACACAGCACGCAGGACGTCCCGGATTCCCCACGCGCAAGGGCCGACGCAGACCCACCTTCACCGACACAGTGCACCAGCCACACCATAGGGGGAGCCAGGCCGGAGCCGGAACCCCGCTCTCAGCGATCAGAAGCCCCGCGGGCGTTCACGCCGGGGGCCACGCGGGGTCGCAGCAGGCGCAGAGCCCCCTGGGTGCCACCCAAGGCGGAGACAACGCCCGGGCGCCCCGGATGCGCGACCGCGGGGTCAGTCCCGATCTTGGTCCTGCGAGGCTCAGGGTGGCGGCTGCCACCTCGGGCTGCGACCCCGCGGGTGCCCCGCTTGGACCTGCCACACCCGGCGCGGGGACCCCCGCCGCCCGGGACTCCGTCCGACCCCTGGGCCTGCGCGCGGCCCCGAAACCCCGGTCCGGTCGGCGGAGCCCCCGCCTGTGCCCCACCGAGGAAGAACCTCGCCCAACTCCGGACCCCCGCCGGGCCCGGGACCCTTGCCACCCGGGACCTCCGTCAGGCCAGCCCCGCCGCTCGGCCCCCGTCCCTCCACCGGCCCGGGACCCTCGCCGGCCCCCGAGACTCCCGGTCCAGTCCCTGGGCCCCCACCGGCTCCGGACCCTCACCCAGCTCCGGGACGCCTGCCTGCCCCGGACCCCATCCGGCCCCGAGACCCTCGCCCAGCCCCCGACCCCACCGACCCTGGACCCTCGCCCGGCCCCGGAACCCCTGCCTGTCCCGGGCTCGGTCGGACCCCGAGACCCCCGTCCAGCCCCCGTCCCCCCACCGGCTCCGGACCCTCGCCCGGCCCCAAGACCCCTGCCCACCCCGGACTCGGGCCGGGCCGGCCCCGCCGCCGCCGCCGCCGCCGCCGCCGCCTCACCTCAGGTCACCGCCTCAGCGGCGCTCGCTCCGGGCCGAGCGGAACAGAGCCGGGCAGCCCGCAGAGCCGCGGCCGCCGCAACAATGGAGCCCCGGGGCGGGGCCGCCTAAGCCGCCGCTTCAGCCCGTCTCCGACTCGGGCTCGGGTTCGGGCTCCGCGCGGAGCAGCAGCCGGCGCCAGGCTGCGGCCGGCCTCAGGCACCGCGCAGGCGCACTCGCCCCACCCGCGCCCCTTCGCCCCGCCCCCGGCGGCGCCCGGCGTTCGGGGCCCACCTCCCGACCAATGGGGAGGAAGCCACGCGCAGGGGGCGGGGCCGAAGGAAACAAAGGAGGAGGCGGGGCCGCGCCGGGGCGGGGCTGCGGGGGTCTCGCTGGGGCCGGCCCGGTGAGTCCGCGGCCCAGTCCGTTCAGAATCTGCTCGGCAGGCTGTGTGCTCAGCCGGAGCCCAAAGCTCATTCTTCTCGTTCTCGGTAAATGGCCTCTCCATCCACCCAGTCGCTCAGGCTAAAATCTGAAATCACCGTGGAGTGTCTTATTTCCCTCACTCCCTCGTGCGGTCCCTGTCTGCATTGCCACTCTGTCACGGCACCAGCTGGACTTGCCTGAGTGGGTACCCCACCCCCCACCCTCAGTGAAGCGTGATCTCTCTCTAGGACAAGCCAAGAGTCGGACTCTGATTCATTTCTGCGCACAGAACAGAGCGCGGTGCCCTAAGGCGCTCAGCGAATGCTAATAGGACAGATGGATAAATGGATAAAGTCCCATCTCCTTGTGATGAGGTTTGCGGGTGATGGTGGGGGGGCCGGCGCCGACGACCAAGAAAGAATTCTCGAAGACCTCTTTGGTGCAAAAAGGGGATTTTATTAAAGCACGGGGACAGGACCCAAGGGCTGGAAGAGCTGCGCTGGGGTTTTGAAGATTGGCTGGTTTTACACTACGGAGTTGGGGAAGTAAAGTCAAAGGGAGGCCTCCAGCGGGACTTTGATGTGCTAACGAGGAGTCCTAAGCTGCCGGAGGCCCAGCTATAGTCAAGCTAAGGTTGTCGTCTCTCTACTGAGGCATTAACCTTATGACAGCAGGGGGTTCCTGGAGAAACGTTCTACTCTGTATTTGCCTTAAGTATCTGTCAACGGGCTGCAGGCTATAAATTAAATTTTACCTGCCATTTCCTTCGGCCTTTGTTCCCCGTATCACTATGGAAGGGTGATGTTGGGGCTCCAGGAAACTGAGTCTATGGGTTTCTGGAGATGAGGCTGTTGATAAGATTGCCTTTTTCTTGTAATTTACTAAGATGTTTCTAAACTAAGAGCTTAGTAAACCCAAGTCCTGCAGGACTGTGATCTCTATCAGCTGCACATTCGTTTTCTCCTTTCCTTTGTCCTTGGGCAGCCGGGAGTGCCTGAGGAGTGACACACACATCCCACCTGGGGGGGGGGGGGCGGGGCGGGGGTATGCTAGCTTGCACTTTGTCCTCAGTCCTCCTCAACTCACTCATCACTTGAACATGCAGAAACACACACACACACACTCGCACACACTCGCACACACGGACAACACTGAAAGCCTGACTTCCAAGCTGATTTGCCAGACAAATTCCTCCACGAATATAAGAAGCTTCCCTATTCCTCTCCAACCAGGGCCCCCCCGCCCCCCCCCCCGTGGTCTGGGGATGTCCTCAGAGAACAGGAAAATAAAATCCCAGGGAGTACAGTAGTTTCAACAAAGGATGGTCACCCCAGCTTCAGACCTTCTCACACGCTGCCCTCTGCCTGACACACTTTTCTCCCTGTATTAGCCACCTCCTACTGACCCTTCCAGTCTCTCCCTAAGTGTCACTTTCCCCAGGAAGGAGGTCACACTTACAGGCTTTGAAGATGTCACCTGCCATGCTGGGTGAGATGGCCTTGGGGAAGCCCACCTGGCCTATAGTCTGTAAGACCTGAGGACACTCTCCAGCCTATAGTCAGCAAAAAGCTAAGCCCCATGTCATGCAGGCCCGCAGAAATAAATTCAGGCAGCAACCTGCATGAGCCTGGAAATGGGTTTTCCCCTAGTGAAGCCTCCACGTGAGAATGCAGCCCAGCCAAAATGTTGAATGTAGCCTGGTGAACCCTGAGCAGAGGACCCAGCTACAACGTGCCAAACTCTAACTCAGAAACTAGTTACGAAATGTGTGCATCATGGGGGTGCCTGGGTGGTTCAATGGGTTAAGCGTCCACCTCCTGATTCGGCTCAGGTCGTGATCTCACGGTTCAGGGGATCAAACCCTGCGTCGGAATGTGCACTGACAGCACGGAGCCTGCTTGGGATTCTCCCTCTCTCTCTCTCTCTCTCTCTCTCTCTCTCGCTCCCTCCGTCCCTCCCCTGCTCACTTGCCCTGTCTCTCAAAAAAGGAAATAAATTTTTAAAAATAGTTTAAAAAAAAAAGAAATGTGTGCATTGTGTTACGCTTCTACATTTGTGATTATTTCTTATGAACTTGAAAGCCCCATGAGAACAGGAATGGACTTTGCCTCGCTCCCCACTGTGCTCCAAATGCCCAGCACAGTCCTGTTCTAGGGCAGTCGGTTGGAGGAGACCAAGCAGTCAGCTTGCTGGCTGGCCCCACTGTCCTCTCTGACCCCTTTTCCTTGGCCATATTCCATCATATAGATCTGAATAGCGTCTTGTCTTCCGAGCCTCCCTCGCAGCCTGAGGGGACCATGTGACATTGTCCTGGCCAGTGAGACCTGGTGGAAGTTGGCTGAAAGGTTTCCAGCATTTGGTGCCCTGGGGCCAATTTGGAGCAGGCCTTGAGAGCTGATTGTTCACCGTTTGGGAATTGTGCAAAGTCACTTATTAAACAAAATGGCTACCTAAAAATTAAATTATATGCACTTACAATGAAAGTTATATCAAAAACAAAAGTTATATCAAAATCAAAAATTGGGGCGCCTGGGTGGCTCCGTGGGTTAAGCGTCCGACTTCGGCTCAGGTCGTGATCTCACGGCTCGTGAGTTCGAGCCCCGCATCAGGCTCTGTGCTGATAGCTCGGAGCCTGGAGCCTGCTTCGGATTCTGTCTCCCTCTCTCTCCGCCTCTCCCCTGCTCACGCTCTGTCTCTCTCTTTCAAAAATAAACATTAAAAAAAAAAATCAAAAATAAATATCCAGAATTGGCTCCTAGTCGTTTTACTGTGGTTTGTGACTATCTATGCTACTGAAGATTTTAGATCTACTGTATGATAGAAATTCTATATCATGTGGTGCTACCGACATCTGTTCTCATGGCTGCCGCCAGCAACGGCATGTTGGTAGCTTGAAATTAGATGTGGTGGGAGGATTTATGCCGCAGAAATTGGTAACGACTATAGATCAGGACTATCTTCCTCCTTCCCACCCCCCAGAAAGCCGATGAGTGAAGATCTACCGGCACACCGTTAGCGTCCAGAGAAGGTGTTCCTCTTCGAGAAAAGGGGTAGACCCGCTGATGCTGCTTTTTCTCGGCAGTGGAGCTCATTCGTTTACCTTTGGACACACATGTGACCGCTGGACCCGTAGCAGCCACTTGACCATGAGCAAAGTCAGAAGCAGATCCTGACTCTTCCATCCTGGAGCCACTGGATCAAGATAGGGAATCGCCTGCCTCCAGATTCCCTGTGGAGCAGGAAAAGCAAACCCTCTTGGCTGTGTCAGCCAGTGCTGGTCAATTTTTCTGTTACTCACGGAACTCCTAACCGACATATATAGGCATTCGACACGTGTCTGTCACATGGAGAAACCCAGCCTGACTCTCTCCTTCCTCATCAGTGGCCATCCTATTCGGGCCCCACGATCACTGACACGAAATTCACCACGCAGTGAACCAGTCTGGGCAGGTTTCATAGCTCTGACTAGTAGAAAGGTTTGTCCTATATGAAAATAAGATGTTGGGACCTCCCGGAACCTCAGAAAATAAGCCCAATCCCTGCCTGCCACCCCAGTCCTAATAGAAAGAGAGCATTCATTCAACAGGAAAATAAATCAGGGCTTAATGACCCCAAAGTTGCACCAATGCTCTTTAGGGAAGCTCCTGACCTAGTCTGATACTGCGAAGGGCTACTTGGTGGGGTTCGTGACCCCCAGACTTTTCCAGTAACAAGTCTCTTGAAGAAAAAACATGATTATGAAATATTTCTATGCCAAGGTAAGCAACATGATGCCTTTGACACAGTCTTCCTAGATTCTGGGACTAGAGGGAGCAGGGAGCAGCCTGGAAGGACGGATTCGCCTCCCCTGGATCGACTCAGTTGCCACCTTCTCTGACCACCCTGCAACAATCGATCAGCACCCAGACCTTCATCCATGCGAACGAGCCCTCCGTCTCCTCTTTCGCCCTCCTGACTGCTGCCCAGAGTCCCTCCCGCATTCAGACCCGGGCACATACGGCCAGCATGTGCTTTTCTGTGTCCCAGCCTTGGTGCCCGTCTGCCTCTTCCACCCCCACACGGTTCCGTCCCATGTCTCATCCGTCGGTCTGCATCTCACCTTGCCATCTGCCCTCTTGTTAACCCTCTCTCCCCTCGGCCTCAGCTGTACCACACCTGCCTGCCTCCCTCCCTGTCCTGCTGCCCTCCTCGGTCACCTCTGCACTCCATTCTTCCTGCACCAGACGTAGGAAGTCCAAGTCCACAAAAAGCCAGTGTTCCGCTGGGTCCCCTCTTCTCACTCTGCACCGTCCCCAGGGATGGCTCGTGAGGGCCTCTGACTCTGGCCATCCCTCACAAACGTCCCGCCCTGCCACCTCCATCCACCGAGTCTCAAGCCTGTCAGCCCAGCGGTGCCTGGGGCACCTCCATGGGGCAGCCCCTGGGCACCTCACCCGGGACACGCCGTGGCCCGCACCTGTCTTCCACATCCCAGACCTGCTGTTCCTCTCAGGTTTCTCACTCACCAGTGGCTCCAGCATCTGCCCCATTGCCCTGCCAGTGAGTGGGGTCCCACCCTCTCCCCCGTCCCCACACCCAACCTCCAGGTCCTGCTGGCTGTCTTTCCGGAATCCACAGCCCCCCTCAGCCTTTGCAGCTCTCCCCAGAATTGTGGCAAAAGCACCCATATCATTCTCCTTCTCCCAGGCCTGGCCCCTCCAACCTCTTCTCCCGGGGACAGCTCATGGCAAAGGAAGAGGGGCAGAGACAGTGCTCTAAGAGCAAACCTCAGAATTCCTTTCCCAGAGAAAAACACAAGTATTGGTCTGGGAAGCCACTGGAAAGGAAGGTTAGAGGCGACTATAGGCCATAGGTGGCTGGGCTGAGGCAGAGAGCTGCACTGCTCTGGACGAAAATGGGTCAGCAGGTGCGTTTGGGAGCACCCAGAGGAGGGGGTGAGCCACTGCCCCAAAAGCTGACCTCTCGATTGACCTCTTGATTGTAAGGCAGCTGCCCCTCCTCAGCAGAGCCGGGGGTCTGGGGGAAGCCACAGCTGGTCAGCATTGGAAGAGATGGACACAGAGCTAGAATGGCCTTACCCCCCAGAGGGAATGGGGGGATGCCTCCCCACTGCCCACTGTGCTACGGGGCTCTCTTGAGAACATCTGAGTCCAGAGAGTGACCATAAACCCAAACCGAAAGGCTGTCCTTTTTATCGACTTGTCTAGGGCAGAAAAAAATCCTGGAGACATGTGAAAGACCATCAAGTTTTTTAGTGCAGGGAAGGTTAGAAAAGACTCAGGCAGGCGAGAATGACTGAGCTACTGGCAGCTGGCGGAAGGGGGTCGCCAAAGCCTCGTAGGACTTGTTGGGAGCATCTAACCCAATATTAGCCCCAACCAGTGCTGGGGGCCCGTAAAGCAAGTTCCCAGCAACCCCCGCACGCCTGAGGCCTTCACGTGCTGGGGGCAAAGACTGTAAGCTGGCACAACTGGGGTCTGTGCATGCTCAGACTCGCTGGGGACAGGGGTCCTGTCAGGAGCCAGCCTGGAGTCGGTGACCCAGGGCAGCTGGAAGAAGGCCCCCTTGTGGGAAGATGGATCAGATAGAGTCCAAGGCAGGAGGTCAATGACAGCAGAGATTTCGGACAGGATAGAGGGTATGCCCGCCCCTCCCCCAGCTCAGGGTCAGTGTGTGAACTTGTGAGGCACCCAGTTCAATCCACAGTACCTTTCCTCCTCTTGAGGGTCAGGGACGGTGTCTTTTTCATGCCCAGTTCAGTGAGTATTTGCTGAGGAACGAGGTTATCTGGACGGAAGGAAGAGTGATAACAATGGGGGGCGGAGGGGCATCTCATGGACGTCTTTGTGGAGAAGATAGTATCTCAGCTGGGTATTGAAGGATGGATAGGGGTTTGCTAGTTGGGGCAAAGAGCCTTTGCAAAAGGCACTGTGTTTGGGAGGGAGGTGAGAAGGTGCTGCCTGAGAAACAAGGGTATGAGGGGAGGGGGAAGGAGGAGTCTGTGGAGGGAGTCAGTGGCCAGGCGGTGCCAGTGAAGCAGTCGGGGAACGGGCCCCAGAGCCCCAGTGAGGCAGCCAGGCTCATGGGCAAATGTGTGCTACAGACAGATTTCTATGGGCTCTTGAGCATGGGATGGACCAGAGGGGATGACGTGGCATCTAAGTGTTGAGTAGAGACACGTTCGGGGGGCAGAGGCGGGAAGAGCTGTCAGCAGGTAGGGCTGCTCGGTGGAACTCTCCGGAAAGATGTCCAGCTGAGAACGTTCCCTGGGCCTCATGATTCAGACAGAAGGAAAGGGAGCCTCTATTATTCGTGAAACCTAGTTCCCCACTAGCCTGGCAGCCCCTGGTGGCCACTAGGGTGGCACTGATGTCCTTTCTTGTTAAACTCTTCCAAAGCGTGCTCCCTAGGGACACCCCCCCCCCCCCCCAAGAGGGCTGTGTTGGGTCCCAGAACTCCCAGCACAGGTGAGCCACCTCTCCGGCCGCCGGGGTGTCTTGCACCCGGAAGGTGGGGGTCCGGGAGCGGGAGACAAGGGGATGGAAACCAGTTCTGCGATGCTCCTTATGTAGTAGACGGGTTTCTACTCTGGGAACTAAGAAGGCCAACCTTGGGGCAAAGTACAGCGTCCAGATGGGCTCCTGCCTCGCTACCAAACAGCCCAACGAAACTTCTGGGTCGCAGGGCACTGTTGTCAAACTACTGTAAAACTGTCCGCCCGCTTGGCTTTACCGGTGGTGGAGGGAAGGAGCCAATAAACAGAACAGGGGCAAGTGCGAATCCCAGCACGGGCCCGGGGCGGACTTTCTACAGGGCCGGCGAGCGGCCCGTCTGACTTAGGAACTTCTGAGCTGAGCCCAGAAGGTAGAGAAGGGCCTCGCCTGGGGAAGAAGCAGGGACCCTGGGACGTGCTGTGTCCGTCCAGGGAGGGGTGAGCATGGGCTCAGTGTGGTCGGGGCGACCACGTGCCCCAGTCTGCCTGGGCCCGGCCAGGTGCACACCAGCCTCCCAAGGTCGGCAGTAAGGGAGCCGCCTTCCTTCCCGCACGGGCCGCCGGCGTGAACGATTCTGTGACAGGGTCTGAGGAGGCGGAAAGACACAAGGGGGATACCTGCCGTGGAGTCAGGCCTTCTGCTGGGTCCTCGGGGGCTGAGGGAAGCGTGCCGTTTACCACGGGGGATACGGTTGTGCCATTTGCCAAGATGGGCCGACCGGGTACACGTGGACCGGCTTTTAGGGGGAAAACCCAAAGCGCATGGAAGCCCTAACCGGTGCGATGGGGCCTCTGGGAGATGATCAGGCCGTGAGGGTGGGGCCCTCACCATGGGACCGTGCCCTTCTAGGAAGATGAGGCAGAATGGACGGGTGATCTCTGTCCACCAAGGGAGGACATGGTGAGTGGCAGCAAGCCAGGGAGTGGGCTCTCACTACTCAGTCTCACCAGCACCTCGATCTTGGACCTCCGGACTCCACCACGACGAGACACAAATGTGTGTTGCTTAAGCCACCCAGTCAACGGTGTTTTGTCATAGGAGTCTCTCGGTATACTGAGTCTGAGTAGTCAGTCGTCTGAACAAAGTAGAGATGAGGGGACGTTTCATCCCAGAGTGGCATTGGCGACTGTGGGGGGGCAGACCTGCTGGGCCCTCCCTCGAGGGAGCCCCACCTGCATTTTCCTCCCTTCCTTAGCGGTGTGCTCCAGCCTTAACCAGCTACGGAACTTTCCAGAACCTCAGAGGCTATCTCCAGCTCACTGTGTCTGTTCCTGCTGTTCCCTCAGCCTGGAATGCCCTTCACTGACCTCTGGGTGTATCGGGGGCCCCTCCGGAGGGCAGCGGTCAGTCTTGTCTTTGTTTGCTGGTTGGTCTCCCCAGCCCGACAGGGACAGGCATCAGCTCCCACCCCCCCCCCCATCACTGGC
The DNA here is from genome assembly GCF_018350155.1 of Leopardus geoffroyi. Taxonomy (NCBI): domain Eukaryota; kingdom Metazoa; phylum Chordata; class Mammalia; order Carnivora; family Felidae; genus Leopardus; species Leopardus geoffroyi. The sequence continues at coordinate 202,288,021 of NC_059327.1, forward strand.
GCCTGGTGCTGGCTGGCAAGTGCCTCTGACTTGCTGTCTTGAGACAGGGGTGTCCCATGTGGATGGGGGTCCCGCCCCTCGAGGCACCGCCCCCACCCTGTGCCCATCCAGGGCCACTGCTTTCAGCAGGCGGTCTCCCCGGGCGCCAGCCCGTGCCGTTAGAAATGACACACGTTTATGAGAAGCGGCTTTGACCTTCACAAGTTAGGATACACCGACCTTTATTTTTCCGGGCTCCCCTGGGAGCTGACATGACATTGCACTAGTGAGAAAAATGGGGGTTTCCAGTTGCTCAGGCTCTGCTAAGTGGAAGGAAGTGCATTAGGTGCTAGAAACTCCCCCCCCCCCCCCCCGGCCGAGCCGGGCCGGTGAGGAGCCGGTGCACGACGGGGTGCGTGGCGGGGGCCGGAAGAATCTGAGTAACACTGACTCACGGACGGGCGTTCAGGACGCACAGAAAGACACAGCTCCACAGAAGACAGGGAAGACAGACTTCGGTGACACCTTCCTACCGATTCGCGAACCTCTCAACCCACTCTACAAGCCGCCTGCGACAGGCACCGCGCCCCGACCCGCACCCGATTACAGACGCGGACGCCTTTCAGCTGGGGGGCCCGGCCGGGCTTCTGCTGCCGAGCGGGCAGGTCAGAAAAGGGGGGGGGGTGTCTCCCTCCTCCTTCCCCGGCGGCCGGTGCCTGCCTCGGGACCACGCACGCACCGGGCTAAGGCGGGCACCACCGGCCATGTCACAAAAGGGCACCCCAAGAGCTACACTGGGTGTTAGGCTGGGTGCGTGGAAATCCTTTATTCCGGGGCTTTGGCCATCAGAGGAGAATCTTTTCTCTCCGGGATGCGGAAAATAACAGCCAGGCAAACAGTGATGGCGACACGTCACGCATACTTAGAAACGGCATTACGTGGCCGAGGGCTGGTGTGGCAGGTGAAAAAGAAGAAAAGCAAAGAAACCCGACAAGGAGCCGTGTGCGCTAGGAGCACACGGGGAAGCGAAAGCACACAGGACCGGACACTGGAGAGTAAGGCCGGAGGCGCTCCCCTTCCGCGGGACCGTAAAATGGAACTCTATCTATGTCATCTTATGTTTAAGTAGGCTATGCTTTTTAATAAAATAAAAACTTCTGTGTTACTTTAAAGATATCATTTAGGCATCTAGGGGATGATTTGGAAGAAAAATGCAGTGCACGGAGGGCCCCGGCAGAAGGTACCCTGTCCGGTGGACGGTTGTCCCTAAAAACAGACTCGTCACAAACGGCGGCAAACATCATGCACCCCACGCTTCGCTTCGAGCGGCCCTGGGTGCTCCTCAGCGCTCTCCCCGGCCAGGCCTGGCCTGTCTGTGCGCGAGGCTGTGCCTCCCCAGGGCTGAGCAAGCGGGGGAGGGGGGCGGGGAGCAGGCGCTGGGAGCCATAGGCCCACCCACCCGTGATTGTGTCGTGCCAGCGTCTGTCGTTGACAGACCTCCTCAAATCCCAAGGCCCAGGCACCTCCGTGCCCCCCAGGGCCTATCACGGGGGGTGGAGCACTGCACAGGGGTGGGGGTGGGGGGGCGCCGCACGGTCAAGGTAAATGTTCCTCGAGCCCCGGGAGCATCTTTGCAGCCCCTCCGTGATGTGGGTTACACGTGCAGCGCGAAGCAAGGCGTCTGGGCTCTGAACTAGGGGCAGGAGCGTAGCTGGCAGAAACTAGAGGCCGCACCCGCTCTGGAACATCCTCCCGCCCCAGCCTCCCGCCCCGCCCTCTCCAGGGGCCCGCCGCCCGCCCGCAGGGACACAGAGAAGCCAGAGCCAGGTGCGGAAGGAGGGGGTTCTGTGGTTCTCGCCAGCTGTCCCACGCTCTGTCGCTGGCACGCTGGAGGCCGTCAAAACAACAGGGCTTTCTTCTTGAGGTCATTCCTCTTCCAGAGGGCCAGGCGGTCGAACTCTTGCACACTCATCCCAAACACTTCCTGGAACTCCTCGGGCGACAGGTGCCTCTGCAAACAAACCGGGAGACCCAGAGAGGAGCGGTTAGCAACTCTGCTGTCGGGCCAGCTCCGTCCGCACCGCCGGGCTGTCCGGAGCCAGGGTCGGCATCGTCAAGGACGCAGGGGGCTCTCCCTGCGGGCCCGGGGCCTTCCAGGTCCCTGATTCCCTCTGCATCCCTGCCGCTCCCACTTAGCAGTGCACATAACCAAGCGCAGGGAAAGACCCTCGCTGAGGGACCCGACTGAACAGGACTCAAACGGGTCCTTGCACACCCGTGTTCACAGCGGCGTTATTCGCCGAGGCCAAAACGTGAAAACGACCCAACTGCCCACAGAGGCACGAATGCATCCACAAGACGTGGTGCACACACACGGTGGGGTGTTGTCTGGCCATCAGCGGCAGTGGAGTCTTGACTTGCGCGGTAACAGGACACGCAGCGGGAGGCGGAGGGAAGGAGGCCAGACACAAAAGGCACATCCTGTGTGGCTCCATAGCTAGGAAGTGTCCAGAACAGGCAAATCCTTAGGGACCAGGAACAGATGTGCGGCTGCGGGGGGCTGGGGAGGGACCGGGCTGGAGAGGGCCAGCGTTTCCCTTTCCGGGAGCAGGGCGGGGGGCGCTGCACAAACGTTCCAGAACTAGGTCGAGGCGGTGGCCGCACCACGTGGGGAATCGGCTAGGTGCCGCTGAATTGCATACTTTGAAGTGGTTACGACGGAGAATTTTATGGGACTCTCCCCATTCTTGCCCCAAACGCGTTTTCCTTGACTCTGACACTAAACTACTCATATAAAAGGTTGCGATGATCCCGAGAGGAGTGGATGTGAAGACGTCGGGAACCCTGCAGAGAGCATACACGTCAGTCGTCACCACTCACGGCTTCACAGAGATCCCCGCATCGTGTGGCAGGGGCGGGGGGTGCAGGCCGGATGCCGCCAAGATCCACAGGACGGGGCTCAGGACACCCTCTGTCTTGTGCTGGGTCACAGAAGGCCCTATCTGTCGGGTCCAGGCCCAGAGTACTCAGGGTGCGTGCACACGTGCGCACGCACACACACACACACACAGACACCCCATCAAGCAAGTCTCTGCCAGGAAGAAGCCAGCAGCTGCCCGCTGGTATCTTGAACTTGCAGACCGGAAGGGATCCTGCCAGAAATGAACCACCTACACGGTGTGGACCTGGAGTGCTCAGAAGTCCACAGCCAGCCCGCGGAGATACAGGATTGTCGTCGGACAACAGCACCCCTGCTTCCGGGTACCGCATCACAGCCTTCCCGAATACTGCAGGGTCACCGAGATGTGGACGAGGAAGCCAAGAGGAGAAGCATCTCACTCTTCTCGACACCCACTGGCTCTGGACCCAGGCCCCCGGGGGAGTGGGCTGGGCGGGTACCACGTGTGCAGATGAACAGGAATCAGCTCAGAGCCCCAAGCTGGTGCCGGGGCAGGCGACCCGCCTCCTCGGTGCTGTCCTCAGTGCAATGAGCAGGGGGAGGCCTGAGGCGACTGGAGAGGTGCCCAAAGATGGTCTTGCAGAGCAGGAAGGGATCCCAGTGGCGAGGCGGTTAAGGGCCCTTGGGGGGAGCCAGGTAGGGGATACGAGGGAGGGAGAAGCGGGGAGGGGCACAGCACCCTGGCTGGGAAGGTGGGGAGGGCAGTGCTGAGGGCCGAGTGTGCACCTAGCGTCTGGGAGCCTCCCCCAAGCCGGGGCACTTGGTGGGGAGGCACTTGAGGAGCCACGGACCCCTGACTGCGGGCCCAGGCGGCTCACCTCCACTCTCCGTACCAGAACGCCCTGGGAACTGAGTCAGAAACGCTGTGGTCACGGAAACACACACCCTCGGGACCTGTACACCTGCCATGTGGTGGAGCAGTGGCAGGAGGGAGGTAGGCAGGCCCCCCGGGGGACGGGGAGGAGCCAGGCTGGAGCCTGCCCACAGGCCACCTGTTCCCAGTGCCAGCCCCCCCCAGGGATGGGTTGGGGTGAGCTTGAGGCGAGTGCTCTCAACCTTGATGATGCCGTCCTGCATTCCTGCCGCAGACAGGAGCCCGATGATGGTGGGATTAGGAGAGAGTAGGGGGGAGGCTACATGGGGTCCCAGCCGAGTCCCCGGCCCCGCAGGCCTTGGCAACCCCCTGGGTGCTCGCCAGAGCTGAGAACTGCCTACCCAGGTAGGCTTAGTGGCACGGGACCCGGGAGCCCGTATGTGTCACATGCCTCCCAGAGCCCAGAGCGGCTGGTGGCAGCTGGGTTGGGGAACCCTTGGGGTAAGGGAGAGCCCTAGAGGCTAGCAGGGACCCCCAGCCTCATCTGCAGAGCGAGAACAGAACTTGGCTCCCTGAGGACCCGGGAGGGCCGGCCGAGCTTCAAATGAGGAATGCCCGGCAGGTATCTGTCTCCACCCCCCTCGCCCCACCCCAGCCCCAGCTGTGGGTCCTGAGTGCCCAGCTAGCCTGGATGTGTCTCCACTGTTGCCTAGGCAACAAGGAGCTGAGGGGCCCTGTTCATTGGCATACCAGATAAACTGGCTCCAGGCCGCGTGGCAGACTCACGCACCCCCTTCACCCTGTGCCCCTCAGCGGGCGGGACATGTGGGGTACACCTGACCCCCGTGGCCAGCTTTCTGAGCCTGGGCCCACTCCCCTGGCCCTGGCTCCTGAAGCTTCTCCAGGGGGCAGGGCGGCCCGACCTCCAGGTGCCCGCCAAGGTCAGGCCTAGCCAAGCTCCTTCCTGAGCCGGCAGGAGGCAAGCCCAGGGCGCGGAGCCTTTCTCGAGGGGTGGGTTGGCCTCGCTCAGGCACAGCCTCACTCCCGGAGCACCCCGGTTTCCCCAGAAAGTGCCCCTGGGGAGGAGGCCATTTTGTCAGCAGGGCGGGAGGGGGGCCCTACACGCTTTGCTGGGGGTCGGCCTGCATCTGACCCCCCAGGGCAGCATCCCGAAAGACCGGCAGCCCAGGAACCGGACACGCCAGGATTCCCGTCCCGGCTCCATCCCTGTCCAGCTGTGCTGAGTGACTTCGCCTCACTTACGATTCTGTAAAATGGGAACAAGCACGTCTGCGCCTTCATGCGCTCCTGGAAGGCCGGCCCCCCCTCATGTGCCCAGGCAACTCCCGCTCACTCTTCAGACCTGGCCTTGGATCTCAGCTCCTCCGGGAAGCGCCCCCTGACGGCACCCTCACCGGAGGCTCCCAGAGCCCGCAGGCCTCTTTGCACCGTGTGAGGACGCACCCCCAGGTTCAAGCTGCTATCGTGACGTCACTGAGTGCAGACTTGGAAAGAGGGACCAAGCAGCACGGGGTCCTAGGACGTTCCTCCTGTACAGGTGCGGTCGGTGCTCGTAACCTCGAGAGCGTGGGTGATAGGAAATGTACTAAAGGAGCCAGGAAGGGCTGAGTCTTGGGTACTTAGCACCTTTGCTTTAAATAGAATTTATTACATCCCAGGTTCACTTGGTTTTCAGTAGAGGCTGGGTTTAATGCACCGCATGCAAATTTCCCGAAAATGAAGCAGTAGGAACAGCCTGGCAGGTGCTGAGCGCCCCGTACTGTGGTTCCCTCAGTAACGGCCACCCCGGGGAAAGATGGGGACTCCCCCACCTGTGCCCAGGACCCAGCACAGGGCATTTGCAGGCACCAGTGGGCTGCGGGATCGCTGGGGGTGGGTGTGTGCAGGCTGAGCTCGGTGCCTGCTCTGGGCCTGTCCTTTATTCACCGGTGGGGTGGTGGGGACAGCTGCCGGGACACAGAAATAAACCTGACCAGGCCGCCCTCACCCCACAGTTATCTCACACAGGTGGGGAGGCGCTCAGAGAGCGGTTTGGTCCCTGTGGGAGCCCCGGGACTAGGGGTGGCCCAGGGGGGCCTTGTCCAGGAGACACCCATGACCCGGAAGCCTCGATGCCTTCTGAGGCATTAAAGATGTTTCTGCTGGCATCTCATGGCCAGAAGGTTGTTTCCTAAGGGAAATGGATCTCTGACTTCACTCTGTGACCTGGACCAACCAGGGGAGGCTTCCCGAACACGAGACTCATACGGACTAACCACCTGCTCCCGGCAGGAGGAACAGCCCGCGACCGCTGATGCGCGCACACGTGTTCTCCCGTTTTGCTTCGCACGGAGGGGAGGGCGGTGATCAGTATGCGTGTACAAGGCACAGAGGCTGCAGACTGAGCCGCAGACAGGGGACGCCCCTGTGTCACACAGCCCGCGCTCGGCGCGCTGGCACTCCGAACTCTGCCCAGGGGCCCAGGGCTCTTCCCGAGGCGCCAGAGCTGTGTGCCCCCCGCAGCACTGCCCACCGTGCGGCTCAGCCAGGCAGGTCCACAGAGCTTCCCCCCAGCGGAAGAAGGGCCCCCCTGCGCAGGCCTGCCGGCCCCGAGGCCCGGACATCCGCACCACCGCTTTGTGGCAGAAACCCCCAACCGTTTTGCCTCACAGACCCTGTGTGACGTTGGCGAAGTGGCCCATCCCAGTAGGAACATGTCACTCATACACCCTTCATGTCACGCCAGGGAGCTCCGTGGACACCCTGGGCCCAGGTAGGGACCCCGGTTAGGAACGCAAACCCTACAGTTCTCCTGCACTGACTGAGGACCACGGGCCAGGCAGTGGTGAGAGCCTTCACCACATTCGCTGCTACCCCCGCACCCTGAGACTCTCGTTTAATTGCCTCGAGAAACCCAGGCTCAGAGAGGTCCTGTGCCTCGCCCAAGGTGGCACAGTCAGGAAGCCACAGGGCCAGGCCTAAGAGCCCGGGAGCCTGGAACCAGGCCCGGTAGCCGGTAGCCCAGCCATGCTGCCTCCGCTCCAGCAGGGTCGGGTTACCCCGCGCCCCCCACCCTGCTGGGACCAGCCTGCCCCTCCTCTAGCCTTCCCCTCAGCAGGGCACTTCCGGCTGCCCCTCACTTCTCTGAGCCCGGCTGTGCCCCTGGGAGGGGACTGGCTGACCCTCGCCTGCTCCTCCCGCCCCCCACCGGCCACTGGTGTGGGCTGACCCGGTGAGATTCAAGCCCCAGGCCTGCACAGCCTGCCATGCCTGGGCCAGAGGGTGGGCCGCTTTTCTCTGGAGGACTGGGCTCCAAGGTGCATTTTTTTTTTTTTTTTTAAGGAGGCTTCATGCCCAGCACGGAGCCCAACGTGGGGCTTGAACTCAGGACCCGGAGATCAAGACCTGAGCTGAGATCAAGAGTCGGATGCTCAACCAACTGAGCCACCCGGGTGCCCCTCACAGTGCAGTTCTGCTCAATCCCACGGCTTAGCCTCCAAGAAGAGGGGCCCCTACTGCAGAGGGGAGTCCCGCTTAGGGGGGCCCACACTCTGAAGTTTCAGCCCCTTAGCGGGAAGCCCCTTCTAGTGGCATTGTCGTACCATGGCACCATGGCCATCACGACATCCCTATTGCAACAGCATCATCGTCATTGTGACGTCACCATTGTAACGACATCACCATCATCATGACATCCTCATCACGAATCACCATCTCAATGGCATCATCAGCATGACATCACCATCACGTCATCGTCACCGTGACATCACCATCACTGTGACACAGTCATCATCATGACAATGGCTGCCACTGTGTGGGGAGTGCTTGCCTGTGCCGGGGGGCTCTGGAAATGCCCCACAGGCAGTCACATGACCTCGCCCAGAGCCCATGCCGTAGGGAAGAAACGGAAGCTATGCTGGGCAGAGTGACGAGGCTGTCAGGTGGCCTCAAGGTCCTGCATCACCGTCAGTGTGTCCTTGCCCACCTCTCCCACCGCCACTCTGCTCCATGGTGGGTTCTAGAACATTCCAGGCTCTTTGCCACCCTAGGGCTTCAATCCTCCTCATCCTACAGGTCCCAGCTCAAATGTCCCCTCCTCCAGCAGGCCCTCCTAGGCTGCCCTAGCTGATCAGGCCCCGGCTGACCTCACGTGGCTTCCGGCTCCACGAGGGTGGGCACGGGCCTGTCTATGCAGCCTGGTCTCCCACCCTCTTCCAGGGACAATCCATGTTGGCCATGCATACTCCTGAATCTAAATCTGTGTTCTCACGTCCCTGTCATATTGCCTCCCAGGTTCCTCTCCACTCCATCTGGGCTGGTTCCACCACCCTACCCTACTCTCCCCTGCCATTCCCTCCTCCCTCCCCATCCTCCACCCGTGCCATGGCCTGGCCTCCAAGGACTGCTCATGCTCGGACCCGGGAGGCCCTGCCTGGAGTCCTAGCTTCTGGTGCAGCCCCTCAGATGCACCCCACCCGTGAGTATCGCCACCCGTCTACATCAGCCTATCAGATTCTCACCAGACCGGTTGGATGGGTTTACACAAAGGAGGTATTCTTAGCACAGGGTCCTTATTTTTCAGGCACATTCCCACTTGGGCTCTTACTGTTGGAGCAAAGTAAGGTGTGCATTTAGCCTCAAGGTCTGGTGGAGGCAGTCAAGAAACCACAAGACTCCTTTGCAAGGAGCCACTCCCTCCCCCACCCTGCCCCCCTCCCCGCGGACCTGAGTACTTGCAGACCCCAGAGGTGTTGAGTCAGGGGGACCCTCCAGTGACTCACCAGGCCCCTGGCCAGACGAGAAGCCAGACATGGGGCCCAGCTGTTCGTCCAAACACTGATCTAGGGGCTGCTATGAAGACATCTATAGATGTGGTTTACACCCACGATCTGTGGACTTTAGTAAAGTTTGCCCTCAGTACCGAAGGGGCCTCATCCAGCCTGTTGGAGGCCTTAAGAGCAAAACCAGAGTCTTCTCGGAGAAGAAATTGTGCCTCAGAGTGTCAAATCCCGCCTGGGACTCCAGGCTGCCCTACAGATTTCAGACCCTCCAGCCCCCGCCACAGCTACGTGAGCCAATTCCTGCAAACGTGCCCGTGTCCGTGTCTGTCTGGCTGCTCACCCCTTTATCTCCCACAGACTCCGTCTCTCTGGAGGACCTTGGCTGATATACCGCCCTCCCTGAGGAGCAGAACGTCCCTCGACGTGCGCTGGGGAGTCGGGGCACGGAAGAGAGGTTAGCAATTCATTCTCCAGACTGGAACCCAGGAAGACAGCACAGGGCACCAGCTCCTACGCCTCAGCCTGAATCTCAGCTCGCCTGTCATGAGCGTGGCTGGGAAGTCCTCGAGCTGCCCGCCAGCCCCGGGGCCCCCTCAGTGGCCACAGCATCGCGTGGTAAAAACCCAGTGGGCCAACGTGCCACGCGCTTGGAACAGCCCGGTGCAGAGTCGGGCGGGAGAAGTACTTACTAAATAAACCGAACCCGATACATTCTCCGAAGTCCTACTTACTCCCAGCACGGGGCCTCAGGAAGGGGTTCCCGTTCTCCTCCTGGTGGCTGGGCCTCCGCTGACGCCCCCTCCCTTCACACACAGCCACCTTGCTTTTTCTGAAGTTCTTAGCCACCGTCGTGTCGGCCACTCTGTAACCCTCGTTTCCACGAAAAGCGTATTCTAATCCATAGTCATCTATGTGGCTCAATCTCAGGTTGGTAAAGTGAGGTGATGTGGAAAAAATAACTGAGTTGTGCCCACCCTGCACCTGCCTGGGGCCTGTTCACAGGAGGTGTTTAACGACTACCTCTGAACAACAGAATAAACGCTCAAACCAGCCAGCACGATCGGCACAGCAATGTCATTTGACAGGGGAGAAGTCAGGCTCAGGGTGATGAAGGAACCCGCCTGCGGTCACATAGCTAGACATTACGGACACTGAATTCACACCCAGGTCATCCCGACCCTGGGTGAGCTCTCTCTCCACCAGGATGTGGAGACGGACGGACGAACGGGATGGTGATGTCATTCGGCAAGTGCCAGGCAGAGGTGTGCGGGGAGGTCTCAGGATACTTGGGTCTTTCCCAGGGACAGGCAAAGCTCCTTCCACTCAGACTGGAAGCTCCTGGAAGCAGACCCTTGGAGGGGCACCGCCAAATCAGGAAGGGCCCGAGGTCCTCCCAGGCACGAGGCCCTCGGGTACTGGGAACCAGGGGCCAGACCCTCTAGGACAGAGAGCCCTGGATCTCGGGAATGACGTTCAGCCAGGCTCCAGGTGGGTGTCCCTGGAAGTCTGCCTGCTGACCCCTGCCCTGCCCTCTGCGGGGGGGGGGGGGGGGGGGGGTCACACGGTTCATCTGACTGCACTTCCAGAGCCGCAGAAGGTTATCGTCCCCCTGCATACGTCACCAACATTTATGGAGCACCTACTACATGCTAAGGGCAGCTATGTGGCACCTTTTGTTTTCCTGGGCTAATAAGCATCCTGAATTTCCCCCGGCCAAGCCTCGTAGTGTCCACCATCATCGGGGTCCGGTCTCACCGCGCTCCGAGTGACCGCCACCCCCTCCCGACACCCTGGAGTCACGCCAGATACGCCCGTCACCCCACAGTGCACCTTCCATCACCCGGTCCTGCTCCCTCGACCTCCCAAATAGGGCCCAAATCCCCACGCTGCCCACTTCTCACAACGACGCTGCCACCACCCTGACCAATATGCCAGCATGTCTTGCTTGGAGGGCGCAATCGTCTCCCAAACGGTCTCCCTGCATCCCCACAGCCAACCCAGGCCTCACAGAGCAGCCCCGCTGATGCTTTCAGTGACAAACCTAATCAGGTGGCTCCCCCACCTAAAAGCCGTTGCTCTTAAAACTAAAATCCCAACTGCTTACCATGGCCCAGGGCCCTGAACGGCCTGGCCCCACCCTTGCCTTCACCCTGCTCAACTACAGCCACCTGAGTCTCCTTAAAGTTCTTGCTCAAATAGCCCCTGCTTCCTCCTACCCCAGGGCCTTTGCACACACAGTCTGCGCTTCCTGGAATTCTCTTCCTATGTGCCTCCCTCACCTTACAGACACGCACACACCTCTACACACACAACACTTATACATCCGATTAACTTTTACCCATTTTCAAAGGCTCACGGGCCCACATTCCTTCCCGTTAAACCCCTTATCTTGGTGTATAATTACATATACTCATTTGGGTTATCGGTTGATTGATTCCGTCTCCCCGGTCAGACTGACTCTGGGAGGGCAGAGCTCATGCCGGGTTTTGCGCGACACACACATCCCAGGACCCAGCTCGGTGCCACATACTCACCGAATGCGTGAGAGAGTCAGCTGAGCGCTCTGGCAGGAAGGGGCGGGAAGCTGACGGAACAGTCCGCCTTCCAGAGACGGACCCTACAGAGATGTGCCGGGCTCACCAGCTGTCCACCAGATTCACCCTTTCCTCTCGCTGGGCACCTAGCACGCCCAGCCTGCCTTGCGTGGCGCTTGGCCACGTGACCGAGCCACGGCTCGTGGGGGCGTGAGCAGAAGCCTGGCCCTTCGGACCCTCCCATGTGTGGATGTGGGACCATCATCCAGCTGTTTAAAAGGACGAGTAGCTCTACGTCAACTGGCAGAGAAAACGTTCACGTCAAACTTAAAAGAAAAAAGCTGACCTCACACTGTGTCGACAGCGTGTACCTACTCATCAAAAATAGGACTCGGCCGTCTTTATGCAAACTTTATGCAACCTCGGCCGTGTTTATGCAAAAAGAGATTTCCGGAAACATGTCCACCACGGAGTTAATAGGAGTTATGACTCGTTGGGGGATTTCCGTGTGATGTCTGCATTCTTCTTTGTATTTTTCTGAGGTTCTACAAGAGTTAGAAATTGTTTTTACGTTAAAAATAAAGCTCGGGGCGCCTGGGTGGCTCAGTGGGTTAAGTGTCCGACTTCGGCTCAGGTCCTGATCTCGCGGTTTTCGGGTTTGAGCCCGCGTCGGGCTCTGTGCTGACGGCTCGGAGCCTGGAGCCTGCTTTGGATTCTGTGTGTGTCTCTCTCTGCCCCTCCCCTGCTCACTCTGTCTCTCTCTCCCTCTAAAATAAAATAAACATTAAAAAAAAAAAAAAAAAGAAAAAAAATACAGCTCCCTCCCCTGACGTAAAAACATCAGGGTCCCCCGTGTCCTGCTGGGATGTGGCCCCTCCTGCCCCACTCCCCACTCACCTCCCAGCTCCGAGCCCCGAAGAATGTGGGACGAGCCCCACCTGTGGTAACAGTTCCAGTTTGCCTCCTGGCTGGGCTCAGACGGGGAAGACAAGGATTACAGAGATGCACCCTTGGATGTGTTCTTGGGGACTGGATGATGAAACTCAACACCAGTCCTCAGAGTTTGTTAAAAGGAAATATTGATAGCTGTCAACCGCTATTTTGCCCCTTTCGTGCCGTATTTACTAAAAAGCAAAGGGAGGCGGGCGTCATTTGCAGTGCACCCCAGTCCCAAGAGGGAAACAGCTAGTCCTAACGCTGCTCAGCCAGGAGCCCCAGGCATCCCGTTCTGAGCTCGGCCCTGTGGTGAGGGCAACCAGCCCACAGGTCTTGGCCCTTTAAGGAGCAAAGACGCGCAGCAAACAGGAACCCTCCAGGTTGGGGACGTGACCGCACAATTAACAAGGACTCCACTCAGCAGGAGCCAGGGAGCGTGTCCCCTGCAGAGAAAGTAGGGATTGTTAAACGTGAGCCCCTTGCGGAGGCTGCCCAGGACCCTGTCTTCCCCACAGCAGGCACCCCCACGGCGTGAGATGGCCCTCCCGCATTGGCAGCTTTCGCGTGTGTTCTCCGAGGGCCCCCACGTCCCAGGAGCCGCATCGGGGACTGGGGGCTCCGCGGCTCCCCTCCCCTGGACGCACACACCAGCTCCCAGCTGGCCACCCCTGACCCCACGGGCCACCTGAGCTTATCCCCACAGGTCAGAACTTTCTACACGTCTTTGCTTTGCTGTGGGGTAAGGTCCAAATGTCCTGATACATGGACAGTCTCCTGAGAGAGGAGCTCGTGTGTCATTTGGCTCTGTGGTCCTTTGCCCGGCACGATGCCCCGGTGTCCTGGATGACGGCAGGATTGGGTGGGTTCGCCGCGCTGCCCGACTGCGGCGTCCGTGGGCTTGCCGGGCCTCACTGTCCCCTCATCCCCGGCCTCAGCTCCCCGCCTCTCTGCAGGCGTCTGGCCCTAAGCTGAAGTACCAAGTCCCAGAGCTCGGAGTTGTCCCCCTGCTCCAGGGCCGGCGGCCAAGCCTGGCCAGAGGGGACATCACAGCCCCCCGGACAAGCTGGTTGATTCAGGGTGGTCAGATCACCCGCCCAGAGGCGGAGATGAGGCTAGGACTTTGGAGAGAGAGGGAGAGAGAGAAGGTAGGAGAGGGCGGACAGAGCACACTGACCTCTTCTCTGCAGACTCTGAGCCTGGGAGAGGTGAGGTCAAAGTCGGTCTAGCGGCCAGGACACAGGAAATACGGCCAAGAGACTGCAGGAGAGACGCTGGGCCCGAGATATGACTGAGCCACCCGGAAGGGACCCATCAATCCTATGAGCTGGTAACCCCCTTTCTGCCTGAGTCACGTGGGCAGGCTCTCGTCACTCGTGACAGAAAGCGTCGGCACGATGTGCCTCCCTGCAGGGCTGCAGCCGCGCCAGCATCTGCGTAGCCCTCACCGCCACCACTATTCCCCCCGCAAGCGATGCCGTTCCCTGGGCCCCGGGCAAGGAGCCCAGGGACCCAGCCGCTGGACAGCAGTGTCTTCATCGTCAAGGCTGTGCACGGAGGTCTGTGCCCCATCAGTCTCACCGAGAGGGCTCCCTTCTTACCCAGGGCACATCCTGTAGATCCCCCCTTGAAGCCTTTACTTGGGGTCCCCGGGCCCAGACCTATGTTCTCCCCTCTTTGCAGGTGAGAATCTCGTCCCTCCTTCAAGGGCCAGCTCAGTGTTTCCTGCTGAGCAGTGGACGTGTCCCCACTCCCCACCCAGCTCTCCACGCCTGGCCTCCGTCCGTCCCATCGTGGGTGGCCACCTGGCCTTCCCCTGGCAGCCCGGCTGAGCCCGCGGGTGTCACTGGGTGCCCCCCGGCTGCGTCCGGGTCCCTACTACTCCCTCCCAGATGGGCCGTCTGGCGGGTCTGGGACCAGCAGCACACACGCTATGCCTGAGACGCTTCCGGGACCCACTCTGTGCCCAGCTCTGGGTCACCGATGGGGCAGGGGGCCCTGGGCCTTCAGGAGCCTCCAGACCCCGCACTCCCAGCAAAACGGACATTAACAGGCCACAAAACATTTGTGACAGGGCTCAGGAGGTGAAATTCACTGGATGGACGTTAATTACTTTGTAGGACAATCGTGGGGATTACGGCTCATAGCAAGGGCTCGGCAAAGATTATCTAAACACCTACCCCGTGCTGACATCCCGTTGCTTCTTTAAACCTACACCTGCTCCGCACAGACCGGCTTATTGTCCTAGATCGGTGTGGACGTGGTCAAACGAGAGGCCGTGGATTACGACCGCCTTCTCAACACCAGTGCTTGGGGAAAAGACGGGCACTACTGACTCAGCACCCCTGCAAACAGCAGAGCCCTCTGCCAAGCCATCTCTACCGGGGCACGCGCCCACCGTCCTCCAGCCTTTCAGACAACGAGGGGCCCTGGCGCTGAGGCCGCGGTGGGAACACGCGGGAGGGGGCCGAGTGTTGACAGCAGGGACAGGAGTGCGCCCAAGATCACCCAGCCGGAACGAACGTCCCGGCCGGAGACGCCCTCCTACCTCCAGTCTCGTGCGGTCCACATCTCTGGGCAGTTTCACGCGAATTCGGTTTGTGACAATGAGGGCGTCATAAGGGTAGACCTGTCGGGAGAAGAAACCACAGGTTCACCCCAGGAAGCAGGCGCGAGCCGGGACCGAAGAGCCGAGCCCAAGGCCAACGCGAAGATACATACTTGCGTCTGCGTCTGACATACACATTTCATACGAAAGCACAACAAAAGGAACTTTTAACCTGGGCAGGTGCGGCCTGGCACGAAGCGGTCGGCGTGGCAGCGGGCGGCCCCTCTTACCTTGTATTCTGTAAGAGAAGGAGCAGAGACCACAGGTGGTGGTTTAGGAAGCGTGGGAACTCATCCCAAAGGTGGGAGCAGCCTCCCGTCCTGGGGACCCCCCTCCCCGCCCCCTGCAGTCGGCTGCGCGTGCCCGCCTCCCACCCCCGGCGGCCTGCACTCGGGGCTCTAGTCCCCCAGGGAGCAGATTCTCCAGAGGGAAACTGAGAGCAGGAGGCATGGTCAGGAGGCTGGAGGCCAGACTGGGAGCTGGATGCAGTGCTGTGTTCCTCGGACGTGGTTCTGTCGGCCTGGCGGTCCGGGCCGCCCTGAGAAAGCTGCCTGCCTCGATTCACCCACCTGCGGAGCGGGCATTCCGGGGCAGACGTCTCGGGGGCACTGCTTACCTTCCTACCCCCTAGGTCCTCCTGTTAGACTACTGAGTTCCGTACGCTTTTTTAAAGGCTTTTCCATCAGACTAAATTCGTCATGTCAAAGAACAAACTCGTATGGATAGGAGGGCCTCGGGGACCATGCAGAACCCACAGAAAGCAGACCTGGGCCACAAGCTGGTCTTGGGAGGGAGGCCCCGACAAGGGCCTGGGTGACAGGGGTCGGTCCCCAAATTTCCCAGCATGCCATGCGACGTCCTGACATGCCAGCTCTGAGCCCGGGAGCTTGGAGAGCCACGTGGAGGGGGCCGGCCGTGACACCCCATCGCTCCTCTGTCTGTCGTGAACCCGCCCCTGAGGGCACGCTCCCTGTCTTTCTTGGGGTGACAGGGGTGAGCGGCATGGCCCTGCGCGGGATGGGCTCCAACTTAGCAGAGCCCCTGGTCAGGCACCTGCCATACGAGCAGGGTCACTCCAGGAACAGCAGCCTCCCAGGTTTGAATGCCAGGAGGCCACACAGCCAGCAAGGGTGGGAGGCAGGAGGTGACCCGCATCCATTCGGCTCAGACCCCAGAGGCTTTTTGCTGTGACTTCCTCCCTTACTGCCACAAAATTTGCCAGTGGGTGTTTGGCTTGTCCTCGGTGCTGGTACGGGAGGCTTAGTCCAACACAGATCTCTCTCCCCAAGGGACCAGAGCGACAAACATATCAGGACAGGGTCGGCTGTTCTCAAGGATGCAGAGAAGGGACGGCCTGAGGTAGGGGAGCGGGGCACCTGAGGTGGGAGAGAAGAGAACCAGGGGAGCAGGAGAGGGAGCACCAGGAGCGAGGGGAGCCCCTCAAGTAGGAGCGGGAGCACTACGAGCAAGGGGAGCACCTTCGGTAACCTGAGAATGGAGGTAAAGTGCTCCTTGCGTGGACACGCGCCCTCCCTGATCCGCCCACCGCACGATGCTCAGAGCCTTTTGCCAGCTGGCCCTGGAGGGGCCCGGGTCAGGATGACACTCATGGAACCGTGTAAGTGACCCCTGCCCCAGCCAGGGACCCACGGGGGTCCCCGCGTCTTGTACCTCGCGTGCCCCAGCTGGCATCCGGGTCTGCTCCACAAGGGGCCAGATTGGCGTTCTGGAAGAGAAAGAGAGAGGGCGGCAGGAGGCAGGTTGTAGGGGCGGGTGGCCGCGCCTTGGTGGTGCTGGCCCAGGTGGGAGGAGGGCGGGCAGCCAGGAGCCCCCGGTGCCACGGCTCCAGAAGGTCCTCCCGCCCCTTCCAGGCCTGCGCGGACCCTGCCTGGCCCGGCTCTCCTGCCGCCCTTCAAGCCATGCCCGCACACCTGCTCTCTGGGCCCCGCACAGCACGGAGACCGGACCCCGAGGGCCCCAGCGCTCCCGCGTGCCGGGCCGGCACAGCCCCTGGACGGAGCCCTGCGTGGGGCACTCAGGTGGTGACATTCGGAAAACACGGGCCGCCCTCCCTGCTTCGCGGCATTCATCGGCAAGCTGGCATTTCGGTGCATCACGACCCCGCAAGCCCACCTGAAAAACTCATCCTGCAACGGCTGAGCAGGGCCCGGGCCCGTAAAGCGGGTGCCGAGCCCCTGAATCTCTACCCCCGCCTCCTGCGCCTGGTGCGAGCACCGCCAGTCGGGCTGAGCCGCTCGAAGAGCACCGCTTCCTCAGGCCCAGCGCCTACGCGGGGTCTGACACAGGCTGGGCGCTCGCGGCCGGAGCTTCCGGAATTGGGTTCAGGGGTTGACCTTCAAGGTGACCGCTTCGCCCCAGACTGCGCCACGGGGAGAGCGCCTTCAGTGCCGCTTCCTGCCGCGGACAAGCGGCGGTCGAGGGGCAGGCGCAGTCCCAGGGAGTGTGGGGGCAGAGACCAGCCCGGAGAGCCCCCAGCCCACGGTCCTGCAGCCCAACAGGGGAAACAGGGGTGGTGAGTCAGGCGAGCACGGGTGGGGGCCTGGGGCCAGTCTCTACAGAAACCGTTGGCGTTTTGTTCACCACGAATTAATTTGGATTTTAAAAGGTACTGCATCAGGGGCGCCTGGATGGCTCGCTCGGTTGCCCCTGCCTCTCGATCTCAGCTCGGGTCGTGATAGGAGTGGTTCGCGGGTTCGAGCCCCGGGTCAGGCCCTAGCGCTAACAGACCGGAGCCTGCTTGGGATTCTCTCTCTCTCTGCCCCTCCCCTGCAGGCGCTCTCTCAATAAACAAACAAATAAATAAATAACACCTGTGATCAATCACTATTTAAAAAAAAGAGAAGGCATCGCATTGGACCATTATTTACTTTGATGACCGAGCCTTTGGGCGGGTGCCTCGCTGGCCTCACGACCCTGAGCCAGGTGCATTAGCCTCCACTCCCTTTTACCACCATCACAGAATAGTTCTCCTTGGGGTTTTTTCCTGAGACGTTTTCTCAGGACACCGGGAAGCACCCCCAGGGGGCGCCTGTCCGGCTGGGGAACCTCTTCCCGCATTAACGCAAGGCAAACCTGCGTCCATTGCCTTCGCCAGGCCGGCCTGTGGTGCGGAAGAGAAATGCCTCCCCCTAGTGCCCACTGCCCTGCATCACAGGCCCCCGCCGCCGACCTGGGCAGTTAGAGCCCCCTTTCTTAGCAGCAAAAGCGCCCCGTAGTCTGCCAGGCTCTGAGACCAGACGGAGACTCCCAGGAGAGAGGGGTGGAGGGCCGGGGCCCGTGGATCAGTCCACAGCAGGGGAAGAGCGGTCTCCCCGTGGTCCTCCAAGCGTCTGAGATCTTCAAGACCTCCCTGGTGCAAGGGAGTCTCGTGGTTACTCCTCCAGAGATGGGGTGGCCAGGGGAGCCTCGGGAACGCGATGCCAATAGGCACGTCCCTGGCTGATGCCCCTACGGGTCTCAACAGAGGCCCCAGGGAATTTAAAGGCAACCAGTTAGTAACCCCTCCCACTGGCTGGAGTCTCCGTGCGCCAGCCGCCCTCCAGATACATCCCACAATCTTTGCTGCCAACCCAGGAGACGGGTACCATCATGTCACGTTACGGACGAGGCTCAGAGAGGTCAAGCAACGAGCCCGAGGTCCTACAGCGAATCCTCAGAACTGTGACCGTTTCAACCCATGCCTTTCTTTCACTTCTCAAAAATCAGACCGCAACTGTGAGCGGTAGGAAAGGAACGGTGGCCGGTCACCGTTATTTTCCGGCGGAGGCTCCCGTCGGAATGTGCCAACAGCCACCCGTGTGGGAGCAAGAAAGGGCAGGGGGCTTCTGCCTTGATGACGACTCCCCGTGTGGGAACCGTGCCGTGGAGCGCACGGAGGAGAAGACGCCACCCGCTTTAACGGCCGCGGGTCCTCACGACGCCCTCGAGAGGCAAGGGTGATGTTTTCAAAGACCAGGAAGGAGAGCCTCAGGAAATGCGAGCGGGTGGCCCGAAAACGCGCCCGGAGCCGGTGGCAGAGCTGGGGGCCAACCGAGGGCTGACTGCGGTACGTGTGCTTTCCAGGGTCACGGCTGGAAAACCTCAGACTTCTTCGCCAAGGCTTTCCTTGTACACAGACGTTTCGGCAAACGCTTGATGGACACGTGGAAACCTGATTCGCAAGATACGCGTTCCCCATAGACCCCCTAGGCTGCTTGCCGTCTGCACCGTGCAGTCGCGCCACTCGCTTCCCGTGCCTGTTGGTTCAACGGATCCGCACGTCTGAGCTCAAAAGCCATGTTCCAATTGCCTGCCGCCCTGTATTCGAGCCGGGTCTCCGGCACTGCCGGGTGGCTCGGGGCATTTTCACGTACGAAGGCAATACCTGCCCGATACCGTGTGTCCTCACAAACTAGCGTCCCCTCTGCCTGCTGTTACTACAACGTGACAGCCTCTGCCTTCTACTTGGAGAATTCAATTACGCTCCTCGTTGCCATCAGGTGGCCGGCGGTCGTTCTCCTAATAGCAGACCAGGCGGCACAGTGGGAGCCACCCTGCCAGCCACAGGAATGCCACCAGGGGCCACTGCCCTGGTCCTTCCACGGAGATGAGCAGCTACCACAGGTAGGCTTTGTGGCAGGCTGGTTATCAGGGTATTTTAAGGAGCCTTGGGACACGGGGTGGTGACCCCTTGTGACAAATCCCTCTCAGAGCAAGAACTAGAAACCTCCGTCTCCCCCTGATGAACTTGAGTTCCTTCTTCCCACCAGATGAGAAGTACACAGCCAGTCCCATTTGCCTCTTTGCCCTGGCCGCTAGGAAGCTCAGAGCTAAGCTTCAGAAGTTTTGCTCATACCAGGCTCTTCTGTTTCTTGTAGAATTCTGGTACGTAATTTCTTTCATACTTTTCTCCTCTGCTCCCTTGTGGTTGGCGGTCATGGGTTTTTGGTCTGAGTGCACCTGTGCTTTGGAGCCCCTGCTCTCACTAGCTCTAGGAGAGGGAACGAACATTGCATCCATGCTGGGGCATCTGGATCAGCCGTTCCCAGCTCTTTTGGGGTGGGGGTGGGCGTGTGATGCCACAGCCTTCTCTGCAGGTTCTGGGGCATCAATCCGGGTCATTCCAGCATGTACCAAGGAGGGCATCTCCCCAGAGGATGCACGGCCCAGGCACCAATGATGTAAGACCAGAGTGTGGAGAATTCCTCTCTTAACGAGGGCAAGTCCCAGGACTTGGCGTGGGGGGTGGGGCACCTTGGCATGGCCTAGCCTGTGACCACCGCCCTCGAAGGCCCCCGAGCCACACCGCCCTCGTAGGCCCCCTAGCCTGTGACCACCGCCCTCGTAGGCCCCCCGAGCCACACCGCCCTTGTAGGCCCCCGAGCTGTTCCACGTGTGCGGAGAACGTTCTGGGATGGTTTCCCCACCACCTTCAGGACGCCTAACCCCGAGCCCGAGGGTTTACATCTCCCGCCCACCCTGTGCCCTCCCCGCCGTCCACTGAGGACAAAGGCTGGAGAAATCCTTAGAAGGAAATTCAGGGAAGCATGCCGCATGCGTGTGCCCTGACTCGGCCCCTTCTAGAACGCGGGTGCGGTTAGTGGCAAGAGGGGGTTCACTAGAGTCAAACCATGCAGAGGTGCCTGGGCCCAGGACAGACACAGCAGCAGGTGGGCCAGAGCCTGAGGAGGACAAAGAAGGCGGAGAAAATGCCCGAGGCATCCCTGTTCTTGGATTGTCCCGTAGTCTGGGACCCTGGATGTGAGGTCTGCCCTGGGGGACCGGGGGAGGCTGTCCCCAGCATTATACACTTACTGCCAAGACCACTGCAGGGTACCACAGGGGGTGACTTCTGAGCGGCTTCTCTTGCGGAACGACTTGCCTCGGTTTTAGACAAACGTCCTCAGACAACAGAGGCTGCCTGACCGCGGGTCTCCTGGGGCTGTTGCCAGGGGGCGGGGGTGGGGGCCTCTGGTGCCATCACACCTGCCCCACCCCAGTCCTCACTGGGGACTAGTGAAGCCACAGGAACAGCAACAAAAATGAGCCCAGACCTCCCGTGGGGACAAGGCAGGTGCCAAACTACCCGGGCTCACATTCCCATGTCCCAAGACTGGGAAAACCAGGCGAGGAGGTCAAACCAGCCTTTCGCTGGGGGGCAGCCAGAGAAAGCCAAGGACATGGATGGTGTGGGATCCGATAATTATCACAGGTGGAAACGGCATCATTAGGGACGATAACGGGGATGATAATAGTCACAGATGTTAATGACACCACTAGCGGTGACGGTCCTGATGGTCACGACACCCCCGAAACGGATGTAGGTCCTCGGTTCACGTTGCTCACGACCCAGCCGACCCTTTAAGGTCCTTAGATAGGCTCTGGGTCACAGAAGAAGGACGTGGGCCAGGAGGGGCCTCAGAGGATCTGAACACTCTGGGTGGCCCCTGTCTCCCCCTGTCCCCACACTGAGGTCTCCTTGGGAGCCGGGGGCCGGGTTCAGAGGGGAGGGGGGTGTCCCAGTTTTGGTCTGGCCCTGGTCTGCAGGGGCGACAGCAGGGCCCCTGGGGACAGCAGGCAAGAGGTGGTGGGCGAGCAGGGTCCCCGGGCCCCTCCTTCTGGCCGTGTGGGCCCCGCGCTCAGGCTCACGGCGGGTGACGGTTAGTGCACCTCGAGCCAGGGAGGGGTCGAGTACCTACCCGGTGGTCCAGGCCATTCTTTCCGTGTCCTGGGAGAGGGTCAGATTTGGAATAGGGGGATCCTGAAACAGACACAGCACAGCTCTGTCACGCACGCACGCAGGCTCGGCCAGGCAGGGGAGGAAAGGCTCAGCCCCGGCCGGCGGGGCTGGGTGGTGACACCCAGAAAGGCCCCTGAAGGTCACGCCCCCCCCCCCCTCAGTCGTGGCCTCTGTCTCCAGGGCGCTGACTGAGGAGGAAGCCAGCAAGGGCGTGATGTCCCTGAGCCCGCCGAGGACCCCAGGAACACCCTGGGGCCCAGCCCTGGTCCCGGTGGGCACCTGTGTTCTCTGACGGCCTCAGGCCTTGGTGCCACCGGTCCCCCAGGCCGCGCTCCTCGCCTGGTGGACCCGGCAAGCTGGGGGCAGAGTCAGGACCCCTGTGCAGGGTAGGGCTGTGCCCTCCTGTCCCAGAGGCCGCACACGGAGGCCTGCCGCCAGCAGAAGGTGGCAGGAAAACTATTTTATTTTTTAAAAGACCTTAAGCTGTTTGCAGTTGTGGGGGGTCACGTTAAAAGCCTAACGTCCAGCTTCTCTTGAAGCACAGAAGGGCTGGCCTGAGACCGTGGGACCCCCACACCTGCTCAACCTCCATGGCTCACGTCCCCGGCTGCCCCGCGTGGGCCCCGGGGTCTAAGATCTCCCAGTTACGCCCCTGCAGCACATGCCTGGAGAGGGCAGCGCGGAGGCTCCCTGCGACGTCCTTCTGGCCGAGACGGGAGCGTGGGATGCGTCCTGAAGGCGAGGACGAGTGGCAGAGCCGGGCCACCCCCACTCTGGGGGAGCACCTTCAGGAGGCTTGTCCCCGGTCCCCGTGGGCCCTTCACGCTCAGGGACCACGTCTGCTCCATCCGGGGGTCCTGGCTCCCAGCACCGGGCCGGGACCCAGCAGCCCAGGCGGCAACATACCCCGGGAGCCTCCAGGCTGCTGGGCCCGGCGGGGGGCGGAGCACGTCTCTGTGCACACCGGACCAAGGGTGGAGGACAGGGCCTCGGATGAGCTGGGTGCCGCGCACAGAACTGCCCACCCACCCACTCCAGGACGGCCCTGCTCTGAGCAAAGGATACTTATCCAGACGCCCTCGTCTCTGGGAGTCCTCGCCGAGTCTGTGAGGACAGAGGAGACATTCTGCGAGCAAGCCTGTAGGCGATGCCTCAGCTGGGGAACCGGTCTTGGGGACTTGGGGGTGGCCTGTGGGAAGGCCCTGGATGCGGGTCAGAAAGGGCCTTTTGCCACATCGAGGGCAGGGTTCTCAAGCTTCCTTGAGCAAAGGCGCCCTCTCGCCACGCGAGATTTTACATGAACTGACACACGAGACAGGGGGAAGGGGAGACAGAAGTGGGGTGAGGGGCGAGGGGCCAGCCCCACTCTTGCCGTCCCTCTTCCTCCCAGCCTCTCTCAAGCCTCCTCCAGGTCATCAACTATCTGCCCATTCTACAGAAGGCGAATCGAGGCTCAGAGATCGTGGGGGGGGGGGGGCTGCCCGAGGGCGCCCAGCCCCGTGATGCGAATGAGGCCTCCTGACTCACAGTCCTGGGGTCCCTCCTAATTTACACACAGAGCCAGGCACACGTGGGGACGTGGGGCTGTCCGGTGGAGGATCTGAGGGACCCTCCGCCGAGACACAGGAGGCCCTTATCAGCCAAAGATGCCGGGACAGTGGTTCTCAAAGTGGGGTCCCTGACTAGCGGCATCGGCTTACCTGGAACTGGTGAGAAAGGCAAGTTCTCAGGCCCCGCCCCCGACCTCCTGCATCAGAATCCAGGGCTGGGGTCCCGTGAGCTGGGTTTTCACCAGCCCTCCGGGGCATCGTGACGGGCACTACGGTTCGGGAAGCACGGCTTTAGGGCCTCAAGAACAGCAATGCCCTCACCTCTAGCCGTCACCTGGAGGCACTGCTGTCACATGGACGGCTGTTACAATGTCCCCTGTTCAGACCGCCATGTGCCAGCCCCTGTATTTTACTGCTTCTCGTGCAGAGACCCTACTCCCCAGAGGCCACCCTGTTCTCCTTTTTAGTGACACTTGTCACAGCTATTTCTTCCACCTACCTTGAGCGTCCATATCCGATAACGTTAGAAATTTCGCTTCACCGGGATTCAAACAGGATTTCAGAAACTCATGAAAAGAAGAGCCAATCACGTTTGCCCCATTTTTTGCCTGTTCCGATGGGCTTTCTGTTCAGAAGCTCCAACCTTCTCTTAGCATTTCCTTTCTGCCTGGACCACTTCCGCGCACAATTCTTGAAAGAACGTCTGCTGGTGAAAACGTCTTACTTTTCCTTCGAGAATTTCTGCATTTCCCATTCATTCCCGAAGGACGTGCTCCCCCAATAGGGAATTCACGCGGACTAGCAACTTTCTTTCGACCCCCGTGGTTTCTGATGAGAAATGCTTGCCTCCAGCCCGGCGTTTCCCTACAGGGAGTCTGTCTTCTGTCTCGGCTGCTTTCAGGATTTTCGACCCTCTGTCTTTAGATTTTAGAAGTTCAATTGTGATGGGTTCTGGAGTGAATTACCTTGGACTCATCCCACTCGGGGTTCACGCAGTTTCTGGAACCTGTAGGTTTATGTCTTTTGCCACATCTGGTAAGTGTTCGGCCACATCTTTGAGTACTTTTTCCAACCCACTGTCTTCTCTCTTTCTGGGACTCCAATGCTACAAACATTGCCCCGCAGGTCTCCGAGGCCCCGTTCGTTTATTTCCTGCTGTTTTCTCTCTGTTGTGCCGACCGGGTCCCTTCTGCTGTTCCATCTACGGGACCACTGGCTTTCCTCTGTCATGTTCTGCTGCTGTGTTATTGAATCCACATGATGATTTTTAAATTTTGATTATTTTCTTTTTCATTTCTATCGTTTCCGTTTGGCTCTTTTTTTTAATTTTTGGTTGTTTCCAGAGTATCTGTACTTGCTTGTTGAAGTGTTCTTCTGATTGCTGGCACTCAAAGTCCTAGTCTGGGAACCCCAACATCCAGTTCGTTTTTTAAATATTTATGTGTGTGTGTGAGTGCGAGAGAGAAAGAGAGCGAGCGAGCAGGAAGGTGCAGAGAGAGGGGGACAGAGGATCCAAAGCAGGCTCCGTGCTGACAGCAGAAAGCCCAACACGGGGCTCAACCTTGCGAACCGTGAGGTCGTGACGTGAGCCGAGGTCGGAGGATCGATGGACTGAGCCACCAGGCGCCCCAACAGCCAGTCCTTCTCCATGTCGTGTTTGTTGCTTGTTTTTACCCAAATTGTCATCTTCGTGGCTCTCGGAGTAGTCCTCTATCGTCTCCCAGACATCTGAGACTTTGCGTCAGAGGACGAGGACGCCGGGTCCCAGGAAACCCTCCCACGGAGGCCGTTGCCACCTGGTTGGGTTTGGCAGATGGGGTTTGTGGGGGATGCGGCTTCGAGGACAAGCCAGTTTTCAGAACATTTGTCAAGGGCCCTTGCGACCGGCCGAGTCCAGCCGGGGCCTGTCGGCACTGCCTGGGGGGCGAGATGGGCCTCCCTGGCGGCTCCGTGCCCCGAGGTGGGGGTGGGAGATGCCAGCTGTGGTGGAGAGGGCCTCCCAGGCCCACCCTCCAGGCTGCCAGGAGCCAGCGGGCCTCCCGCTTCACATCTGCTGGTGTGGCCAGGGGAGCGAGACGTCTACCTGGCCCCTGGTGCCACTGCATGGGAGGTGGGAGACGTGGGTCCCGTGTTTTCCCTCGAGTCCTGGGGTCCAGCCCACCTCCTCTTTCCACCCTTGAGAGTTCTGTGATCTGTCTGCTGTATTGTTTCCGGGGGGGGGGTGGGGTTTGGCTATACGTAGTGGGGACCAGCAGGGATAGTAGGGGAGGGTCCACTCTCTCCCCCCCCAGGCTGCCATGTAGACCCGTCAAACTTGGTCTCTCTGGGGCTGGGACCAGCCATCAGTGGATTTTAGAGGTCCCAGGGACCCCATGTGCAGCTAGGGTTGAGAGCCACCCGTTTAAAAAGTCCCCGCACACATTCAGAGACTTTACCTGACCCTCATACGCCTTCCCATTACACATGGCCTCCCTTTACGGGTGAGGAAGCGGGAGCCTAGTGAGAACAAGTGACCCCTAAAGGTCAAGGTCTGCTCACAGCGAGGACACGGCAAGAGCCCGGGACTTCCGGCTTCAGGATCCAGTGATCCCTTCCGCTCCAGCAGCTCTGCCTGGTGTGGGTTTTGCAGGGGGGAGGGGGGGACTTCCAGGCACCTGCGTGTCAGATGACACTGGGTGGCCAGAAGAGTGCCCGCTGTGTGTACTCGAGAGAAGGCAGGTCTACTGCCCCTGGGACGAGGCGGCAGCTGGGTCGTCGTCAGTCTCATCAGCTCTGCAGGTGCTGGACACCCACCCGTCCCCGAGTCCTCGCCAAACGGGCTCCCCTGCCACCTCCTCTCAGAAGCCCACCGGTGTCAGACTTGCCCCTGGCGTCTTGCGGGACCGCTCTCAGGGCCCCGGTCTCCTCGGGTCTGGGCCTCTTCTGGGCTGGCTTCCGACCGGTTGGAGTATCCTCAAGGGGAGGATCTCGGGCGCGGGCGGCTGGTCCCGATGCAGCTGGAGAGCAGCCGAGACCATCACAGCCTCCAGGCATTCTCGGTGCTTCCCTGGGCAGACCTTTGTCAGCTCTGCCAGAACCACGACGGGTTTTCCACCGACGCGTGGCTCCGCGACTTTGCGGCTGTGTGGCCCTGCACAGGTTTGGGTCCTGCACCGGCTGGAACTGCCTTCCGCCCCGATTGACCGTGAACAGGAGGCCTGAAGATGGTCCAAGCTCCAGGCTTCAGAAGCCGGCGAGAGGGGGCCGCGGAAGGCTCACCGCGACCCGCGGACTTGACCGCGCTCTGCCGAGACATCCCCCAAGGCTCAGGTCGCGGGATGCCGGGTGCCCACACGTCAGCCCCCAAAGCCCAGGTGCTTCCTCCCAGGACGACTGGATCATCCCCATTGGCGAGGCCATTTTCAAAGCAGACAAGTTTGCTTTTGTGCCGAAGTCACGAGGCAAGTGACGAGCTGGGATTCACGTCCGAGTGGACCAGCACCGGATCTGGCACTCCCTGCCGGCCCGTCCTGTGACCTCGTGGACACCGTTGTTGCCTGTATCAGCGGCAGCCACTGTCATGCCCCCTCCCCCCCCACCAGAAGCAATGCTGTGTCCCACGAAGAGAGGAGGGGGCTGGTCCCCGAAGCCCAGCGCACAGCACTGCCGAGCACTGAGAAGCGAGCGCTCCCCAGGCGCTAACCGTCCCCGTCCCCGGGGGAGAAAGGACACAGACGGTCATTGATCAAGTGCTCCCGGCCTGGGGTGGGGGAGGGGAGCCAGCTTCCAGCTGGGTGGGGGTGTCTCAAGACCCCAAGGCAGATTCGGAGGGGAGCAAAGGAAGCCCTGAGCGGTGTGACCTGAGACATCGGCTCCTTTCCAGGAACACGGCACTGCCTTTGGCTTGTGCCCCTGCCCACCACTCAGACGCCGCATCCTGCCCGGTCCCTGAGGGCAGGCCTGCTGGGAAGCGGTTACACAGGGGATCTGGCTAAAAGCAAAGAGTCCCCAGCCAACCCCCATCAAAGGGCGGTGGGCTTTGCCCGGGGGTGCCCCACTCTCGCAGCCGGGGTGGTCTCTAGCGACGAGGGGCCAACAGGGTTTTCTGGGTCAGGGTCCCCTCCGTGACATCTGGCGGGTCCACTGCTCTTTCTAGGGCCTGGACGGGAGCAGAGAAAGAGAGCCATCTGTCCATGCAGCTGGAGGTCACGGTCTTGTAGAAAGATGCGGCTGGCCACGCCCTCCCCAGCAGCCTCCACGCCAGCCGACCTAACCACCTGCTGATCAGGTGGCCGCCCCCCCTCCCCCGCCTCTGGCTTCCGTGGCCCACTCCCCTAGCCGTGGCTGTCTTCATCCCTAGTGGCTCATCTGGGTCTCCTTGTGCCCCAACACGGCGCCTTGCCCGCCCGCCCACTCTTTCTCTCCCCTTTCCTCCAGGATTCAGCAGAGACGAGAAACAGGAGAAGGACCCAGAGGGAGCTGGGAGTAAACCCAGAGGACCACACCTAATTTGGGCCTCAGACCCTTTGGAGAACGTGCTGCGATCTCAGGAACACGGGTCTATCAGGCACACGTCTGCGGAAAGGCCTGGGCCTCAGGCTACCCACTCGCCTCCGGGCGCTGGGGACCCTCGGGGACTCTGCTGGGAGCTCACACGTCTCCTGAGCCCCCAGCCCGTCCGCCCGCCTCCAGCTGGGCCTGGATGTTCAGGCTTCCGGCTCGATGGGCTCCTCCCAGAACCACCTGGTTCTCTCCCTCTCTCTGAAGAAAGGCACCTCCATCTACCCCACGTCACTCCTGATTCCGTCCCCCCGGCCACACGAGCCTTACCTGCTCACACAGGGTCCTGCCATTCAGACCACTCAAGGGGCTCCCCGCTGCTTCCGTGGACACCCCAATCCCTCGTTTCCTGGCCTGGCAGCCTCCCTTCTACCCTCTGTGAAGCTGCCCATCTGTCCTGGTTTTCCATACGTAGAACGGACTGCCTCGTCCCCCTGCCCGCACCCCTGCACCGCTGGCCCATTCCTCAGCAGACAGAGAAGCTTCCTGGCACCACGACAGACCAACTCGGTCCCGGCTGGTCCCTCCCCTGCCACTCCCCTGGCCTCCTGTTTCCCAAATGGCCACCCCGCTTCTCACCTCAGCTCGTTTCTACACGCCGCGTGTGCTGCTTAGAACACCCCCCGGGGACACCCCCCTAGCACCCCCCCAGGACCCTCTCCCCTAGGACAATCCCCCAGGATGCCCCCCCAGGGAAACCCCCCCAAGACAGCCTCCCCATAGGACACCCTGTCCCCGGACACTCTCCCCCAGGAACACACCCCCCCAGGACACCTTCCCCAAAGGAACCCTCTGCTAGGAACGCACACCCACAGGACACCCTCCCAGTAACTGTCCCCCAACCTGGAAGATGGCAATGACCTCATGTGGTCTTTCGTGCCCCCACTCAGGCCCGGCGAGGTCAGGGCTCTGCCGGGAACCCTCCAGGGCCACAGATCCATTTGGACGCCAGGCTGGAGTCGTCCCCGGGTGACCAAGTCCCCCATGACCCCGCGCATCGCAGCCCTCGCCCCTACCACACGGGCCCCCTTGCCACCCACAAGCCTGCCAGGCTTCCTCTAAGCGTCCACTTGGTTCGAGCCTATACCCCCTCGAGTCTCGCTCAGATATGGTCTCCCTTCCCCGGCCGCCGTATTGAAGACTGTCCCCAGCACCTCCTGGCCTCCTTACCTGCACGGCATTGATGGAACTTAGTTTCTAACTCTGCTCCTGAGCCCCCACCCCACGAGCAGCTGGGCTCCTCGGGCCAGGGTGTCATCTCTTCGGGCCTCTGCTCTACCCCCAGCACCTAGGGTGGGGCCTGAATACGGAAGGTGCTCGGGAAGGTGTCTGCCGAAGGTCGGGAGGGTGGCGCCCTCCCCCAGGGCCTCGTCTGGCCCGTCGTGAGGGAGGAAACAGCCCTGACGTTGTTCTTCAGTCCTGAGGTTTGTGGAGCCACCCCCGGGGGGCCGCGGGGCCCACGTGAACCAGATGCTGTCATGAGACCGGCCGACGGCGAATCGGGGTCTCTTTCTTTCAGTCGTGGACTGGGACACGTGGGAGCAATTGTTGCCATCCTGCAACTCCAGAGGAGTGACAGGGGACGGGAGAAAGGCCATCTCTGACCAAACCTCAGGCCGGTAGCAAGCTGCCGCAGAGCCCTGTCTCCTAACCCCCGTGCCCGTGGGCGCTGGGAGGGACCCAGGGAGGCGACCGCGGCCAGGCCCCACACCAGGACCCCGGGCAAAGACCAGCGCGTCCCATCAAACACGGGACTCCACAGGGAGGGACACACAGAAGGGGACGCAAAAGCCAAAGCCACAGGGACCACCATCTGTGCTGCCTCAGTTTCCAAAGCAGAGCTTCCCCCCCCCGCCCCGCCCCCCTGGCCCCTTCTCCGTCCCTCACATGTGCTGGGGCCTGAGGAAGGGCCTGTTCCTTCAGAAGCACCGGGGTCTTTCTAGGGGTCCCTGAGTCCTCCGGGTGGGGTCTCCAGCCGGCTGGGGCTTTGTCTTATGCCGACACCCCCCTGACCACGCAGAGGGCGTCGTGGGGGACCTCAAAGGAGAAGGCAGAACCTCAGGGGCTCGGAACGTGGGACCCAGGGCAGGCAGCAGGCCCGTCCGCAGGGTCCAGGCTGCGGAAGGGGGCTCACGTCGCCTCGTGTTCTTCTGGGGGCTCAAGACCCTCTGCTTCTAACAAGCGCTCCGTGCCACCCGTCCCCGTGCAAAAGTCAGCTTCACGGGTGCCACAACGTACCAAACACACGGTCCAGATAGGACCCTGGGTGTAGGATAAAGGAAAATAAAAGCAGTCTCTCATATTTCAACGAGACCCTCTTCAGAAGGGGTGACGGTGCGAGCGGAGAGCCGCCGCCACAAAGGAGGGGGGTCCGCGCTGCTCTGTCACTGCGCCTCCGTCATCTGCTTCCCTGTGCCACACTCCCCTCCGCCTGTCCGCTGCCTAGCACCATGTCCGGCACATGGTAGGTGCTCAATAAATGTTTGGTGGAGGGATGGATGAAGCACTGAATGATGAGCTCAGCCCCAGGTGAGATGTGCCGATGGTGTCATGGGTGGCATGAGCCGTGCCCCCTCCCCGTCAGCCCTCGGAGGCCCCCGGTGGGTGGCGGCGGGATGCACGTGTGCTCGCTCCCGCCGGCGTCTCCGCCTCTCTCGCGCCCTGTGTGCTTCTCCGGGGCGGGGGCCGCTCTCGTCTTCTCGGTGCCCCCCTTCGCGCCCCACACAGCGTCTGGCACAGAGTGGGTGCTCAATAAATACCCGTTGAATTTAATGCATCTCAATTCAACAAACATTTATTGAGCGCCCACTGTGTTGAGTGTCACAATCCTACCTTCCTTGGGCGCGCTACAGATGGGTGTCCCAGGGACGCGGCTGGGCGTGCCTTGCCGTGTGCAATTGCTTCGTTCAAGAACAGTCATTTCCCAATGGGACCGGTGTCGATGCACTCACGTTGGGAGCTGCTCGGGGATAGTCCAAGGAGCCCCGGGCAAAGAGGGGACCTGGCCCTCGGATTCTGGGTGCTGCCCCCCCCGCCTGAATTTCTCAATCGGCTGGCAGCTGGCAAGGCACGCTCGATGTGGGCATGGCCAGCAGCCTGGGTCCATGCACATCGGTAAACAAGGCAGTGTCTTCAGGACACGTGTGACAGCACAGTGGGCTTCCTGCTCAGAGGAGCCGACATCGGGACACCGTAGAAAGTGAAGGAATGACAGAACCATGGTGATTGCCAGAAGCAAGCATCGGTAAAGGGAAGGACACACACACACACACACACACACACACACACACGTTGTATGCACTTTGGAGGAACCTCCCCAGTTAGATGGTGGATTCTGGCACAGGCCAGGTGATTCCTGAAGGCCAGGTGTGCCCGGATGAGAAGCACCAGCACCCCCCTCCCCCAATCTGTGGTCGCCTGCCTGTGCCCCAGTGATGGGGCGGCAACAGTGGGGGTGGGGCCGAGACAAGACCTTGCGGGTGTGTGATTGGCCGATCAAATCAGCGCACACAGCCTCGGGCCTAGCCGGGGTCCTCCAGCTCTGGGACCCCCCAGGCACCTGGTTGCAGAAGGTGCAGGCGAGCTCACACCGCTCCCGGGGTGAAGGCAGCATGCATGCGGCACACGGCAGGCGGGCGGCACGAGGAGGTCCCCACCGGCAGCCCGTCTCCTGCCTCGGCTTCTCTCCGCGTGGTGCCCCTCCTCCCGCGGGTGGCCTGCGAGCCTAAGTGGGGATCCCTGGGTCAGCGGGAGGCGAGGGGCCGAGCCCCGCTCAGCAAGAAGAGGGCGGAAGGCTGGAAAGGGCCACCCTGACGTCCCCAGACACTGGCTTCCTGAGAGCCCCTGGGCCTCGCCGGGAACGCCACGACACCCGGGCACAGGAGGGCGGCTGGAGGCACCGCCTTCCAAAACAGCTGCCGTGAGGAACTAGGGAACACAAAGCAGCAACGGCCCGGGGCCCGGGTGTCAGTCCTGCGCCACCCAGGGCGCCGGGTGCCTGGAGGAGAGACAGGCTGGGGGACGGACTGCGGGTGCCCGGTCGGTGGGTCGTGCTGGGACCGGCCCCGGGCCTGCACCCCGCCTGCGGGCGGTACGGGCAGCCGGGAGGGGTGCCCCCGTGGTGGACGGGTCACTCTGGGGGACTGCTTTGGTGTGGCCTTCCCGCGGTGACATCCACCCTTTGCCCTGGCCCAGAGATCCCCACATTTAGAAGGCTGCACCCCAGGCAGGGCCGGAGGCGCAAGGCGGGGCTGGGGTGGGCTCACAGATGTCTGCTTACGAAACTCATCCACGAAACGGTGCGTCTTTGCTGTGCTTGGGGCTCTTTTCCAACCATCAGCGATGCCCGGCCTTCTTCACCCCTCCCCTGCCCGCGAAGGCTTTCATTTGTCAGCCCCGTTACGGCTCAGTCATGGAGGTGAGGATGACAATGACAGTCTGTTCGCTGAGCACCTACTATGGGCCAGGCAGAGCGCTGGCTGTGCGTGCGTGTCCCCTCCTCTGGTCTCTACCCGCCCGGCCAGGCAGGTGGGTGGGACAGAGGCCCCGCGACGAAGGAGCGGCCCAGCCGGCATCCGCTGCGCTCTCTGCCTTCTCACGCCCGTCCCCATCCTTCGCTTTCGCGCTCCGCCTCACGCTCACCCACCGGGCACCACCCACGGCCCCTCTGGGGCCCGAAGACCACGTCCAGACCTTCCGGGGGCATCCCCCTGTAGCTGGCCGTGGTTTCCCCGGGAACTCACAGCCTCTAGAATACCGTGTGGAGCCTCGCCCTACATCTGAAAACCACTCCTAATCCAGCCCTCACGGCCCCCAGAGCCAGGCAGTCGTCATCTGTGCTCCCTGGGGACGGGAAGCCCCCAGTCCCCGGATCTCTGCTCAGGACCAGCACCGGGTGGCAGTGCCCTGTCATTGACTCCCAGTCTGGACTCCCCTGCCTGGACCATGCTTACGTCTGCTCTGGGAAACAGGCCCTCAGCTTCCAGCCTGGCGGCCCGAGACGCCTTCTTTGCCAAAGAGCCCGGGAGCCCCATTTGGCTTTCTGGGCTCTGGCCAGCTCCGGAACGTTCCAGGAGACAAGCCAGCATGCCCGCTGACAGCTCGCCAGCTAACGATGTCCGAGGGAAACTCAAACAGAAAAGGGTCCTCACTCCTACCTGGTTTGCTCTTATGAATTTTTTTTAATGAGCAAGGCTTGGATCTGGGGGGACGGGTTCCAGGCTGTGGGGCCCCTTTGCTGCGAGGCCTTTCAAGCCACACGTACAGCTCTTTGCTCAAAAGAACCACTCACGTGAGTAAAAGTTGTCCCCTTGCATTGTTTGGAGAGGGTCTCTATCGGTCCCGCTACTGAGGGACAAAGACTGGCTGTCTAGGTCTGGAGAATTAGTCCTAGTGTCTGCGTCCCCCTTGAGAATCAGCCAGCTGGTCTTCTGCTGAGAGAAAAAACAAGTCACGTGAATTTCCAGGTCATCGGCTATGGCACTGCCCCATTTTACAGATGAGAAAACGGGTTCGAGGAGGTCAGGGCTTCTCGCGGCGGTGCATGGGGGGCGGGGAGCCAAGTGTGGGCTCTCGCCACACACGCCTCCTTCCCTTGACGACAAGGGCCCTGGCTCTCCAGCCGGGGGCGGCTGGGGAAACTCAGCCCGGGGGCCAAACCCTGCCCGCAGCCCGCTTTCGTAGTTGACACGTTGCGGGACGTGGCCGTGCCCGTGACTCCACGCTCCACCCCTGGCTGTTTTCACAGCAAAGGAGCCGCACCAGAGACGGCACGGCCCCCAAGCCCTAAATATTTATCCTCGGACCCTTTACGGAGCACTCCACCGAGCCCGATCTCGAGCAATCACCCCAGATGCCCCCAGAACACACGCCGACGTATTTTCCTTTATTTTCGGACATCTGCTCAGTTATAGAACCAGGAAGGGGACACGGGCACCTAAGGGGGACTTTGGCAGGAGACGAGCTAGTCCTGCGTGTGAGGAGGAGGCTGGGGGCGGGGGGCACCTCGTAAATCTGGCCCCTGGGGCGTACAGCCTCGTGGGACCCAACCAGGAGCAGAATGTCAGCGAGGGGACCTGAGGTTTCCGCTGGAGAATCCCCACGAAACCAGGCTCCCTCCGGGCAGGGTGGCCTTAAATCAGACCTGCCCCCGTATTACCTTCCTGTTATCCTGCTCGAAACCGCCGTCCTCTCCGTCCGGTCGCCTCGCGGCTGGAAGGGAAGAGGCGGCTCGTCAGGGCAATGCATCATCTAGGCCGCGCCTCCCCGCCACAGCATTCCCATTCCACAGTGTACTCAGAGACAGAGGGTGATCAAGCCAAGGTCAACACTACGAGTGCCTTTTCAGGGCTGGGGGACAGGACACGCTGGAGAAGGCTCCCGCGGGGACACCGTGGGCAGCGGCCACGCGCCCTCACGTGTGACGATTCTTAAAACCAAGAGTGGTGTGCACAGTGATGAGCTCTTAAAACTCCAGCCAATCCCCCGCCCTCCACACACAACAGAGAGATCGAGCCGTGCTTTCCGATGCGGCCACTTGGCCTTTGGAAGAACGCATTCTCTGCTTTCCCAGGTTAACATAAAGTAAGAGGAGGTTTTGGCCAACCAGCGCCTACTGTGTCCGACTCAGCCAGTAAGGCACTACCGCTCATGCCCATGCAACCCCTTTCACAGATCGGGAGACTGAGGCTCAGAGACATGATGGCCTTGCTCAAGACCATGGATGGGGGGGTGGCAGAGGCTGACATTTGAACCCAGATGGTCTGTCTCCAAAGTCCTCCCTCTGTCTGCCCCCCTCGCTTCCTGCCGCCCGCAGAGCACACAACGGTCCGTGAGTTCTGCCCCTGGAGAAGGTCCTCGAAGAGCAGGAAAGGAGGGACGACATACAGCCAGAGGCGACCTCAGCGGACTCGAGCAAGCAAAAGTCCACTTTGCAGTAGTGTGCCTACCAACAGAGCTCTTCGGAGCTGAGGAGGAAGGAGTCTGTATTCTCCACTGGGCTTTTTTTTTTTTTTTTTTCTCGGTGGGGGTGGGGGTTGTCACCCAACTGGGCTGACATCACCTCCAAGGACGTCTGATCAAGCAAATCGTACAAGGGCATCCCGACAGTTCTCAGGATCTGACTCGGGACTTCCCATACAAGAACACGGACCCCCATGCACGGACGATGAAAGGAGAACCCCAGGGTCCTTCCCCACCCTCCACGGGGACCGAGGCCACGGGAAGGACATGCCAGGGGTGGGCTTCTTACCTGCAGCCCGCAGAGGGCTTGGACCTTCTAGCCTTTTGGAGCACCCTGCCTTGTGCACCACCAAGGACAAGACTGACATCAGGCCCGAGAGCTTGGAAATTGGGGATTGGGCTACAGGACCTTGACAAGATAAGGTCACAGTTGAAGAGCGTTCTGGATACGCTGACGTCTCATTACTCCTGATGGCCACCCGTTTCTCCTTCTTCCAGGAGAGACGGTGATTTTCCAGCGTGAAAATGAAAACCCTGCTCTCTCCACTCCTGGAGGCCAATTTACAGCCAGCTTGCGTGACAAGCACCGTGACGGGCAGAGAGCAGGGGGCAGGGAACCGAGGCGGACGCATGCCCACCAGCCAGGGCTCGCCCGTTGCCCAGACAACGGCCTTCGCTGGGTAGCAGAGCCCCGAGGGTCTGGCCGTACATCAGCCAAGTCTCCTGGCAGCCAGCGGCCCAGCAAGCCCTGGGGACAATCAGGCTAGTGGCTACTTGGAGCCCTGGGAGCACAGCCATCGCCCAGCCCAGAGAAGGCCTCCAGGGCTGGGTTCACGGGTGAGTCAGTGAGCGCACCCCTCACGAGCCCTCGGGGGCCCCCAAATTACCCCACAGTGGGGGTAATTTGCGAGTGTAAAAAAAAAAAAAAAAAAAGCCAAGGGGCTCTTTGGGACGTGAAATCCTAGCCCTTGGAGTTCAGGCCACAGGGACCAGAGGCCATCTTGGGCCTGAGGAGGTCACACAGCCGTGGGTGACAGGGTGGGCCACACACGTGCCGGCTGTAGAGCGACCTCGGGGTTCAAAACATGGCCCCACCACCCGACGAGGAAGAATCCCGCCAGGATTTAGCAAGTTTCTCTGCCGAGTCTCTGCCAGATGCGCGTACACAATTTAGAGCCAGGCTCACTCCGGGGGCCTTCCAAAGGCTAAGTGTGCCAGCCGGAGACACACATGACAGATTCTAAGATGCGGAAGCAGGGGGAGGAAAATACAGGAACCCAGAGTTTTGCATTGTTTGTGGCCTGCTTCCTTAACAACCCCGAGCCTCAGTTTCCTGATCTGTAAAGTGAGCAAGTGACGCCCACCCTCAAGTTGCAAGGATCTGTGAGATAACGTATGTGGATGCGGTAACACACTGGGAGAGGTCTGGAAAAATCAGGAGAAAACAAGAGGCCAGCTTTGAGGCCGACTGGCAGTAGGGTGTCTCACGGTGTGGGCAGAAGACGGCCAGGAAATCGGGTTGTGTCTGTCCTAAGACACCAGGCAGTTCCCTCCGAGCCTGGGATGCGTCTGCCGTGAGGAGCCCTCCTGGGACAGCCCCGGGGACCCTCCGTC
Source organism: Leopardus geoffroyi (assembly GCF_018350155.1). Taxonomy (NCBI): domain Eukaryota; kingdom Metazoa; phylum Chordata; class Mammalia; order Carnivora; family Felidae; genus Leopardus; species Leopardus geoffroyi. The sequence goes on from NC_059327.1 coordinate 202,324,031, forward strand.
GGAGGCATCCCCGGGAGGGTGGCAGGCTTCCGAGTCTCTTTCTGGACCCACAGCCCACCTGCCTTCTCTTTCCTCTCATCCCAAGACACGTTCCCCAAACCCCCAAGACGAGACTCAACCTCACCACAAAGGAATCCCAGAGACACGCATGAGAAGCGATCGCTTCCCGTTTCAGACCAGGGACCAGAGGAACAGCGCGCATGCCCCACGGGGCCACGTCTGCTGTCTGGCCCGGGCGGGAGGATGGAGTGAGCACCCTTCCTTCGCCAGCGGGGCGGCTGCAGGTGCAGGGCTCCTGGGCAGGGACTTCGACTCCCACGGCCGCCGGCCGAGAGCTCTGTTGGCTTACAAATGAGACAGCATTTGGGGAAATGCAAGTCCTGTGCCTGTGTCTGGACACTCGGCTTCCTGGGAGGTGGCGGGGGGTGGGGTGCGGGGAACGTGTTCTGTTTTCCTCTGGAATTCATTTGGAGCAGTCTGAAACCTAGCACAGCTTTGCCCCATGCGGGGCATCCACCGCCGGAAAGCTCCGCTCTGCGCCTCGCGTCAAAGCTCGATGGCAGAGCAGCCTGGAGCCCACTCTCAGGCGGGGACGGGGAGCGGCCGAGGCCGGAGCCGTGCCTGCCTCACCAAGGTCACCGGGCTCCCCAGCACAGCGCCCTGGTCCTGCATGCACTCAGCATCCCACGGCTGGCCCTGCTCCGCGTCTGTCCCTGACTGTACAGGAAAGGGCTTTTCTCGTCCTGGCCTGGCCTGTCCCCCTATTTTCCATTCACTCCCTTTTGCTTCCTTTCTTCTGTCTTACTATTTTTTTTTCTTCAAGCCGTTAAATGACAACCAAGCAGAGCTGGAACGGATACAGTACAAGAATATACCGTCGGGCCCTAAATGCTATATGAGAGCAGAAAGGTCGGGGGCTGGAGGTCGGGGGTCAGGCAGACCTGGGGGTGAGCCCCAGCTGGGCCACAGAGTGGCCACTTCTCGTCCCCAGGCTCAGTGCCCCCCTCAGAGTGGCCAACAGGAGAAGCACTGACACCGTGGAGTGTCTGTGCAGAGCAGGGATACATTCACGGCGGCCGATGGGGCGCTAACCGCCCTGGTCCTCAGCCGGCAGGCTGGGGGCTCGCTTTCCCCCAAACAGGAATGGGACGCGAGCCCCAGAAAAGCGGGATGCTAATTAAAAGCAACCACGACAAAAACCTTTTATGGGTTGGAAACAGGGAATTGGAAAGTAAATGCGTTGATTAAAAACTGATATTTAGGGGCGCCTGGGTGGCTCAGTCGGTTAAGCGTCCGACTCTTGGTTTCAGCTCAGGGCGTGATCTCGCGGTTTCGTGAGTTCAAGCCCCGCATCGGGCTCTGTGCTGGCGGTGTGGAGCCTGCTTGGGATCCTCTCTCTCTCCCTCTCTCCCTGCCCCTCCCCCACTCACGCTGTCTCTCTCTGAAAATAAATAAACTCAAACAAAAAATTTAAAAAAAAACGTGACTTTTAAACTGGTTGGATATATCACCTTAAAGTAGTTAAATGGTCCAGTGACTTAACATCATCACCCAGAGGGTCCCAAGACAGGTGGAGAGTCAAAGAATGGCTTCTGAAACCTGAACTACACTCCTCTCTCCTGCGAGATGATGGGTGGTCACTTTGCTCAACATAGTGGGGGGGGGGTGCACACACACGCACTCACACACACTCTCAACATACGCACGCGCTCACACACACACGCGCTCACACACACATACTTCCGACAGGATGCGCTCACCTGGATGGGGGATATCTTGTAATCCAAACATCTCAAATACGTTCAAAACCAAATGCATCCTAACACAACCATCATTTTCCGAGTGCTACGGAAGGAAGCCTGGTCAAGGACAGTGCGTGCCCATGCTGACCCCTCCAATCACAGCCCACGTACATGCACGAAGGGAGAGACTTCATTCGTGTTTATCCCTGGAATGTGGCCAATGCCCAGTGGACAGTAGGTCGTCCACAGAGCTTCCTTCATAAAAGACTCGACATGCCAGATGCCCGAAATCAATGGGCTTCAGTCATGGCTCGGGGCTCCGTTATATTGGAATTCACTCGCTTTTGGGTAGGAGGGGCCTTCGTATCCAGTTTAGAAACAACAGCACCAGGATTATCTCTGGTAACAGTAAAAATCAAATGTCTCCCTTGGGCGATCTAATCAAAGGACTTAATGTCGGAAGTCCTCTGGCGCCGAACTGGCTTTCAGATGTCGTTGAGCAGGTTCATTATCTGATTTACGGCCTCTTCCACTTTCTAAGGAGCCGGACCCTCCTACACCACGTGCGTTAATTACATGTGTGGGGTTAATAAAAGGCCAAGTCTGTGAATCCCACTTGTGGGCCAAGAACAGAACACGCCGCTTTCCACGCAGGCTTGAACACGGGTGCCGTGATGTAAAGACGGCACTTCACGCGACGGCTCCTTCCTTCAGCTGGGCCTCAGGCTCCCCACCGGTAACAAGAGGGGGCTGGTCTGGACAATCTCTAAGAGCCCTGGCGTCTAACTAGCCCACCCCTCTCTGATCCCTCTGGGAGATCTGTGCTCCAAGCTTCCCCGGCTGAGAGGCCGCGGTATGAAAGTCACCGCCCTCTCGGCACCCGAGAGTGGAATCCATCTTCTTCCTTCTTGGGAAGAGGAGACAAGTGCGTGTGCAAAGCACAGGGCCTACTGCAATCAAGGAAAAAGTAAGAACCTTGTTGTCTGTACGGTCAGAGCACTGATTTAGCAGTAAGTCACAGAAAGCACACTCTTATAGGATTCCGTCTCACAGTGAGTGATGCAGTGGTCCACATGGGACGTGGCTGTTTTCTTTGGGTGCATCTGGACAAGGACTGTAAATGTGAGAATTCCTCTTCCCATCTCCCCGTCACGTGCACAGCACGTCACAGTTTATAATGCATTTCCACCTTCATTATTCCATCTGCTCTCAGAACCGGCCTGTGGAAAGGGCGGGGCGGAGGGCTCGGTCCCATTTTGCAGATGAGGAAACAGAGGCTCAGGATGGTGAACTAACATGCCCAAATCACCCAGAAATTCCATCAAGAAACAGAGGGGAGACCGTGAGCCTTCTGCTTCCTGATCCGTGGCTCTAGCCACGTGCTGCCTGTGCACCTGTCCCAGGTGGGCAGACTCCGGTGGAGCGGAGGCGGGCAGTCCCCTCGCTTAGAGAGGGAAACTGGGGGCTGGAGGGACCTTCTCGCTGCTAGACGTCCCCAGCCCCTACCTGTTGAGGCAACAATCTCTTTACCTGAAAACTAGCTATTCATTCTATCGTCAGAAATTCCTAAAACGCGGGAATAAATGACTAAATCTGGTTTGTTGTGTTTTCCAAAAATCAGGCCGGGTTGGGCTGTGGTCCAAGAAGCCTTTGTCCCCCACCACCTTGGTTAAAGCCAATCTGGCTGCTTCACTCAGAGTGAAACAGGGTTGGGGCGCCTGGGGGGCTCAGTCGGTTGGGCGTCCGACTTCGGCTCAGGTCGTGATCTCGCGGTCCGTGAGTTCGAGCCCCGCGTCGGGCCCTGTGCTGACAGCTCGGAGCCTGGAGCCTGCTTCGGATTCTGTGTCTCCCTCTCTCTCTGTGCCCCTCCCCTGCTTATGCTCTGTCTCCCTCCCGAAATAAATAAACATTAAGTCAATTTTTAAAAAAGCGAAGCAGTTTTCATGGAAACCCGCTCTCGGTTGTGAACACCCACCCCGAGCCCAGCGACGCGTGTCAGCCTCGGCCTTACGACACACAGAGGCGCCCTTACTCAGGGGCACCCTCTGTAGCGATTTGAGAAGAGGCTCCGGGGAGCCCGCTAGCGAACACATGTAACATTCGAGACTGCCCGCGGTGCCTTCCCCATCGCCCATCGGGTCACAGCAAGAGGGTGCGACAGGCATGCAGGGAGCCAGCGACAGAGGAGGGCTGACTGTACCATGCTGTTTGTAGATGGGGGGTTTCCTATAGATGTTATCTTTTACGCCAGTGTCTGGGAAAGAAGAGAGAGAGGAGAAAGAGCAGGGTGAGCCAGCAGACTGGAGGTTTCCATCCCACGTCAGCCCTCAGGCACCAGATCCTAAGCGGCCAGAAAGGATCTGGCGCCCCACAGGTGACTGATGCCCGGGACCCACACCGCAAGCTAAGCGTCGCCCAGCCCGATGCCAGAACCTAGTTCAAGGGGCAGAGGGAGGGAGGCGGCTAAGGTGCACAGCCGGCCGGACAGCGCCTTCCCTCCAGCACATTTCCAGGAGGGCAAAAACGTCTCCCTGGTGCTTGTATGGCTTCGGGAGAAGCTCAAACACACGCCAGCTGCGGGGTGTGCAAACCCGCAGAATTGGGGGCGGGGGGGCGGAGAGGCTTGGGAACCACGGCCCTTCCGTGCAAACAGACGCTCTGCGTGGCGAGCCCGACCACGCGTCCTGGGTGCCTACCTGGGACGTGGAAGTGGCGAGGAGCCTGCTGGTAGGTGCAGGGGGGAGGCTTGCTGTCTGAGAGCACCGAGAGGCTGGGGGTGCTCCGGCCACTTTCACTGCCTCCAGACGGAAGAGCAAAGACGGGCAGAAGGGAGGAAGGGGAAGGGAAACGAGAGTACGTCAAATAGGAACACTTGTTCCCCGCGAGCCCTCTCCCCTGCCTGGTGGGGCCCCCCACCCCCACCCCTCTGCACAGGGAAAGGAGGGTGGCCCCCGCTGACATTTCCAGACCGGGCCCCATGGCTTGTTAATCCAACCTGGGTGGACCCCGTCCAACGGCCCCGTGGCGAAGGAATAGTGGCCTCGAGGGCAAAGGGTTTGCTGGTTGCTAGTTCATGGGGAGGCTGGCCTGGCTCTGGGCTGGCCCCCGACTCTCCTTGGGGTGCACAGCTGGCCCGCTGCTCAGCCACGGCTGATGCCTGCACCCAGCAAACTGCAAAGTCACCAAAACCAAAGCCTCCCTTTCTGAGTATCCTTGTGTAAGAAGATGCCGCTTGCTTGGAAAACCCGCGGATTAATCATCCAGCGCAAGATCACAGAATCTGTCCCTCCAAGCCACGGAGGAGACTTTTACGAGCCACAGGAGAATAAGAGAAAGATGGTGTCAGCTGCCATGCTCCCGAATAAAGCTATTTTTGGCAAATCAAGCGAAAATTCTCCAATTCTGGCTCCGATTCCTTGTCCCGGGTGGATTTGTAATTTCTGAGTTTTGAACAAGGTTGGATTATCAAGTCACAAGTTTAGGCAGCCACAGTCCCCCCGCCCCCCTGCCCCCGGGGAACCTCCCCGCCCTACAGGTACCTATTTGAGGAATGGCATGATAGACAGAATGCGATGGGCACTGAACACTTTGGATGATGAGGTTTACGGCTCGTTTTAGCAAGACACGCATAAGGCACACCTCGTTTCCTTTCCCGTTAGCCTCAGGAACCCTGTGCTGCCTCAGATCGCGGCCTGGCGAACGCAAGGGGCTCTCCTGCCTCGGGAGGAGCTCTGGGCGTTGTAGCATGGGACCCCAAGGACCCCAAGTGAAGCAGCCCTTCCGCGGGGCTGGGAGTGGCCTGGCAGGGGGCCGCACGGTGGCTAACAAGGAGGGCGCGGCGGGCGTGGGCTCAGAGCGAGCTGTGGCCCGGAGCAGGTGCACTGGGAACCGGGGAGGGCGTGCGGGCACGCCTGTGTGGGCTGAGACCACAAAACGGGCTGCTGACCGCAGCTTCGAGCATCTTCCCACGCCTGGGCTCCAATTTCACCCGTTGGCGCCGATGGCCTTTCAGGCAGGTAACCGCCCCCTGTCGCAGCGTGAACCCCGCCTTCTCCTGAGCCACGCCCCTCCAGTGTGCGGCACAGAGCCTTCCAGAGCTCTTCGCCAATCCGGGCCATTTCTCAGCTCCCGGGGGAAGCCACGCCCCACGCACACAAAGGAAACCGCGGGTTGGTTCTACCAACTGTGGCTGCGACTGGATCCATCCCCAAGGGCAGAGAAACGTGGCGGAAGCACAGGCTTGAAAAATTCCACTTGCATGAGCTCCAGAGCAGCGGAGGACGGCGCATTTGGGGTGTCACGGCTAAGCTGGGCGTGCTCCCGGCTGGCCCGTAGAATCCGGGGGGCTTCGAACAGCTCGTTTCCTTCTGCCCGGAATTCACTGGCCCTGGTCCACCCAGCTCTTGCCCAGGCGGCCCCAGGCCATCAAACATAGGCTCCTGAGGGCTCCTGTCCCCCCAGTCCCCAAGCCTACAGTGCGGTGCCCTCTTACATCACACGCAAGCCCCCGTGTACATGTGCCGATCTGTCTGGGGAGCGCCCGCAGCGTCCCTCGGGTACTCACAGGGCACAAGACCCAGAGGCAGGTGGGGACACAGAAACAGTGGCCCGTCATGCCCGCCCGCACCTGCCATCCAGGGACGCACTGGTCACCAAACTCTGCCACCTTGTCCCACGTCCCCCAGCCCTCCTTCCCCTCTCCGCCCCCGCCAGAACCCCCCTTTGTGATCTTCCCCGCTAGTCAAGACCCTTCCTGGGTCAAGGCTCCAGTACCCAGCTTCCCCGGAAGACAACAGGCCACTGCTGGCCACTCCCTTCTCTGGACTCGCTTCGTCACTTCACGATCGCACACGGCCAACGTCAGCCTCCAGGGCCCATTGCGGTGCTCGGCCCGCGTCGGCCCTGCAGGGCTCCCACCACCTCAGTTGCCATCTGCAGGAGGGCGGGGCCGGGAGGGCCTGGGTGACGAGGTGCCAGGGCCCCGGTGAGACCCAGCTCTGGCCCGCTCGCCGGGTCCCTCTAGAGGCTCCCGTCATGCCCCGGGGGCCAGCTTCCCCCGTGGGCCTTCAGGGTAAAAACCGCAAACCGCTGATGTCACCACGGATGTGGGAAACCCAGAGGAGAGCCTGGCTGGGCGGTGACTTTGAAAAGGCACAGAAGCCCCTTCTGAGGAGGCTCGTGGCTTCTGGAGGCAGTTCAGGAAGGAGGGCAGAACCTGAGCTCTACTGGGGGGGGGGGGGTGCTTCTCCCTTTTAAAAGTTAAGTAAGTGATTTATTTTGGAGCCGTTTCAGGCTGTGCAGAGGCTCCTGTGTGCTCTTGGCCAGTCCCCGCCGGTTCAGGGCCCACGTCACAGCCGTGCATTGCCACTTTGGTACTCTCTGAACGCCACACTTTGTTCGGGTTTCCTTACTTCCCCTAATGTCCCCTCCCTGCCCAGGAGCGCGCCCAGGACGTCACGTGACGCTTTGTCCGCCCGTCACCCGGCTCCTCAGACTTGCCATGTTGTGACGATCTCTGCAAGGAGTCCCGGCCAGGGGGTGTGTGCGAGGTCCCTCGGCCGGGACTCGTCTGATCGTCTCCCGTGTTTACACGGGGATCGCGGGTCCCCGGGAGGAAGACCGGGGTGGCGGAGTGCCCTCTCCTCGCGTCCCGTCAAGGGCACCCGCCGTCACTGGGATGCTGACCTTGACCCCCGGCCGCGGCCGGGTTTGCCGGGCTTCCCCACAGCCCGGCCCCCTCCCCGCCGTCCCGCGCTGCGCTCTTAGCGGGAGGTCACGGCGCTCGGTGTCCACCTGAGGACTGGGGAGGGGGCCCCCCTCCTCGGGGGTGGTGTCTCCACGTAGATCCCTGGAGGTTCTTCTGCAGGGGAGAGATCTGTCCCTTCTCCCGCCTTTATGTACTCGTGTCAGCGTGGACTCACGGACCCTCATCTCACACCTTGGGTTACAGTCAATCCTCTTCATTCAGTCCACTCTTCAGTTGTCCCATCTTTGCCCCCAGTTGGCTCCTCTCGAGGCGGCCAGAAGCAAGGCCATCCGTGCGCCGGGGAGCGTTAAGGACGAACGCCGAGACGTGGGCGGGTCCTCGCGTGTGCGATGCTCCGCCACAGGCTCCCTGAGCCTCGACCACGACCACCCAGTAAGGTGCATGGCCCAGGGACTGGGGCCAGATGGAGAGGTACCTCTGGGCGCAGCAAGCGGTGGGAAGAGGACCCTGACCCGAGGCTCTGCACCAGAAGCCCCTTCCCTCCTCTCCCTCCCACGCCTCGTGGGGAGGAGGCTCGCTGGGCGGTAAGCGGCAGCTGCCCAGCGAAGAGATTCCAGCAGCAACCGCCTCCCACACCTGCCCGCTCCTTAACAGGTGAGAGGTCAGCCTTAAGCCTCACACCGCCCGGAATTCATACTAAAGTGTACCTGACTACCATCAGCACTGCTGCTGTGGGCAAGGTCTTGGTGGAGGGGCAGCCCTAGGCACGGAGGCAGGGGTGGGTAGGTGTGACTGGGAGGGGCGTCCAGCAGGGAAAGAGGAGGGAAGCAAGGGGCCCTTGTCAGCATCCAACGGGTGAGGGCAGGTGCTGGCCGTGGGGAGGGCATGCCTCCCCTCGGGGAGCCCTCCGGCCACAGCAGCATTCTTAGGGAAATTTCCACCTAGTGGAGTCAGGGATGCTAAGGAGGGATGAGGAGAGGCCAGGAACAGCTTTTCCGGGGACTGTGGGTAGACCCAGGGCCGTGACCAGCTGGAGGAGGGCAGGCCGTGGGCACAGCTGGCCACTGGAACGCCCATAGGCTGGGACGCACTAGAGCGTGGGGCTGAACGAGCATCAAGGAGGAGGGCACAGGCTCCCTCGGTGTGGCCTCTGAGATGGACCCGGGACCTGTGGTGGACACGGCTTGTGAACGGGAGCCTGACTCGGGTCTGTCCCAAGGAGCTTTGGGATTTCAGGGCCCGGGTGCCTCTGAGCCTCGGGCTCCTCTGGGGTGAGTCCTGGAAAGAGGCTGGGCAAACCCCAGGTCACACATGGCCCTGGAAGTCGGGCGTGGGGCAGAGCCGTGGGGTCAGGGCTCCCCCACGTCTGACCCCGAGAGGAGGGTGGGGAGGCTGTGTCTGACCTCTGACAAAGGGAATTGGTGGCCAAGCCAGGGCAGACACGGGCCTCAAAGGCCCCACACTGGGCGGGTGCCTGTGTCCACCCACCCGGCCACCGCACCGCCCGGGGACTGAGCCCCTGCCCGTGAGGGATGCCCTTGGCCCAGCCAGGAGATAGTTTCTGGACCATACTTTGGGGGCGGGGGGCGGGGTCTGTCTGCACAGTCTTCTCCCACACGGGATGGAGGGAAGGGCCTCGCTGCTCTTGTCTGAGGACAATGGGGCTGCCTCTCCCCGGCCCCCTCTCAACGGGGCTGAGGACGGGGTGCTGCTCCCCCCGACCCGCCCGGAGCAGGCATGCTGCAGGTCTGAGGCGCCGCCCGGGGCGCTGCCCTTGGCCGAGGGTCCACGTGGCTCTCCTCACCCTGGCACGGAAAGAACTCGAAGGTGGAGGGTCAGAAAGGAGCAGAGGAGGCTCACAGGGTCTGCTCCCAGCCTGTGGTCTGCGGGCCACGCCTCGACCAGAGCCCCCCGGGGGAACAGCCCCACCCAAAACGGGGCCACGGCAGGTGGCGGTGGTTGTTGGGGGGGGGGGGGGAGCCGTGTGCCCAGGGCCTTTGGACGTGTGAGCAAAGGGAGCAGACACGTCTCCCTGGTGACCTACGGGGCGCACCATTTCCGGCTTTCCCACGCACGGGGGCGGGGCGCACCATTTCCGGCTTTCCCACGCGGGGGGGCGGGGGGGGTGCACCATTTCCGGCTCTGCTGCTTTTCGAGAGAGTCAGCGCGACCAGCGGAGCCGGCACAGGCGCCGGAAGGACCCGTGGCGGTGGTCAGGGGCTCTCCTCCCAGCCGACTGACAGGGCTCGCACCGACACGCCCCGTGACGTACGCGGGGGACGCACAAGTTCCGACGAGCCCCGTCTGAGACCGACACACGGTGGAACGATCCAGCTGAGCTTGGCTCGCCTCCCGGTCCCTTCGGGTCGGACGTCTTCCACCCGGCGCGGTACGGGCTGGGGACTTCGTGCATCTCGGGGGCGTCAGCAAGAACATCCCACCTGCTTCCTCTAACGCCTCGAGGGTCTTCCTAGGCTGTCTCCGGCCACTAGGGCCTCTCGACAAAGTGCCGCACCGGGCGGCTTCAGCAACAGACACGTGTTTCTCGCGGTTCTGGAGGCTGCAAGTCCCACGCCAAATTGTGGCGGGGTCTGGTGTGCGGCGAGGGCCCACCTCCCCGCTCGCAGGCGGCCGCCCTGGCCTCACGTGGCCTCACGGTCTTTCCCCCGAGCACGTGCAGCGAGAGCGAGAGAGACGTCCTGGTGCCCCTTCCGCTTCTCGTAAGGCCACCGAACAGGGCCTCGCCTTAGTGACTTGGGGTAACTCTGACGGCCTCCCGAGGACCCATCTCCAGAGGCGGTCACGCTGCTGGGTGGGGCTCTAACACACGAGTCGGACGCAATTCAGTTCCCAACGTGCAGGAGAAGAGCTTGGCCATCTCCCTGGCGTGATTTGCGTCCGACGATGCCCGTGCAGGGATGCGAACGGCGGGCGGTCTGCACCCCGGGAGGAGGCGGGACCTCGGAGCCTGTCCGGGCGCATCCTGCCCCCGCCACCCTGAGCCCGAGGCCACGGACACGTCACGGCCTCCTGTGCTTTGCTCTAGGTAACGGCCGGGAGCGGTCCCTCTGCCCCTGGCAGCTGACGTGGGAAGGAACACGGGCAACGGGCGAGGGCTCTCACAATGGGCCCCGGGGCCGGGCGCCGGGGGACGGCCTCGCCTCCCGTCCCTTCGGCTCGAGCTCCGCCCTCACCGCTCACTCCTCTCGCCACGAGCTGCCCACGTCCTCCTCCCAGGAACATTTACACACCGACAGAGACGGAGCTGGACTCACGAGACACACAGCAAGGGGCACGGGCGGACACACAGGGCTCGGGGAAGCCATGCGGCGGACACGGGACAGCGAGACACAGACGCGTGGCGGGATGCCCTGCGAGCGCCCACAGCCCGCGGCACTGCGCACCTTACCTCGGAAGTAGGGGATGTAATGATGTCTGAACACGGATGTAGGGCTTGGGTGTTGGGACAGGGACAGGCAGCTACTGGTACCAACACTCACAGTACCAGCTGCGGGCAACAGAGAGCAAGTCAGAGTCCCCCCCGTGCTCGCCGGCCGCAAAGCCACAAAATATTCCTAGGCCCCGCTCTGCTAGGAACATTTTGCTTCCTCTCCCGAAGAAAGCGCACCATTTTGAGGCACCTGAGGGGGAGTCACCGAGGACGCTTTAGCTCGGTCGGCTCCGGGTCCCGCTGGGGGGGGGCCCCGCTCTCTAGGGGACAGGGCGGCAGCCCCCGGCGTGGCCTGATGGCTGCCACCGGCCCCCGGAGGCCTGCCTGTCACTCCACCCCGGGTGGGGGGGTGCTCCGTGGGATCAAGGACAGGCGGAGAGCGGCTGGCTAGGCCGGGGCGAGCGCGCACGGGAACGGTCGCCCGGCCTCGCCCCGCTGAGGCGCACGTCTCAGCTCTCGGAGGTGGCCACCCGGCCAGGCACGGCCACACGCCCAGGTGACCCAAAGGACGGTGGTCGGGGGTCAGGAGAGGGGCCCTCAGAGAGGGCGCGCGAGGACGCTGACTGCCCTTCACCCCGCACCCTCCTGCTCACCCGCTCACCCACACACTCACTCACCCACCCACACACTCACCCACACACTCACTCACACGTTTACCTAGACACACCCACACTCACCCACTCACTCACACGCTCATCCAGACACACTCCCCCACACTCCCCCCCACACTTACCCAGACACACACTCATTCACACACGTTCACACTCACCCACTCACTGACATACCCACAGACCCACTCATCCAGACACCCCCCCCACACTCACACATTTACCTGGACACACCCACACACCCCCACTTACCCACTCACTCACCCACACACTTACCTAGACACACCCATTGACACACATTCACACTCACCCACACACACACATTTACCTAGACGCACCCACACTCACCCACTCACTCACACGCTCATCCAGACACACCCCCCTCACTCCCCCACACACTTACCTAGACACACGCACCCATTGACACATTCACACTCACCCACACACTCACACATTTACCTGGACACACCCACACACCCACACTTACCCACTCACTCACCCACACACTTACCTAGACACACACACCCATTGACACACATTCACACTCACCCACACACCCACACACTCACACATTTATCTAGACGCACCCCCACTCACCCACTTACATGTTCATCCAGACACACACACCCACCCACACTCACCCACACACTTAACTAGACACACACACTCATTGACACACGTTCACACTCACCCACACCCACACACCCACACACTCACACATTTACCTAGACGCACCCACACTCACCCACTCACACGCTCATCCAGACACACCCACGCACACTCACCTACACACTTACCTAGACACACACACTCATTGACACACATTCACACTCACCCACACACTCACTCACAGACACACACATTTACCTAGACGCACCCACACTCACCTACTTACTCACATGTTCATCCAGACACACACACACACCCACACTCACCCACACACTTACCTAGACACACACTCATTCACACACATTCACACTCACACACACACACTCACATTTACCTAGATGCACCCACACCCACCCACTCACACACTCATCCAGACACACCCACTCACACTCACCCACACACCTAGACACACACACCCATTGACATACATTCACACTCACCCACACACACACCCACACACTCTCACATTTACCTAGACGCACCCACACTCACCCACTTACATGTCCATCCAGACACACCCACCCACACCCACACACTTACCTAGACACACACTCATTCACACACATCCACACTCACCCACACACTCCCACTCCCACTCCCACATTTACCTAGATGCACCCACTCACACGCTCATCCAGACACACTCCCCCACACTCCCCCCACACTTAGACACACACTCATTCACACACGTTCACACTCACCCACTCACGCTCATCCAGATACACTCCCCTACACTCACACACTTACCCACACACACACACACACACACTCATTGACACACATTCACACTTACCCACACACTCACACACCCACTCACACATTTACCTAGATGCACCCACACTCACCCACTTACATGTTCATCCAGACACACCCACCCACATTTACCCACACACTTACCTAGATACACACTCATTCACACACATCCACACTCACCCACTCACTCACGCACCCACACACTCACACATTTACCTAGACGCACCCACACTCACCCACTCACTCACATGCTCATCCAGACACACCCGCTCACACTCACCCACACACTCACCTACACACACCCACTCACACACTCATCTAGACACACCCCACACACACTCACGCACACATTTACCTAGACACACACACACCCACATTCACCCACTCACTCACATGCTCATCCAGACACACACACTCCCCCACATTCCCCCACACACTTACCTAGACGCACACCCATTTACACACATTCACACTCACACACTCACCTACATACCCACTCATCCAGATACACACACACACCCAGACGCACACTCATTCACTCACCCACACACTCACACACACTCATACACTCATTCATTCATTCACTCACCCCCACACACCCAGACACACACTCATCCACACAGCCACTCCCTCATCCATCTACCCACACACTCATCCACACCCCCCCCCCAACACACACACACTGACTCATCCACTTTCCAGACACCCAGTGAGCGGGACGTTCCAAGAACATAGCAGGGAGTCAATGGAAAGAACTGCAGACGAATGAGTTGATTTTTCCACAAAGGCTGTGAAACTAAGAGCCAGAGTCCATGGACGTGGAAATGGCGCCATGCAGCAGCCGCCACGGAGGAAGCGGCTTGGAAAAATCCCTCACGAAGGCAGAGTGTGCATGGAGCATCCTGCGGCTTTGACACACCGAGGGCAGCGATGGGCTTTCAAAGCTAAGGGACAGCAATACGCAGCCGGGCGCCAGGCAGGGAAGGAGGCGCGCTGGGTGGGGGGGGGGGGAGCACCCCGCACCGGGCGTCCCCCTGCGGGGACGGGCCGCCCCTGGCCTCTCGCCAATTTCCACGGGGCTGTCTTTGGGGCCACCAACCCAGCTGCGCGTGAAGAAAGCTGGCTCTCTTTTTGGCCGCTGACGCCGTCCTCACGGCTCGAAGCCCCTCAGACCCCAGGTGAGCCCGGGACTGACGGGCTTCTGGTCTCCAACACTCATGCTCCGTAACCTTCTTGCCGCCCGTGACCGAAACACCAGCTCGGCTCTGAGCGCTTGGTGCTGCCTGCATGTTCCCGGACGGCCCCTCTGACCCGCGGGTTCACCAGCTGCCTCTGCCGTCCCCCCGCCCACCACCATGGGCAAGTTAAACGGACAGCTTCTCTCGTCACCCACCGGGAACCGCACGCCCGGCCCGTCGTTTTACCAGGTGTGTAAAGTAAGGCACGGATTCGAAAGAGAGGGAGGGCAATAGGAAGCAGATCTTCATCCGGGGTCAGGGAAGCCGCGGGCGCAAAGTACCTGGACGGCTGTAGTGCTGGGGCGACCGCGAGGTCGGGGTGTAGCGCCCGAGGCTGACGGAGCCGGTGGAGCTGGGGCTGGAGGTCCGGCACTGCTTGTACGAACGGTCGTCCTGATCCCCCTGGGAGGGAAGGCGGCCTGGTGAACGCAGGAGCTGAGGGCACTGCCCGCCCCGCCCCGCCCCGCCGCCCACCCTCCTCCTGGCCTTCGCCCCCCAGACCCTCGGGGCTGACTCAACGTGGCCTCAGGGTGAAAGCCTTTGCACCTGCCGGGGCACATCTGGAGGGCCAGGTGGGGGCCTGACCTGGCGCTGACACCACCCCGCCTTGGCCTGTGCCCCCGGATCCCAGAGGGCAGGGTCCCCATCAGCCCCTCCTTGTGTCTGGGCTCCCCAAAAGGTGGAGGAGGGACCTGGCTGCACCTGTGCTCCTGCCCCACCCCCTTTCCGGCACCCGGGGTCCTGACAACCGCCAGGTCTCTGAGAACCTTGAGCTTCTGCATTCTCCACCCCCGCCCCCACCTGCCCCACAACGGGGGCCCCCGGGCCTGGGAGGCACCACAGCACCCCTCCCAGGCCCGAAGGCTCGGTTGAATCGGACCCGCAAACACTGGCCCACAAGACTCCGTTCAAGCAGGACAGGCAACCGTTTGGAGCGGGCGGCAGGCGGCATGAGATGACCCGGCAGCAGGGACGGGGGACGGCCAGGCTGCAGGGCACGAAGGCCGCAGTCGTGAGACGGCCCAGGATGCCGTGGGGCCGACGCCGCTGGCTGGGCCCTGAAGGCCGGCACGGGGACGAGCACGGGCGACGAGAGTGTGGGTCTGGCGCTCCCGGCTCTCGCCCTTTCTGGGCTTTACCTTCTGCCTCCTGAGGCTTGCCCTCCGACCGAACCCACTGAGCCGCCGTCCCCGAAGCCTGCCCGCACACCCGCCTCCAGGCTCTGCTCAGGCCGGCCCTCGTGCTGCGACCGCACCTGCCGGCCGGGCCCTGAGCCCGTGTGGCTCGTCCCCACCCACGGTGAGGGGCCCCCTCGCCCCAGGGGTGGTGGCATCTCTGGCCGTCCTCTGCTCAGCCCCTCGGGCCGGCTTCCAGCCCACGGGCGCCCTGTCTCCTCGCCTAGCCTGTCCGTGGGGCTCGCCGGCCACGTGTGGTTGTAGAAGCTCCACACGAGCTAACCACCGTCCCGGTGTCGCCGCGTTCCTGGACCCGAGGGTCCGACGCCAGTGCAGATGGAAGTCTGACTGACGGCTGTCCACGTCACTGGCTAAGGCTGGGAAACAGGGACCCAGAGCCGCTCACTATAAATCTAACAGAGGAACGCTTTTGGAATATTCATCTGCGAGGGTCTGGCTGCCTCCTCGTCCCACTCAGAGGAGTGACATGGGCCCTGGGCTAACCCAGGCTCCCGGGGTTTTTCTCCAAAGAAAGCCATGGGGCGCCTGGGTGGCTCAGGCGGCTGAGCATCTGACTTCGGCTCGGGTCAGGATCTCACGGTTCGTGGGTTCGAGCCCCGCGTTGGGCTCTGTGCTGATGGCTCGGAGGCTGGAGCTGCTTTGGATTCTGTGTCTCCCCTCTCTCTCCCCCTCCCCTGCTCATGCTCATGCTCTGTCTCTCTCTCTCTCTCTCTAAGATAAATAAACATTAAAAAAAATTTAGAAGAAAGCCATGACCCAGACCTCGAGAGAGCCATGTTCCACGTGTCTGTGACTGCAGGGCCGACAGGTGCACAGGGGGCATGCAGATGAGATGTGATGAGACGGGATTATAAAAATAACCGACGCCGAGGACGGCACTTCCGGCCACCAAGGACCGTGGCCCCAGACCCCACGGGCAGGAGCCACAGAGGCCCTGCTGGGGGTGCCGTGGCGGTTATCTTTATAACCCGGGGAGGGGGGGAAGCACCATGAGCAAACTGGGTGGGAGGGTGGCGGGCCGGGGAGCAGGCAGTTACCTCTGTCGGTGTTGGCGAGAGTACCTGTGGGGACTGTGGACACAACAGAGTGGCCTGTTAGTGCCTTGGCACCGGGAAGTCACGCGGGGAAGAGGAAACAGCCCAGGGCACAGACACATCCTCACGACCAGACCCTCCTCCAAATGGGCAAGGAACCCACCACCAGACACGACACAGGAGCCAAGACCTTTTTGGAGAGGTAGGGTCAATGGCACCCCAGGAAAGAGGTTCCCCAGGACACTTCTCTGAGTGCACCCTACGCCCACTGCTCTCCCGGGAAGACGTATTTTCCTAGAGGGAGACGGTCAGGGCCCAGGGTGGCAACATCCTGTGAGTCCATCTGCCTCGGCCTTCTCCGGAAAGGAGAGAAAAGGGGCCCGGAGAAGAGGAGGGTGATTCGGGGCCTCGGGGTGTGGGGTTTCCTTCTCCTCAGAATGGAGACTGAGGCTCCGAGAGGTGAAGCCAGATCTCTGAGCGTCCAGCCTGCTCTCCTTTCCCTGCGAGGTTCCCGCACTGGTGCTCAACGGCTGGACGGCTGCCATTCCAGAGAATTCCAGCCCTGAGGCCCAAGTCTGCTCAGCGCGGTGCCCTGAGCCTCCTGTGGCTTCCCAGTCCCCACCCCGTCATGTGCCCACAGAAGGGTCCCCGGGGAGACTGGCACCAAGCAGGCTCCCAGCCAGGGTGTGGCAGGGCCTGGAGAGGGGGGAGCCCTCAGGGGCCCTGAGCTGAGGGAGTGAGGGGGCTCTGACACCTCAGGACAATGGCAGACGCCGGCAGGGGGGCCACGGTGACCAGAGCTGGTGACCCCTGGTGACAGGGCTCTGCCTCTGTCAGCCGCACGGCCCCTGAGCCTTGCGTCCTCATCTGTATCCTGGGACAGTCACTCCCGAGGTGTGGGGCCACGGGCCACGGGTACACAGGAAAGCCCGGTGTCAGTGCAGAGTGAGCAGGCCTGGGGGAGTAGGGACCGTGGCACTACAGCATGACCGGTCCCTGAACAGAGGATTTCTGTGCCCCGGGCTGCCCTGCATCTGGCAGGAGAGCGTCAGTGTGAACACATCTGACCCGGGACCTCCCTTCCCACCCCCACCCCCGCCCCCCCGCGGGTAGCACCCACGTTCGCGTACAGCGCGCCCCACTGGAGGGGTGCAGGGTCAGAGGCCACAGCGCGGACCGTGTGCGTGTCTGCCGACATTCATGTGACCCGTGGAAGCAGGACGGGCAGCGACCACGCCCCGCGCCCACAGGCGCGCGTGGCCCTCCCCAGCCCCCGTCTGCGCGGGAAACCTCAGGCCCCAACCAGCGAGGGCGGGGTGTCGCACGGCTGCCAGCGGGTCGACGGGGAACTTGAACCCGGCCCTCTGGACCTGGCTCCCCTGTCTTCGAGGCGGCGTGAGGGGCGGTTAAGGAAACAGCCAGAATGGGGTCTCTGGGGCAGAAAGGATCCTGTCTCGGCTGGGGCTCGCCACTTGGGGGACCACGGCCAAGGGCGTTGACCTCTCTGACCCTCTTCCGGCGCTGTCCATTGGAGCCTGGACCCGGTGCTGGATGCCAAAGCCCCGTGCAGAGCCCAGGTCCATGACCGCTCCCTGCCCTGCCTCTTGACGGGGCTCATCGCCTGGTCCTCAGGTCCCAGGGGTCCCCTGCGGCAGAAGCCAGTCAGGAGGGGTGCCTGCTGGCCGCGGAGCAAGGGAAATGGGGTCCGTCTCACCCTCCCACCTGCCTCCGTGGCTGCACCCGCCCACGAGCATGGTGTCCCCGAGCCTCAGCCTCGCTCCCAGAGAAGCAAACAGGAAGGCCCCGGGGGGGATGTGCAAAGGTCCCGGGTTCTCCTGCCCCCAGGGGAGGGCCCGTCTGGGTCGCCCACACACGAACAGCACACACGCTCAGGCCGACAGCCGGCAAAATGCTCTTCTCGTCTATCCCGGGCGCCCACAGCCACACGCAAGCCTCAACACCACCGAAGACAAGGGAAAATCAGCAGGGGCTGCGTGTGAAAAGGAGCAGAGTCACCCCGGAGGGACACTGCCCACGGACACGAGGGAACCGGTCATTTGCGCCCCAAACAGGGGGTCGAACCAACACAAGGAATTCACGAGACTTAGGGGCAGGCCAGCCGCTGAGGACGGCGGCCAGGCCAGGAATGTTCTGGAGAGAGGAGAAGGTCACGATTCACGCAGGAGGGGAATCGTCCCGAACCGAAGAAAAGGAGACTGTCGCTCGGTTCCCGGCACTTTGCTACACACGGGCACGTCTCCCGCGTTCCCTCCCGTTTCAGGGGGCCCCTCTCGACTCAGCCCTTCAGCCTGCTGCACGTGGCCCGCGAGGCTAGGGGCGGGACCCGCTGCCGCCTCCCTCAAGGGGAGGCGCACAGGCCGTCAGAGGGGGCGGAAGCGGACGGGGCCCCTGCCATGGGCACCCCTCCCCCCCCCCCCCCCGCAGGTGCCCTACCTCGCTGCAGCTCTGTCTGTCCGCCACCGAGTGGCTGATGTACGGCGAGTAGGAGATCATGTCGGGGCGGTCGATGTTGTAGATGGCCTTGCTTTTGGGAAGGGCAGCCAGGTCCCTGTAGTCGAGAATCTCATCGCCCAGCTTCGCCTGAGAGGAGACAGCCAGCAGAGGGCGCCGTCGGCCCCACACCCCAAGGGCAGTGGCCCCGGGACGCGGCCCGCAGCAGGTGCTCCGGCAGCCGTGTGGACGGCGGGCCCCGCCCCAGAGCCACGTCGCGGTGACACGGGGTGAAGGGGCAAAGGCGTGGGTGTGTGTGGGTGTGTGTGTGTCTGTCACGTGGGCCTGAGGCCCTCGGCCCCACCTCGGAAGACCACGTGGTCCTGAGGAAGCGTCCCTCAGGCAGACCCCCTACGCCGAGCCGGAAGCTTCCACAGGGACGGCTCGGGGATCAGAGACACGGAGCCCGTGACCTGCCTGGTGCGGAGCCCGGCGGACCGTGAGGCTCGGCCCACCGCCCAAACACACGTACGCACGCACGCGTCTATACGCACACGGTGTGCGACGCAAGCAAGTGTGCAAACACCGGGTACACGCTTCTGCACCCACACGCGTGCACAGAGAACGTCCTAAGACTGTGGAAGTCAGCCACCTACCCAGCCGCCTACTGGCTCGTGCCCCCGGCCACACACTGGCACACACGTCTGCACAACCCACACCCTCTCCCACACCACACTTGCAGACGCACCGGTCACCCTCACTCCCACACCCACGCCAATGCACGGTCGCGGCACCCGGGCCCACACGCTCGCTCATACACACACGCACTCACACCCACATACCCACTCCCGTGCAACAGCACATACTTGATCACATAGCACCCTCCCAAACCAGTACACATCGACACACACCCTTACACGCACACGCACGCACACACACGCACGCACACACCCACACCCACTCCCATGCAACAGTATATACTTGCACACATGACGGCACCCTCCCAAACCAGTACACATCGACACACACCCTTACACGCACACGCATGCACGCATGCACACGCACACACACACACACACACGCACACACACACACACACACCCACTCCCGTGCAACAGCACATACTTGCACACATAACAGCACCCTCCCAAACCAGTACACATCGACACACACCCTTACACGCACGCACACACACGCACGCACACACCCACACCCACTCCCATGCAACAGTATATACTTGCACACATGACGGCACCCTCCCAAACCAGTACACATCGACACACACCCTTACACGCACACGCATGCACGCATGCACACGCACACACACCCACACGCACACACACCCACACACCCACTCCCGTGCAACAGCACATACTTGATCACATAACAGCACCCTCCCAAACCAGTACACATCGACACACACCCTTACACGCACACGCACGCACACACACGCACGCACACACCCACACCCACTCCCATGCAACAGTATATACTTGCACACATGACGGCACCCTCCCAAACCAGTACACATCGACACACACCCTTGCACGCACACGCACGCGCACACCCCCCACTCCCGTGCAACAGCACATACTTGCACACATAACGGCACCCTCCCAAACCAGTACACATCGACACACACCCTTACACGCACACGCATGCACATGCACGCGCACACGCGCACACGCACACTCACACCCACTCCTGTGCAATAGTACATACTTGCACACATAACGGCACCCTCCCAAACCAGTACACATCGACACACACCCTTACATGCACACACGCACACACATGCACGCGCACACGCACGCACACACACCTATACACACACGCACATGCACACACACACACACACACGCACCCGCAGCAATTTTGAGTTCTTGAGATATGGCAGCAAAGTGCCTGGCGACTGACAGGCCGGCTGGGCCCCGGGCTCAGTGGGGCAAGGACCGCGCCCCGCCCCACGGCAGGCGCTCACTGGTGACACTTGCTTGCGCTGGCGAGGGCCCCCTGGTCCCTTGCTCCCCTGTGACTCGGCCCAGCCTCCCCCCTGCACCGCCCCACTGCTCCCAGGCTATTGCCCCCGGCTGCCACCCCTGCCTGGCTCCGGGGGCTGCCTGGGGGCACACGGCGGGCTCAAACAGGTGCTAGAGCTGGGCAGGAGCAAACACGCAACCTGACCCCCAGCGGTCACGGCGGGGACGATTATCTGTGTCGGTCCCCACGTTCCCCTTGCAGGTGCCCACGTGCCCACCCGTCCTGGAGCCGACGCACGGGGTCACCTCCTCCCCACCGCGTTCCCCTCTCGGGATCCGTCTCAGCCTGGCGTTGCCGGCCGCGGGCAAAGGTGGCGGTCAGGCTGCCCCCACCGGCTCGGCTCTCCCCAGACCCGGAGAGAACCCTCTACTCGACCCCGGCGTCCCGTAGCATCCGTACCAGGGCCGGCACGGGCCCCACGCTCCTGTCCGCTGTGCGACTAGCTGTCCCTTTCCAGCCCAGGCGGCTCTGGTCCAGGCCCTCACCGCTCACATCTGGACCCAGCAAGAGCCTCCTGGGGGCCTTCCTGCCACACTTGCTCCGAACAAACGTCGCCAACGGCAACTGCCGATACCACGAGCTCTTGCCCGGGATGGCACGAGACTAAGCCTTCTATTATTGGCTCACCAAATTCTCAGAGCGAGCCCGTGCTGGGGGCACCCACGGTCGCTCCACTTCATCGACGACGAGTCCAGAGCCCAGAGAGGTTAGGTAGCTCGCCCAGAGTCACACAGCCAGGGAGGCGTGGGTGGGAAGAGGCCCAGGCTGTCTGACTCCAGAGCCGTGCTCCCCACCATCGCCCTCTTCCCTGCCAGGGCCGCGTCTCTGGAGCCCCAGCGACGACACCCTGCCCTCCAGCCCCTCTGGGTGGGTGACGCAAGCCCTGGCTGTGGTTCCCCAAGTGCGCTGCTGACATTCCCAGCCTGCTGGCCCTGAGGGGTCTCCTCCCTGTGCCCCCGCATGCCAGGCTCAGCCCCCGGTTCAGTAGCCCCAGCCCACCGCCTCTAGGAAGCCTTCCCTGACCACCTGACCCCAGGGCTCTCATGAGTCTGGTGGGTGCTCTCGGGGTGAACGCTGCTGTTTGTGACACAGGTTGAGAGAGTGAATGTGTGAGGTCTCAGATCTCTGAGTCTTCCCTTTGGAGCCTGGGCAGGGTTCTGAGGACCTGAGTTCAAATCCTAAGTCTGGGGGCACCTGGGTGGTTCTGTTGGTTGGGTGACCGATTTCGGCTCAGGTCATGATCTCGCAGTTTGAGTTCGAGCCCCACGTCGGGCTCTGTCCTGACAGCTCGGAGCCTGGAGCCCGCTTTCGATTCTGTGTCTCCTCCTCTCTCTGCCCCTCCCCTGCTCACGCTCTATGTCCCTCTGTCTCCCAATAATAAATAAACGTTAAAAAAAATTTTTTTAAAAATTTCTGTCTGTTGTCTGTAGTCGGGATGGGCCCTGATCAGAACTTCTGAGCTGTCCCTCAGGGGACCCTGTGCCTCTGCCTATCCTAGTGACCTGCCCCTCAGAGCCATGCTACCTGCCACAGGGAGCTCCTTATGGCTGCCCAGCCATCCAGAGCCCGGGGGCCTGGCACCTGCTGTGAGCTTGCACTCCCGTGCGCTCCCTCTCTCTCTCTCTGTCTCTCTCTCTCTGTCTCTCTGTCTCTTGGCCACGCCCATCCCAGTCCCTTTTGCCTGGCTGTTCTTCCAGACCCAGTCCAGGCCTCCCTGTCTGGGAGACCGTCCCTGCTCCCCTCCGCCATCTGGTTTCACGTTTGTGTTTGTCTCCTTTAAGTCAAGGTGAGGACGTTGGTGGGCACGTCTGTCTCCCCTTGTCTGGGCCTGCGGCTCCTGGGGGCCCCACCGAGTCTCTTTGATTCATGATGGAGTCATTCTCCCTGACTCCGTGCCCGGCACGGCAAGGTCCTTGGGACGTGCTTGAGAACTGAATTAAAATCCACGGGGCATTTGCCAAAGTCAGGAGGACGCTCTGGGCCTCCGTCTCCGCATGTAAAATGGGGACACCACCTACGTCTTGTCCACCCGCTGGATTCCGCGGACATCAAATTCAAGCTGACAGTGGAGTGAGGGGCGGGGCAAGGCCTGCAGGTGCCTCCCCCCCAGTCCCTGCCTCGGGATCCCACCCCGATCAGAGCATCTGCCCGCGGCCGTCCCAGCCCCGCGGTGCCCGGGTCAGGGAGGCCGGCCCTGCCCTGGGTCAGCCCCTGACAGCAGGGACCGCAGAGGCGGCCTGATGGCACCATTACTGCCCGCTCCCACCCTGGAAAGTGGCTCCGCCTGGCTCTTGAGCATCTGTCCCGCCCAGCAGGGCTCACAGACCCATTGCCTCCCCCGCCGAAGCCTTCGGCGGTCGCCGTGACAACAGGCTCTCTGACTGGCGGAGGGCCACTGGGGCGTGTGTACAGGTTCATGTGGTTTCCCTGCACCTTTCTCTCTCCCACACTCCACCTGGCATAATAAACAATAACAATACACGGCCACACAGGACATCATACTTACGATGCGCTGTCGATAATAATACGTCATAACGCAATAATGCTGATGTTACGCTATGCCTAGTTACTGACTTACTGCCATGGTGAACAGAGGCTGCAACAAATAATTCAGTGTGACCTCACTGTGGTTAAAAGAAAATACACAGAGAGAAAAGGGACCCAGAGACCCACGGGGCATGCTCCAAAATATTAACAGTGGCCACAAGGGCACTGGCGGGTGACAATGGTATTCATCTTTCCTCTCGCACCGGTGAGCTGCCGGACTGCTGGCATCCTTCCAAGCACACCGAGCCGCCACGGGGACCAGGGCCACCCTCCCGCGGTCCGGCAGCAAGCACGGGGTCAGGCGCACAGTAGGGCAACAGCAGATGCCAGGAAAGACACGAAAGCGAAAGCAGGGCAGAGCCCCGAGATAGGAAGGGCTCGTCTCGCAGGACTCACGCCTCCTCGGTGAGGGAGGTCGAGGATGTGCGCCAACTGGGAGCGGACACCACGCTAATGGGGGAGGGACGGCCGGGGTGCTCCGGCCTGAGGCCCGTCTGCTTCAGTCGAAGGCACACCCAGTAAGCGCCACCGTGGACGGGTGCGGAGCCTTGCAAGTAGTTGTGACAACGGTGACCAGTGTCTCTGCTCACTGCACGGTCACAATACCTGGTCTTTCACAAACACCAGTGTGTTTAAAAGAGTGGTTCGTGTTTGGGGCATCTGGGTGGCTCAGTCAGCTGAGCGTCCGACTCGGGCTCAGGTCACGATCTCACGGTTCGTGGGTTCGAGCCCCGCGTCGGGCTCTGTGCTGATGGCTCAGAGCCTGGAGCCTGCTTCGGATTCTGTGTCTCCCTCTCTCTCTGCTCTGTCTCTGTCTCTCTCTCGCTCTCTCTCTCAAAAATAAACATTTAGAAAGATCCTATCACGATTACTATTTTTAATGACAGCGATGCACTATGGGCTGGGTTAGGTCCTGCCAAATCCATATTTTCACATACATATACCCATATGCACATGTACATATAAATCTGTGCACACACGATATACCTATATACACATATACCACGTGCACACATACACATATTTAAACATATACATTCACACATGTGTATACCATGTGCGTGCATACACACATATATGCACATACCACACACATCTGCATGCACATCTACCCATATGCACACACATATGCACACCCATACACATATATATCCATACACAAACATACACATATTAAACACATACATTTACACATGTATATCCCCATATGTGCACGCCCACACACATCTGTACACACATATACCCATATGCACACACACGTATGTAAACACACATACGTTTGTACACACATATACCCATATGCACACACATACACACAAACACCCACACACATATGTAGCCATATGCACACATGTAAACACATACACTTATACATGTATATACATATCTGTACAGAGATATACCCATATGCACACACACACGTATGTAAACACACATACATCTGTACACACATCTACCCATATGCACACACATATGCACACCCATACACATATATATCCATACACACACATACACATATGTAAACACATACATTTACACATGTATATCCTCATATGTGCACGCCCACACACATCTGTACACACATATACCCATATGCGCACACACACGTATGTAAACACACATACATTTGTACACACATATACCCATATGCACACACATACACACAAACACCCACACACATATGTAGCCATATGCACACATGCACATATGTCAACACATACATTTATACATGTATATACACATCTGTACAGAGATATACCCATATGCACACACATATGCACACCCATACACATATATACCCGTATGCGCACACACACGCATACACACGTACACTCTTTCATGAAAACGGGACCGCATAACATAGATTATCCTTCACAGGCCTCTCGTAGGAGCACGTTAGAAACGCTTCCCAGGTAGCAGGTGCAGATCTGCACGCCTATTGGTGACACCAGCCCGGTCCCCCGTGTGCCGAGTATCACTTTTTCGGGCAAGCCTTAGCTGCAGGACAGGGAGGCGGTGTTGAGCTGACACCATTATGGACAACAGTTGTGAGCACATCGCTTTGGGCACCACCACCACCTCACCCAGGAGCTGCGGGGTCACGTGATGGTCCTCACCGAAAGCTTGGAGTTAACCTCACGAAGTCTGCACCGGTCTGCACCCCACGGCCGCGGCGAGAGCCCCGGCTCTGCACCCCAGCACCTGAGGACGCCCCGGCCCCCAAGGGCACCCCTGGCCATGACCCAGGTCCGGACCCTCCCACCACGGGCCTCCCCACTGTCCAACTCACATAGATCACGCGGCTCGGAGACCCCGAGGTGCTGGAAGCAGGGACAGAAATGATGCTCTCTGAGGAACTCCTGGTTTCCTGGAAAGGAAGGCGACAGGAGGAGACTGAAAGCAGAATATGTTGATTCCAGAACCTTCCAGATGCAATTATCACAGGTCACACTCCGACAGAAATGCCAGTAACGACACTTTTTTTTTTTTCAGATTGAAAGAGTTCTTAAAATAAACACGTGGGCTTGAATGAGCGGCTGGAAAGCTATAATCAGACACGCGGCAGGTGACGCCAACTCCGAGCCGACCAGCACGTTCTCCGTGCCGCTGGAAACGCTCCGATGATCACCCGCTTCACGCAAAGAAATGATCTGTTTTTCGGAGGACGAGAGCAAGGGATCCTGCGCACTCCAGAGGCCAAGGCCGTCCCTTTTACCCAGAATTTGCTGCTCGGAGATGTTATTTTCCACCTAGGTTATAGGGGTGGGGGCGTGTTTAGCTCGTTCCACCAGCCCGGTCCTCTGCTGTCAGACTCTGCGGCCACCGCATCTGTGACCTGCTCCCCGAGTGCCCACCCCTGCCCCTCCTCCCTCCTGGGCCACATCGCCTGCTTCCCCGGAGGCAACAGTTTCCCCAGGCCCCTCCTCTGTTCCGCACGCCAGGCCCTCCCAACCCTGCGTGGACACCCTTCTTCCCCGGCTCCCATCACTCATACCGGCGTCCGTCCAACCCCACCGGTAGGACGTGCTCGCCCCTCCTGGTCCAGCCTCCACCCCTGCCTGGCCTCCCCCTGCCTCCTGACAGCTCCGGCTGGCTGCCTCCTACCTTGTCTCTATCCCTCTCGGTGGCCCACGCCTGCCGCAGTGGCCCTGGGAGGGGCCACATCACAGGCTGAATTATATCTCTCAAAACTCGCATGTTCAAGCCCTAACCCCTGGCACCCCAGAGTGTGACCATGTTTGGAGACGGGGCACTTAAAGATGTAATTAAGGTAAAATGAGGTCACTAGGGTGGGCCCGGTGTCCTTACAAGAGGAGGATATCAGGACACAGATGCACACAGGAGACGACCACGTGAGGACACAGGGAGAAGACCGCCGTCTACACGCCAAGGAGGAGGCCTCAGAGGGAACCAACCAGCCCACATTTTGAGCCAGGACTCCTAGCCTCCAGGACCGGGAGAGAATAAATCCCTGCCGGCTGAGGGTCCAGCCTGCACCATTGTACACAGCGGCCCCAGGACACTGGCACGGGCCGTGGAGCCCTGCCCTCCCAGCTGGAGGATGCCCAGCACCTCCTACACTGTCGGCAGGACAGCAGCAAGGACAGGGCAACACCAGGAGCAGATGCGAGGCCACCACGGCAGTGGGAGGGACAAACCTGCAAGGTACAGGGGGTGGTGCCCGGGGAAACCTGACTGCAAGCCTGCTTCTGCATCTGGGGAGGAAAGAGAAGAGGCAGAGGGCGTGATGCCGGGGCTCACCTCTTCGGTGAGGCGCCCGCTCGCCCGCTCATCAGCGCCGGCCGCCCCCTCCACGCTCCTGGGTACGGCTTCCTCCAGGACCGGGCGTGGGGCCGCCCCCTCCCCTCCGGGCCTGCCCTGTCTCCCAGGGCCGCTGGGCCCCAGCTCCAGGCCCCCTGGAGCTCTTCTCCAGCGACTTGGCAGGCCTGGGGCCACCCTCGGCCAGGCTCTAGAACAATCCCTCAGTCTCAGTGCCCTGCAGAACCCCCGGCTCCCCAGGCACAGGCCCCGAGACCCACCTCCCGCACCACCTGCCAAGGCTCGGCTCCAGGAAGACATCTTCTCCCCCACCCTGCCGCCTAGGCCCGTCCAGGGGGGCCGCCCCTCCCCGTCGCCCGGGGGGCACCCTGCGGGAGCCCCCTCATCCCACACGTGCCTCCAGGGCAGGGAGGCCGCCAGTCTTTCCCGCGTCTGTGTTCCGCCACCCAGCCAACGGGCACTCACGGGCCGGCTGTGTGTTGAGTGACCCAATGACCAAGGACGTGCCGGGGACGGGCAGTGAGGGCCACAGCCTTCCGGAAGGCTTTCCTTGAGTGCCCTCAGCAGACACCCAGGGGCCATCCTTGCCCTGGGGAGCGGCCGTGCCCCCGGGGTATGCGGTCAGGGAGGACACAGTACCCTCTGCCTCCTCGCCCGTCCCTGCAGGGACCCCAGGGCCGGCCTCTCTTGCTGGAGAGCAACTGGGAGGCCGGGACCCAGCTGGTCCTACGGGTCCCGGAGCCTGGCAGGGGCGGACCCCTTGGTAAATGACGGGGCTGCTGGCCAGTTCCTGGCGGGTGCCTCTTGTCTGGATCACCCCCCACCAGAGACTCAGCGAGGCCCACGCCGCCTCTGCTGCGTGTCTCCGGGGCTGGCTCCGCCACGCTGACCCAACGCTGGCCGGGGCTGCTGGCTCGTGCTCCCCGACCAGCTTGCAGGAAGCAACACAGGACACGTAGGGCTCTGCCTTCCTGTCACCCGGGCACTCACCGCCCGGCCCCGCCCGGGTCTATTCTCATTTCTCAGGCGAGACAGAAGAGGCTCTGAGGGGCTGGAGCGAGGGAGGGTGAAGTGAGGGGCAAGCAGGGCACGGCCGGGGCCTGGATGCCGTCCCAGGACACAGAAGGGCGGGCCCCGAGCCGTGCCAGCCCCAGGGCGCAGCACCGAGGGGACAGCTGTCCTCATGGGACGGCCTCGGCCCCAGATGTTCCCAAGGCGTCTGTACAGACACAGCC
The DNA here is from genome assembly GCF_018350155.1 of Leopardus geoffroyi. NCBI lineage: Eukaryota > Metazoa > Chordata > Mammalia > Carnivora > Felidae > Leopardus > Leopardus geoffroyi. The sequence goes on from NC_059327.1 coordinate 202,352,482, forward strand.
CAGGAAGCCAGCTCCGGCTGCCCCCTCTCCTTCTCCCCGTCCACTGTTCAGAGGGCCTCCCTTCCTCGGGCCGGCGGCTGCGGTCATCACGGGCGGACCCCTGGGCTGAGAGCAGAGGGAGCTGGGCTCCCCGCAGGCCCCGAGGCCAGCCTCGCAGCCGGGTCCAGAGGCCACGAGCAGGGCTGGCCACCCGACCTGTCCTTGAGCGGGCTGGCCCGGGTCCCCCATTCTAACCCGGTCACGTTCCGGAGACGGGCCTGGAGGCCTCTTGGCATGTGGGGTCCCTCCGGCAGGTCCCTCCGATAGGCCTCTGGGTTGGGATTCGGGGAGGAGTCCCGCAGACAGGACCCCGCGGTCACTTCCGGGTCAGGGACGCTGGCTCTGTGAGGGCAGGGATGTGCCCGGGGTGGCACGGGGGCGGGTTATGGAGGGAATCGTGGGCTGTATGATGTGAGAGGATGCGGTGCACAGTGGGGCGTGCCCGCCACTTACTGTGACCCTGACCGTGAACGAGACCAACCGGGCATAGCCTGTCACCGTGGGAGCAGAGTAACATCCATGAGGATGCCCACGTGTGACCAAAGGGTCTCTGCCGATGGGAGGAAGGAGCTCGAGATGGGAGGTGGGCTCCCTGGGGTCTCAGGGTCGTTTGAGGGAGGCTGGGGGGCCGGGGCCCATGTGGCGACGAAAGCGGGGTCTGAAGGACGTGGGGCCGGGAGCCAACCCCAGAGGCTCCAGATGTGGCAACGAATGAGGACGGGCTTCTCCCTGGAGCCTCCAGAGGGAGCACAGCCCTGCTGGCCTGTCCTCAGCCTCCGGCCTCCGAGGGAGGGGATACATCTGTGCTCCTTTAAGCCACTAAATTTGCGGTAATTCATTACAGCAGCCACAGGAAGCCACCGTCTCCACGGCTCTGTGTCCCTGTAGCTGGGAGGACCGCCGTCATGTGGGCCTGTCCCCCTTCCTCACCTTCACACAGTCCCCCGGTGCAGGGCCTGGGGAGGGGCGCCATCCTTCACAACCTCTGCACCCCACCCCTGGCAGCGGGGGGGGGAACCCCCAGGGCACAGTAGCTTCAGTCCCCGAGATTGAGGGGCAGGGGGCAGGCCAGGCGGGCGGCTCGCAGCCCAAATCCCAGGAATCTAGCCGGAAGGGTGACAGGGGACAGTGAGCCCGGCCGCTGAAGCCCCCGGGGTCTCTTCCCAGGCTGTCGGGCTCCCCCGCCCCTTGCTTCCCTCTGCACGCTCATCAGTCCCTCGGCCTCCTGAGTCTCAGCAGACATGGGCAGTGGCCCAAGCCAGGGTCCAGCGGCCACAGACCTGCCCTCCCCAAGGGGACAAGACCCCGCCCTCCACTCCTGTGGCTCCCTGTACCCAGGGCCGGGCCCCCTGCCTCTCCCCACCCCCCAGGCCCGAGGCCGGAGCAGTGGCCACATGGAGGTCTGTGCCCACCAGCGCTTAACGCTGAGTGGACCTCCTCTCTGTGGCCATCAAAGGCGACCATCTGAACCCGAATTAAACCAGAGCCCTGTGTAGGCGCTTTGACAACTCAGAGAAAAGCAACTGGCACTACTTGAAAATCGGGAGGAACGAGCTGGCAGGCAGAAGGAAGCGTCAGGCTGGAAGAGGAGAGCTCAGAGGTGCAGTTCCCTCGGGCCGGCCCGGCGTCCACGGAAAGGGGCTGAGCAACCATGCGAGGCTGTCACGGGTTAGGGGAGGCCAGGGGACGCGAGAGGAGGCGCCTCTCCTCCACGGAGCCCTCCTGCCCCGGCCCAGGGCCCCCTGCCCTCGTGTCCCGGTGACAGGCTGGGCGTCCCTGTGTGCCCACCCATTCCCCGTGTCCCCAGCACTCTGGGGCAGGACTCGGTCACCTCTGGGCCCCGGGCCAAGAACAGGGCTCGGCACAGCCAGACGCTGGGTAAAGCTCTGCTGAATGAACGACAAACCAAAGAGGCGGCACCGTGAGCGAGTGCGTGAGAAGCAGGGGCCTCCGAACCCACCGGACTCAGTTTCTACAGGATGCGGGAGCACTTCCCTCTGCTGGGGTCTCTCGGAACAGGCTTGGCAAGCGACGGCCGACCTGGGGGAGCCCACCCATCCTGCGGGGGCCCGTAGGAGCGTCTCCTCCGCCAGCCAACAGCCCTGTGAACCTCAGCGGCCTGAGCCCATGGGCTCTCCATCCAGCCTCACGGAAATTCCAAAAACCTTCTAGTCCCACAGATGGGCCCAGCTGGGGCTTGCCGGTTGAGCCCCGCCCTCGCTGCAGGGCTAAGGGCGAGGGGACTCTGCCTGCCCACCGGCAGCCCTCCCCGCTCCCTCCCGCCAGGGCCGCCCCGGCTCATCCCGCAGGCCTACCTCCCATCTCATGTCCTCCCGAGGCCCTGCCTGACCATCCATCCTGCCCCCGACACCAGCCTCTGTTGCATCATCGCTCGTCTGGGAGTCAATTTCCGTCTCTCCCTAGAACTCGGTCCCAAGAGGGCAACCCTTCTTCCTCACCGTGACGCCTCTGTGCCCGGCGCCCAGCTGGGCCTCTGGGCAGCGAGGGATTTGCCTTGTCCAGAGAGAGCCCTGGCCTGCGCCCTCGACCCTGAGGGGTGGTCTGTGTCCACCTGATAGACTGTCTGCTCGGGGAGGGGGTCACCCTCACCCAACAGGCTTAGGGTGGGGCCGGCACCAGAGAGACACCGTGTGATCTGGGGTGAAATCAACCATGTGGCAATCAGTCAGTCAGTCAGTGGAGCCCCAGTAAGATCTCTGGACACACAGCTTCCCTGGTTGGTAATACCCGGCGCGTGCGGTCACGCGTGGGCGGGGGGGGGGGTGCCACGTCCTGTCTCCGCGGGAGAGGAGCGGCTCTGGGGCTGGACCCCACCCGGACCCTGCCCCGCGCCCTCTTTCTCTGGCTGATTTCTCGTGCAATAAACCATAATCGTGACGAGGATAGCCTTCAGCGTGTCTGTGAGTCTTTCCAACGAACGACGGAGACCGAGGGCAGTTTGGGGCCCCTCAAACTTGCAGCTGGTGTCATAAGCGTGGGCAGTCTGGAGACTATTTGGAGACCTGCTAACGTCAGAGCTGTCCCCAAGCTTTTGCGGCCCTCGAGTCCACGGGACCCGTGGGGAGGTCAGCGGGCCAGCGCTGGGAGGCCCCGGGAGGCCCGGGCGTGCCCCACCTCGCGCCGGCCCCTCGGTGGATCCACCCGGCACACCTCAGCACCCCCAGGCCTCGCGCTGCCTGGCCCGTGGGCGGCTGTGACCAGCCGGTGAGTCTACAGAAGCGGGTGACCACACACGGCGCTGAAGAACGCACGGGAGCAGATCGTAAATTCCACCCACCTTGTTTTTGTCTTCAGTTCTGGCTGCTTGTCGGCACGCCGGGTGCCAGATGGAGGAACCTGCGGACAGACCCAAGAGGAAGCGCTCGGTGTCCCTTCCCGCGATGCAGGGGCCGTGCGAGAGTCGGAGGCCGCCTGTACGTCCGCGGCGCTCCCCTGGGACTCCCGGCACAGGTCAGCCCTCCTTCCAGGGCCCAGAGCACTTGCTCCCCCTACGGGGCCCCCCTGGACCTCAGCCCGACCCCCTGCTCCCTCTCCCTGTGGCTCTGTGTGTGGGTTTGTGCCCCAGCCAGGAGGGGGCGGTGTCTCTTCCACCCCAGAGACCAGGCACACAGAGCCTGGCACCTCATGGGGCTGACAGGTGCATGTGAAGGAAAGTGCTACATCCTATCTCCTGCTTGCAAAGCCTCCCAGGTCACAGGAGCTAACGCCTGGGGGTGGAACTTATCACTGTCCCTCCCTGGAAAACATCTGCATGGGCCTGGAGCTCCTAGGGAGACCACGATTTAATTGTGTGTGTGTGTGTGCGTGTGTGTGTAAAACAGTCATTTTTGACAACCGTTTTTGATGACAAAAGTCATAGATGAGTAATTGATGGCCCTTATTAACAATTAATAAGGTGGCGGGGTGGCTCAGTCAGTTAAGTATCTGACTTCGGCTCAGGTGATGATCTCACGGTTCATGAGTTCAAGCCCCACGTTAGACTCTGTGCTGACAACTCAGAGCCTGGAGCTGCTTCGGATTCTGTGTGTGTGTGTCTCTCTCTCTCTGTCCTTCCCCCATTCATGCTCCCTCCCCCCCTCTCTCTCTCTCTCTCAAAAATAAACAAACATTAAAAAAATTAAAAAAAATTAAAGAACCCCAACAAAATATAAGTAAGAAAATGAAAACCGTCTATAATCTCCGAGCCACTTCTGGCCGGGCAGCCTTCGGGCACACGCGTGCGTTGGTCGCAGAATGTGGATCATGTTGTACGTACGTATTTCTATGTCTTGGGAGCTTTGTTTTCGAGTCCTGCACATTCCCTCATACACTTAAACAGCAGAAGCGTAACCCTTAAGGGCTGCGTGGCATTCCACCACGTGGAAAGAGGATGAATCTGGGATGTGGGGTTTTCTCTCTAAGTCCCGTTGGGGGGGAGGGGGTCCACAGCACCCAAGTCCTAACACGTCCCTCCTACTTGAGGACTCCAAAAAGTGAAGTCTCGGCTCAAAGGGTGTGGGCGTTTTTAAGGCAATTTCCCAATTCCTGCCTCACCGGCCAGGTTCCTCACCACGTGGGTGTGCCCTTCGATTGTCAATCGAATGGGGGGAAATAGCATCTCGTTATTATTTTCATCCAGGTCTCCCCGACAATTCCTGGGACTCAACAGCCCCTCCGTCATATTTATCGGAAAGGTGTTGCCCACGGTAGTGGGGAGGGGGCGGCCTGTCTCACCATCCTCGAAGCTGCAGGGCTCACCGGGCCCCCTGCTTCATACAGCTTCGGCTATACAGGATTCACCTGTCAATGCTTTCACGGCGCCCCAGCATCCAGGCGGACCAGGCAGGGTGGGGGCCGGGCCCCCCAAGGGCCCCCTGGCCACAGGACTCCGGGGTTCCACAGTGTACCACTGAAAAGCTCCGACCTGGGTTTTGACCCCTTGTCACACCGACCGGGAAATCTGAAGCTGGGAGAGGGGTGGGACTGGTTCCAAGGTCCCACAGAAAGTCACGGGAGGGCCCGCTTTAGACACGGGGCGCCGGCCTCAGCCCAGAGCCATGACGAGCATCTTTATTCCCTGACACTGGGGCCCCCTTGATGGCGAGCTCGTGTCCCCATGCTTGGTGTCGGGCAGGCCTGAAGGCACTATTTACAGCAGGGGTGGTGCCCGGGGCAAGGGGCCCCTCCCGCCCAGACATCCGAGCAGCGGGGGGGGGGGGGGGGGGGGGGGGGGGTGGGGGCAGCGCAAAGGACCCCTTTCACGGACTCTCAAGCAGCGACTTGAGGAACAAGAGGGGACGCTGGGGACGAGGCCGTCCCAGCTGACATCAGCCCACGAGGTCCGGCTCAGAAAGGCAGGCCTGTCTGACACACCGCCCCGGGAGGACCACCGCGTGAGGTCATGGAACAGCCCGTGTGTGGCCCTGCCGTCCGCCCAGCCCCGCTCTGCTCCCCTCCAGGGACGCTGGACACAGAGGGAGCATTGAGAAGAAATGGTGGCCGCAGAGAAGGGGCCCATCCTCTGGGGGAAGGTCTGAGCAGCCCTGGGCACCCCGCCCCCACGTCCCGGCCATCAGCAGGTCCCACGGGTGCCTCCCGCACGCTGCCCGCCATCCCACCGTGTCACCCGGGCAAGCCCGCTCGGGCTCCGCTCCCCCAGCCCCGGGTTGCGTGGCCGGCTTCCCAAGCAGCACTCGAGCTACCGCAGGTGACCCGCCAGCAATCCCCGGCCCCAGGGGACCGGGCGGCATGGTCGGGTGCTCACCTTGAAGATACATCTCCTCGCCTTCCGCAAACATCCGGCCACACCTGACACATAGCGCACACAAGGGGTGATAGTGTTTCTCTCCTGCCTGTGGGAAGAACGGAGCAGAGGTGTTTCCGCTGAAGGGAGGGTGGTCAAGGGAGCACGCCCGCACGCGGGGTCCTCAGGAGAAGCAGAGGGTGTGGTGGGGCCTCCCGTGCGCCCCGGGGGCTCGGGACGGCACCGCGGAGAGTCCGGGCCCGTGGGTGCTCCCAGGCTTTCTGGGGTGCTGAGTGGGGGGAGCAGAGACCCAGCCGTGCCGCCCGACGTCCCCGGGGGAGCAGGGCTATCGCCCCGCAAATCCTCACAAGGCAGGGGGGCCCGGTCCCGTCCATCTCTGAGGCTGGCAGGGGGGCGGCGGTGGGGGACGGCAGAGGGGAGGCTGGAGCGAACGTGATTTCCCCAGGTGGAGGCACAGGACGAGTGGGGTGAAAGACGATTAAGCACGGTCCCACGGGTCCCTGTACTGCTCAGGTTTCTCACTGAGCATCTACTATTTTTATAATTCCTAACACCACCATCGGACTAGGTGGAAATATTAACACCGGAATGACCTGAACAGGTTATAGAGGCTGGTCTGGCTTCGTTCTACGTGGTGCAGGGCAGTCACCCCAGAAGAGCGTACTGGGCCCCTCTTCCTGGCCATGCCCTCCACCCTGGGGAAGGCGGGCCGCGCGAAAGCCCGTGCCTCACTCTCTCCCAGAATGGCAAGAAGGCTGAGCATCACTCCCGGGGCGTGAGCTGGTAATAACCGGTTCCCTGAAGGAGCTGGGAGTGGGGGAGCCGCATCAGGAACAGCTCCCCCCATCACTGGTGCCCCCGGCGGAAGCCCGGCCCAAGGTGACCCCTGGGCGAGGAGGAATCCAGAGCTCGCTCCCCTCCCGAGTGGGGTGCCCACGGGCATGGCCCACCGGCGTCTCCGGGCAAAACGCCAAGGTGCTGTGCCCTCCCCCCCCAACGCTGTCTGCGGCTCTGAGGCCTCAGGAAGCTGTTTCCCCCGGGAGTGCCGCCCCCGCTCCTGCCCGGGGCCCTGAACGTTCTTTATCTCATCTCAAAGGTGCCTCCTCCTGAAAGCCTCCCGGGCACTCCTCCCTCCTGGGCTCCTGAAGTTCCCTCTTCCCCACCTGGGGGGCAGGACCCCGCCACGGCCACTGCTAGTTGTGGGGGTCTGTCGGGGGAGCAGGTCACACGGCAGCCCTGGCCCAGGCAGAACCAGGGCAAAGCAGCCATTCCGGGGACTTAAAAAATGTTTTTAACGTTTATTTATTTTTGGGAAAGAGAGAGAGACACAGAGCGAGCGGGGGAGGGGCAGAGAGAGAGGGAGACCCAGAATCCGCAGCGGGCTCCAGGCTCCGAGCTGTCGGCACAGAGCCCGACGCGGGGCTCGAACTCACGAACCGCGAGGTCGTGACCTGAGCCGAAGTCGGACGCCCAACCGACTGAGCCCCCCGGGCGGCCCTGCAGTGATTTAAACATTGTGCCCCTGGACCTGTCCTCACACCCACCTCACCCAGGGCCCCCGCCGTCACCCTGGGTGGGGGGCAGACTCCGTGACCTCAAACAGCAGGAGTTCTGTGACAGCCGCGTGCAGGAGAAAGCTGGCCCTGCAGGGAAAACAGACCGTGGGGTGTACCCGAGGCGTCTACGTGTCAGGTCTACACCTGAGTAGGAGGAGAGAGAAAAATGCGGGGCTGGTTTCTAAGACAACAGGCTCGAAACCCCAACCAGGCGGATGAGACTCATCCGGAGTGGAGACGCAGCCCTGGGCCGCTGTGAGGGGGCCGGCCCTGCGTCCACACTCTCTGTCATCCGGGAAGCGCTCCCGTCCCCGGCCTGGCGAACGTCCCCACCTCCAAAAATAACGGCAACTCGGCGACCGTTACTGCAGCTCGAGCGGAGGCCCTTTTGCGCGCTACATGTCTCCACCCTCCAGAAGCCCTACGAGGCACATTATTGTCCTCGTTTTCCGCATGGTGCACAGAGAGGTGGAGGAAGCTGGGGAAGGTCACACAGCACACAGCTGGCAGAACGGGAGTGGAGCCCAGGAGTGTGGCCCTTTGTGGCCTCTCAGCCCCCGGCCTGGTGGTCCCGGCTCCAGGGTGCTGACCCCAACCTCACATGCCCCCCCAGTCCCCGCCCTAGGCAATCAACACGGAGACTCCCTGAGAGCGAGTCGAGAAACAGACACTGAAGAGTATGGATTCCATCCGCGTGAAGTTCAGGATGAGGCAGACGAGTCTGCTTCGTCAGGGTGGTGGCTGCCCCCGGGGGTCCCCGGGGGGCTGGGCACATCCTCCTTCCTGACCTGGGTGCCGGGCACACCCACGAGTCTGGCTTGTGGGCATTTACCAAGCTGCGCACGTATGATCTGCGCCCTCCTCTGTGGGACATGCCAGCAAAGACTCTTCCCGCAAAACGGATTGATGACCTAAATTAAGAGCCGAGACTACACGTCTCTTAGAGGAGGACACGGGAGCACATCTTCGCGACCCCAGATTTAGCAACAGAGCCCTGTGTTTGACACCAAAGGCGTGAGCAGCAACAACAAAAACAGATTCTTCTTTTCACAAAAATTAAAACTATCGCGCATCTGAGGACGCTGTCGGGAACGTGGAAAGACAGCCCGTAGAAGGGGAGAAAACATTTGAAATCGGAGATCTGACGAGGGCTTCGCATCCAGAATAAAGACTTCTTACAGCCCGGCGGCAAAGAGAAAACCGGTCCAATGAGAAAACGGGCAAAGGACCAGAAGAGCCATTTTTCCAAAGAAGATGCACCAACGCCCAGGAAGCACGTAGAAGATGCCCCCACATCGCCATCGCGGACGGAGCGCAGATCCAAAGCCCAACGAGAGGCCGCTCCGCACCCGTGAGGGCGGCTGTAGTCAAAGCGAACCGAGCCAGAGCGGGAAGTCAGCGCCGGCGAGGACGTGGGGCAGCCGGGGCCCCCGTGCATCTGCGGCAGGGATGCGCCTGGGGCAGCGCCCGGCGCCTGGGAAGGTGACACAGTTACCACGTGACCCAGCAGTTCTGCTGGTGGGAGTGAGAAAACCGACGGTCGTGGTAAGCAAAGCGAACCCAGGTCTGCCCCGCAGCCCGCGTGTGAACGTCCACGGCAGTGATTTTCAGAGGCCACAGGGTGCAAACGGTCCAAATGTGGCCCATCCACACAACGGAATATTAGCCAGCCTTAGAAGGGAAGGAGACCTGACTCGTGGGGCCCCTGATGTCAAGGTGGGACGCCAGAGCTCTGTCTCCGCCACGTGAGGACACAGGGAGAATCTGGTGGCCGTCTGCGGTCCGGGGGTGGGGGGGGGGGAACTGTCCCCAGGAACCGAATGGGCCGGCACCTGAATTGTGGCTTGCTGCATAAGGAAGGACGCGGCCTGGGGTCTCAGCGCACAGGGTCCAGTGTGGCTGCAGCAGCCCCAGCAGCCCAGGACGGGCGATAGAGTCAAAAGTCAAGGCACCCTCACTCCTCGTATCAACCCCCGCCGCGGCCACAGTGACCGGACATTCCGCGTTATCGGAACACTGCCGCACCCCTGCTCTCGCAGGCGTCTCCTCCCAGTTGCCACGCAGGAAAGGCCTCGAACGCCAGTACCTGTCGCCCAGCCCCCCGCCGGGCAGGTGGCCCAGCCCCTTGCCAGGTGGGTCTCTCAAGATGGCTCAGGTGTTTTTAAAGAACATTAAAAGCCCATGAGATTTTTCGGTGCGTGGTTTTAAAAAGATGTCTTGTGCCTTCTGACAAGCGGCTGTCATCGTTAATGAGACAGAACAACGCTCATCAGGAACGCAGGAACTCTGGTTCCAGGGGCACGCAAAAAACGCCATGTCTTACTCAGAACCAAGTGGGAGCCGAGCCTGGAGCACAGCCCACGGCCGGCACGCAGGGGCGACCAGCACCGGGGACTGGGGGCAGTGCCTCTGGCCTCCAGAGACCCCCGCCCCTCCCTTCCTCACCCGGCCACGACAGCACAGAGGGACAGCCCTAGACCGTGACATGCCCGGCACGTGTGAGGCAGGCGTCCCCTCATCCCTGGATTCCAGACCGCCGAGGGCGGGGCCTGTGCCTCGTTGAGGCCCCCCACCAGGCCACACGGCTCCCGGGGGCCAGGCATCCACATCCTCCAGCCCGATTCAAAGCTGAGTTTCCTCGTTGACTGCCTAGAACTGAGTCCGGATCTTAAAAGGCCTCTCGTCACCAGCCGACATAACGAAATCTACCTCGAAGCTCATGAAAACCTTCGGCAGGAGCCGCACAGACTTCCCAGGGCAGCTGCACAAATGCCCTCCTGCCGGGAGCCACCTCCCCACAAGAAGCCCAGCTCCTCGCCATGCGGGGCCAGGCAGGCCAAGCGCTGGGCCATCTGCAGTCCCCTCCCCCGAGGGAAGCCCTGACGTCTCCCCCTGCCACTCTCCCGCGGCCGACCCCACGTGTTCATGCTCAGGGTGGGGTCTCTGCCCGGAACGCATGTCGCCGGGCTGAGCCAGCTCGCTCCCTCGCGCTCCCTCTCCTTCTCCTGCTCCCTCTCCCTCGTTCCCACCATCGAGCCCCATCTAGGTCATGCCTTTCAGGAGCACCGCACTGCTGTCCCCTTGTTCTCCACGGTCCCCCAGGCCCTGGAGCAGCTACCAGGAGTGGGCTGGTAGAGGCAAGTTGTTCCTAAGTGGCCCCTACAGGACAAAAGGAGGGTTTGGACCAAGTGAGTGTGGGAGCAGATGAATCATCCCTTCTACCTTTGGGTGTGTCCGTGGGCATATCTGCGTATCACGGCTCTAAGAAGCCCTCAGCAAAGGCCTCTGCTCAGTGCCCTTGCCCGGCGTTACTGGATGCATGAGCAGGGGCACGGTATGAGGCGAAGAGCAAGTCGCACACTGTGTCTCTGTCTGTGTGTGTCTGTGTGTGCCTGTGTCCGCGTGTATATCTGGGTGTATCTGCGTGTATCTGTGTGTGTCTGTAATGTGTGTCTATGTGTATCCACGTGTGTATGTCTGTGTGTCTATACCTGCGTGTGCCCCTGTATCTGTGTGTGTCTGTGTATGCACTCCTGTATCTGTGTGTATATTTGTGTGTGTGTGTGTGTGTGTGCCTGTGTTCATCTGTGTACGTGTGTGCACAACCTAAAATGGTGATTTCTAAATGCTAACGGTAGTTAGTCTGGGTGATGTCATTTATTACGGATGATTTTTCAGTTTACGATAAACAGGTATTCGTTCTGAATATGTTTGTTAAATAAACACAGTCATTAAATTGCAAAAAGAGAGGGACAAGGTAGGGCCTGGGGAAGTTGACTTTGCTTCTGTCCTGAGATAATGCATTTATTTCTTTGGAACATATGGTTTATTTTCTCCCAGTGATAAAAGTCACACCCGCTTAGGAGGGTAAAATGGGACATGCCGAAGGAAGACAAGAGAAAGCAAATAACCGATGCCCCGCAGTGGCAGTGGTGGTTTACGTGGAGTGCAGAAACGTTTAGCTGGCTGCCTGACCCAGGGTGGGAGCTGGCCAGGGTGCCCCCTCCCACCAGGGCTCCTAGCGGGGAGGCATCGAGCCCAGGCTCCAGCCCGGGGTGGGTGGGGGGAGGGGGACACAGCGTATGTTCAGAGGGTCTGTAGGTGAGTGGTGGGTTGAGGGAGATGGAAAGACGGGAAGGCAGGCAGGGGGAGGGAGAGAGGGAGGGAGGAATTCATTAGTGGTCCCAGAGGTACCCTGGGCTTCTGGTTACCATGGAGACAGGCAGGCTGCGCCAGGCAGGTGGGGCTCAGACAGCAGCAAGGCAGGGGTTAAGGAGGGCAGGGCCAGTCCCCGCCCCCGCTCACTCCCACCTGTGCAGGGAAGCATTCCAGCCAAAGGAGAATAAGGCAGGGGTGGGGTGATGGGGAGGACTGAGCCAGGGACTCTCCCTCACTCAGCACCCCCTTATCAGACTCTGGTCTAGCTGGTCTGGCTAACACCGCTGTCCCTGGCAGGCAGTTCTCCAGCCACCTTTTAGCCCTGCCCCGGGGGCGACTCCATCCCTGGAGGGGGACCGCCCGGGTCCCCCCCCACCCCAGCCCTCTCCACACTCCCAGACGCCCATCTCGGCAGTAGGGTGGGGGCAGACGGCCCCTGCGAGTCCCCACCAGACCCACGAGGCTCCTCCACCCGTGCCCCAGCGCGCAGCAGGGGACGCCCCGAGACACGCAGGATGCGAGAAAACACGCAGAAAGGGAGGCTGCATATTTGGGAGTAACTGAGGCAGGGGGAGGAAGGGCCCCACCGTCGCCACCGAACGCACACTTCGCAGGCAGACAGGCAGGCTCTGGGGCGCCTGGCACTGAGATGGCATGCTGCCCGACGCACACAGATGCGGCACAGATCGATGGCTCCCGCGGGCGGGGAGGGGGGCCCGGGCTCCGAGGGCAGGAAAGCTCTGAGTGTGACACGCATCTCACGGGAAGACAGAACGGGGTGGGGGGACGACAGGGGCGTCGGGGGGGGGGTCTCACCTGGCCGACGTGGCCCAGCTCCTCGCGAGCCCACCCTCCTGCAACCCAGCGTGGCTCCTCCGGCCTCACCACCGGCCCTCCGAAGCGCCCGGCCAGGCTCCCTACCTGCACGGGGTCCTCGCGACAGAGCCCGGTCCGATCGGCCGGCCCCCGCGGCCCCTCTCCGGCGCCCGCGCCCCAGACAGTCAGCTGGAACGGACGGCGTGCCCGTGAGGACGGCCAGCCCCCGCCTTCAGCCAGCGGTCCGGATCCTCTCCCTTCTTTCTCCTGCCACCCGCCACCGGCTGCCCCCAAGAGCCCACGGCCCGCCCGGCGGGGCGCCAGCACGCTCTGGGCCAAGTTCAGGTGACGCCGCCGCGGCGGCTGCTCCCCTTCCGCGGAGTCGGGCTCGTCTCTGCCCGCCCGCAGCTGCCACCTCGCGAGGAGGCTGCTCAGAGCTTTGCAGAGCCCGCCGACTCAGCCGCGCCAGGGAGCTCGCGAACAAAAGCAGGAATCTTCCCTGGGAGGCCCCGTATCCTCCACCGATGAGGAGGAAAACCCGGACCTGTTTTCCTCCTGCTCCTCGCAATGAGGACGGTCCCCTGCCCGAGGGCAAACCGGAGTGCACCGGAGGGGCTCAGGCGCCGAGCCCCCACGTTCTGTATTTGGCCCGGCGTTAAGCATCAGGCCCCGCGGTGCAGACGGGGTCACCCTTCCCCCTCGACCCTTCAAGGGGAGCCCCGCCGACTGCCCGGGGACAATAAGGAAGCCCCCCAGCCCCCGTTACTGGGCTGGAGAACACTTTGCACACGACGTCTCATTGAGTCCCTGAGGTTCCGGAGTGTTCTCTGGGTCAGGGCAGGCAGCAGGGTCTAGGCCAGGCGTCCACCCCTGCCCCAGGGCACAGTGATCGGAGCCCACGGTTGCCAGGAAGCAGGCCAGGCTAGACCCACACACGCACCACAGAGCACCCCCCGAGCCGAGACGCGCCCCGCTGGCAGCCGTCAGGTATCCCAGTGGGGCACGGTGCCAACACCAAGTGCAAACCAGCGTTCACACCCCGCGAGGGGACTGGACAGCACCGGGAGCCCGGGCGGCCTGGGTTCCAGTCTGGCCCGGCCACCTGCTTGGAGGCGGCCGACAGCCCAGCACAGATGCGCGGGGAGCCCAGGAGAGAGCGGAAGGTTGGGACCAAACTTCGCAGGGAACAGAGAGAAACGGTTTGAGCTGCTGGCCGTGGAGTCCCGTCCCCAATATTTACGGCACCACGTGGAACCCCAGAGAGGGCGTAGCCTCCGTCCACAGATTCGGGGAGTGTGGGTATAAGCGTTAGGTATGGTCACTACCCCGCTAACAGGGTAAAAGACGCCCTCAGACTAAATGCCAACAGTTTCGTCACGTGACCCGCATGCCCAGACAGAGCTGAAGGTCAAAGACCCCGTGTGGAACCAGGCAGCGCGTGGAAAGCGGCTACGATGCAGGCGTTGGGGTCCGCTCAGCCGTCGGAAAGACCAGGTTCAAGGGCCGGAAGAAAGTCACGAGAGCGAGCGAGGACCCACGCTCCCAGCTGTCGAACCAGCTCGGATTCCACAGAGACCACACTCACCGTGGGGGATGGGACACCAAGTTCTGCAGGTAAGAGGGTAAATTAGAATGATCTTTCTGGAAAGCGCTTTGCAAGCATCAAGACTCTTGCGAAGTTCATAGTTGTTGACTGAACTTCGACATTTCTGGGAATAAATCTTAAGAAAAATTAGAAATGCAAAAAAAAAACATGTTCGTCTCAGTGCTGTTTATTGTGGTAAAAAAAAAAAAAAAAAGAAAAAAAACTAGGAAGCCATGCTCCGTCTGACAATAAAGCATCAGCTTACTGGGTTCTGGAATAGTCCTACGGTGGAAGATAATGCAAGACGGAGCCACGCTCAGCATGGACGCGCCTTGAAAACCCGCCCCGTGAGAAAGCAGCCAGTCAGAGGGCCACCCGCCGTCTGACCCCATTTGTGTGAATGTGCAGAACAGGTAAGTCTAGAGAGACAGGGACGTGGTGTCAGGGCTGGGTGGGGCGGGGACAGCCAGGACGTCGGGTTCTCCTGGAGGTGCTGGAAACGCTCTAAAACAACGGCATGAGTGCGTGCGTCCACGCAGAAACTGACGGCCACGGAGGCACGCGTTCAAGCGGTCAACTGCGCCGCACGTGAGCTATGTTCCAATCGAGCGGTTTGAAAAAAGGCCCATGCAAATGGGTGATGGGCATTGAGGAGGGCACGTGTTGGCACGAGCACTGGGTGTCGCATGTAAGCGATGAAACACAGGCACCTGCCCCCAAAACCAGGAGCACGCTCTACACCCTGTATGTTAGCCACCTTGACAATAAATTAGATTAGAAGTAAATAAATAAAAATTAAAAAAAAAAATTTTAAAGCCCATCTTACAAAACAAAAACAAAAACAGGAGAATCTGCTAAGGAGGAAACGTGAACCGGACAGAATCAGAATACAACGTATCAACGGTTTGGTCTCAACTGTAATTACGTCAAGAGAGAAAAAACCGGAAGGAAACCAGCCGAGAAGCGAAGCTGCCCCTGATCACATTACCCGCGGCTCTCCCCTTCTCTGTCCTCTGCACCCTGTCCCCAGTCCGCACGCGTGTGACCACACCCATCCTCGGGCCCCTCCGCAGAGGCAGGGCTGCCCCCACCATGCTGGCCTCCAGGGTTTCCCACCCCGGGAATGAGGAGAGGGACAGGTCTGCTGCCTGTGGGTGTGATACCCCTCTCTCCTCTCCCCTTCCCACCCCTGGGTGCAGGGGCAAGAGAGGGCTGGGGTGGAAAGAGGTGGGGCTGAGGGCCTGCAGCAACTCTGTCCCCGCCACTCAGATGCCAGGTGTAATTTCGAGAAAAGCAACTCAGAGTTCCAGGTATGATTCCACTGCAGCACCTGAGACCCCGCTCGTGGGCCAGGCACTGGCTGTGGGTACAGGCAGGGCAGACATCCTTGGGGACGCGAGGGGCACCCCACGTGTCCCACTGCTCCTGGCCCCCAGGCACTCCGTGGCTCAAAAGCCTTTGTCAGGGATGGCCGGGGGGGCCCCCTATCTTCCCGCCCCCGGGGGCTCCTCTGTGACCCCCCTCCCTGTCCCCTGAGGCCCCCCGTCACCTGTGCCTTCCCCATGGACACAGCCAAGGAGGGGCTGAAGAATGGATACGGGGACGAGCTGGGTCTGACAACCAGGTGGCTGGGGCTCGGTCGTCCCATGAGACGTATCTTGGGAACAAATGTACCGAAGTGCATGATATATGTTACTTTCACAAAGAGACACAGCCACGTAACCCCCACCGGGATCAAAAGACACAGCGTGGGCGCCCCAGAAAGCCTGCCTGCCCCGTGGCTGCCGTGTGACCGGGCCTGCCGGGAGACCACTCTAGGCTTCCTACGGGCACCCGGTCCTGCCTCCTGGACCTCCTCCAGGTCTCAGACCCCCATCTAGATGCGAAAGGGCCGGACCCAGATCTCAACCCTTCCCACCGACTCCATCAGCTCGCAGAGGGCACAGGGGAGACAGTGTCCGGAGAGGGCTTCCTGGAGGAGGTGGCCCTCGGCGAGCAGGCCCCGGAAGGCTGAGGAAGCTGTCTTCCGGCAGAGCCGAGAGGAGTGAGGCGGCGAGGGCTCGGGGGCACGTATCCTTGCGCGCACACACAGGAACACGGGGCGCCGCGCGAGGCACAGAGCAGGACCTGCCCCGAGAGGGCGCCCGGAGGCCCACTCACCTCCAGCACGTGCCCCGTGATGTACTTCTCACAGCCGTCGCAGCGGATGCCGAACTTGGTGTGGTAGTCGGTCTCGCAGTAGGGCAGCCCGTCCCTGCAACGAGACGGGCGGTCAGGACGCGCGGGGCCGGGGCCCCCGAGACCCCACAGCCACTGCCAACGACAGGGACCGCGTCAAAGGGGGAAATGCCACTTCCTCCTACTCCAGATGGCCACCAACAGCGTTTCCTGGGCGCTTTGGGTGCCAGCACACCTCCTCCACCGCCGCCCTGGCCCCACGAGAAATACCGGGAAGAGGGGCCCGTTTTACAGGGGCAGAAACTGAGGCGCACAGAGCGGGGAGCCCTGGGCCCAGCGGCGGAGCGAGAGCTGGCAGCCGCCTCCGGAGGCTCAGCCGAGAGAATAAAAGCCGTATCTGGGACATCGAAGATGTTTCCAGGGACGTGGCTCTTGCTTCCGGTTCATTCTGTCCCACGTTCGTTCGGCATCTGGGTGGGAGGCGGCCTATTTACTCAGCAGGTGGCTTCCCACTCCCTCCGAGAGGGGTCCGGGCTGCCCTACGAAACCACGAGCCACAAAGGGTGTGTGACGAACGTGCCCCCATCAGGGCCTGGCACTTGGGCTGGGTTGGGACGACCCTCACGGTCCCCGGCTGTGGTGGCAGAGGCATCCGGCTGCGAGGGAGGGAGCGGGAGGGCCACAGGGCACGCGTATCTGCCGCGGGTGCTGTTCGTGGCGTGGGGCACGCCGCGTGTGGGGCACTGCTCCCGAGTACTGGGCGGGCTTGGGGGGGGCTTCGGCCCGGTTTTCGGGGTGCTGACGAGAGAACACAGGGCAGGCACGTCGCCCGGCACAGCACGGGACACATGGTGGGAGCCGCTCTACCAGCGACTGCAATGACCATTTTGAGGTCAACACAGGACGGCGGGAGGCCGTGTGGCGGCGAAGTGAACAGGCTTGCCCTCAAACGCCGAGGCCCAGCTGTGTGCCCCTGGGCAGGTCCCTTAACCTCTCTGAGCCTCAGCTTCCCCAGCTGTGAAATGGGAGAGGTGACCGTAAGGTCTAAAGAAGAGAAGATGTGGTCAGCGCCTAGCACAGGGCAGGCACTCGCCGGCTGGTGGCCGAGGCCGCTGTCGTTGCTGACCGGGGCTGGCCCTCAGCCCCGCCCAGCGGGAGTCGGGCGCGGAGGCCACGGGCACGCGGGGACACCCCCACTGCTGAAGCTGCCACGTTCCTCCCAGTGTGGTCGTGACTGGTTTCCAGGTTTCCAGCTGCCGACAGGGGTAAGCTTCTCGAGCTGTGGGGAGACCACAGCTAATGCCGCTGTCTTTCCCTCAAAGCTCTGGACCTTCTGTAGGTCCCAAGGCCTCAGGCAGGAGAGGAAGGGTCGGGGGGGGGGGGGTTCAAGCCCCGGGGGCCGCAGTGGCCACAGGGCATTTGTCCGACCCCCCAGCCTCGGAGGGAGGAAGCGCTGCCTTCCAGCAGAGGAGCCTGTAAATCGAGCCCTCAGGATCTGCTTTCAAAGGCCTGCTGACCTCAGGGCCCCTGTTATTCCCCACTGGGAACGGTCGTGCCCCAAACCCAGGAGGTTCAAAGATAACGTCTCCATGGCAACACCCACGCAGCCTCCCCGACAATTCTGGGACAGCTCTGAAGGCCGCTGAGTGACAGGCGTGCGTGTGGGTGGGCTCCAGAGGCAGCCAGCGCTGGGGGCTGGGCGCTCGCTATGGTGCCTTCGAGGGCTCGGCCTCCCGGGCTGCCCTCACGTGAGTCACCCCTTCCTTTACTACGACAGAGGCACGGCCGGTACCTCCCGCAGCCCCATCCAGCCTGGATCGTCTGGGCTTGGGGGCTTTAACTGAAAACGTTTTGTTCTGAGAGAAGCGTGCACTCTCACGCAGCCGTGAGGAAGGAGACGGAGGGACCCCGCGCCCCCTCTGCCCCGTTGCCCCCCCGGGGTGGCCTCGTGCAGCACGAGAGCACGAGAGCAGCTGGCACGTCGGCGGCCTGATTCCGATTCCCCGGGTGTGGCCGGTACTCCTGCGTGAGGGTGTGTGTGCGGTGGGTTCCTGTGACGGACCCGCTCCCTCCGGCATCAGGAGCCAGCAGGGTCCCCCATGTTAGCGGCCCACAGAGCCCCCTGACTTGCAGGAAGGAGACTGCACATCTCAGCTCCCCCCGACTCTGTGCCACGGTGGGGCCTTCCCTGACTCGGTCCGCCGATCCCAGCAAATGCACCCCCCCCCCCCGGCAAGCCAGCTGCTCCTGCTCGGGGCTGACCCCCCCCCCCCACCAGAGGCTCCCTCTGCACGGCCTTCTGATGAGATGTACCCTCCAGCCCCCACGCAAACCAGCCATCACTGCATCCGGGCTGCACGTGTGGGGACACCGGGCTGGCCAGGGGGAGCTGCCCAATGCCCAGGGACCGCCCAAGCTGGAGTGTGGGGTTGAGCCACCACATCGGTGACAGCTGAGGCTGGTCAGCCCTCGCCCCCTCGCTCCCGCTGCTGCGGTCAGCCGGCGCTCACGATGCACTCTGCAGGCGATCCGGGCACCACGGGAGGGTGACCCCCCGGGGACGGGTGTAGGGAGGGAGGCATCTTACGAAGGCTAAGGTGGGGGCCACGGTCTCTGCTTCGATCCACGGAAACACTATGGAGGCGAGGCTGGTGGGAGGGGGCGCCGGGCGGGGGGACAGACACGCAGGGGCCTGGGCCGCGCGGGCCACGGGGCAGCCGCGGCCCCGGGAGGCACCGTCAGCACAGGCAGACGCGGGAGGGCCAACCACTCACTTGCTGATGTATTCCGCGTCCAGCTGTTTCCCACACGTCTCGCATTTAAAACAGCCCAAGTGCCAGTGTTTGTCCAAAGCCACCAGGGACTGGCCGTTCTTAATTTCCGTGCCGCAGCCCCCGCAACCTGAAAGAAAGAACGGGACACAGACATGGCCATCGTGGGCCAGGAGGCGTGGGGGCCTATCCCGCCGGGTCTCCGGGCTCAGAAGTGCCCACGGTCTGTGGGAGGGGACAGAGGGGACAGTCCAGCTGGCTGTGCTGGAGGGACCCTGCTACACGCCAGCCGGCACAAGTGCCGAGAAACGAGCCACGAGGTTCGTCTCTGCAGGCGTTGAGCGCCGACTGCATGCAGCCTGGGCTGGGAGCGGAAAGGGCCCTGCCTTGCAGAGGACGGGGCCAGGGCCTGGCAGCGGGTGTGTCCTGGGACAAGACCACACTGCAGGGTGGGGGCCGCCTGGAGGGGCGGGCAGCGTGTCCTCCTCTGTCTTAAAGCAGAGTGAACCTAAGTGACCCGGCCAACGTGCCCCCCGAGGAAATGCACTGCATTAGGGAGGTCTGAGCTATCACCCCTGCCATTCCTTCCTCTGGGCCCTCGCCTGCCACCCCCCCAGGAAGCCCTCCCGACCCACTTGTCTGGACTTCCTCCCGCGGCTGTCTGTACCCGATACAGACATCGGCATCCCCGATACAGACCGCCCTGTCCCCACCTGTGCTCCGGGCCTCAGCCCGCGTCTGAGCCGGGCCCGGGGCGGTCAGCCTGGGGGGCCCCTCCCTTGGCGAACCGCCCCCAGGGGATACGCACCCCTCACCCCGTGGCCCCCGCCCGTCGGGGCACTGGCCTCCCCACGCCCCCGCTGCCCCTCCCAGTGTGCCCCTCCCTGCTCAATGGCCCCTGGGTCCCAGGCCCTCCCCTCAGCGCGTAGGCCTCTGAAGCCTGACCTGGGGACCACACCGGGGTCGGTCCCCAGCCAGTGTCACCTGTGCTGAAGGATGACGGGGTGGAGCCAGGCGAGGGGAGCCTCGGGCACAGACACGGGCGGCATCGCCTGCCTGGGGTGCGTGTGTGTGTGTATCTGCGTCTTTGTGTGAATGTGTGTGTGTGCAAACAATGGGACCCTGTGCGTGAATGTGTGTGTGAGAATATTGTATGTGTCTGTGTGCACACATAGGAATGTGTGTCTGTTTCTGTATGAATGTGTCCCTGTACGAGTGTGTCTGTGTGTGTATGTGAATATGTCTGTGTGAGCACGTCCCTGTGTGTGTGTGTGTGTGTGTGTGTGTGTGTGCATCTGGGTGTGTCAGGGGCAGGATGGGCCTCGGGGGCCCCGCAGGGTCCTGATGAGCAGACACAAGGAGAAGGCATCTGGCAAACGGCCCCCACGGCCCACAGGAGCCCGCAGCAACCCGGGCTCAGCCAAGGGGCTCGCAGGCCGAGCGGGGACCCCGCACCCCGAGATGAGAGAGGGTAGCCCAGGGCGCGACAGGCCTGGCTACCGGTCCTGGCCCCCACGGCTCACGGGGCCGCACTGGGCCGAGCTCTGTCCCCTCTGGGCCCCGTGTCCTCACTGGGGGTGGGGGGGCCATCCCATCGAATGACAAAACACAAAGGCACAGGGTGGCGGGGGGGGGCACGCACGGGCCTGGCGCACGGCGGGGGCTCCACAAATGCTCTTCTCCTTGGCAGATGGCAGCGTCCTATTGTTTTCAGAAAAAAAACCATTTGACGCCCACAGAACCGTTGGTCAAGCTCTGGCTTTCCTAAATTATCACACGGTCCAAATCCACACGCAAACTGCGCACCAAACGCCCAAAGAACAGAGTCCCGCTCCAAGACTGCGGGCGGGGGAAGCAGGCAACTCGCTCACCTGGGGCCCCTCGAGGCCCAGCACGGCCGGCAGCTGGAGAACGCTGGGCCAATGAGTGCGCGCGCGCGCACGCGTGAATGAAGGAGTGGGGACCGAGAGAACGCCCTCCTTTCTCAAGTTCAGGAAGCACCCAGAGCCCCTCCCCAACCTTCGACCTCCGTGGGTCCCCAGCAGCGCAGAGGCAACGGCTGCTCGCCAGTTCCGGACTCCCGCGGGCTGGCTTCGACTGCGGGCTCGCCCTGTAAGCTCCATATCACCGCCTGTCGACCGAGGACGGCTGTGCTCCCCAGGGGACACCTGGCAATGTCTGGACACACTTTTGATTGTCCCCGCTGGAGGGGGGCATGCCCCAGGCACCTGGCGGGCGAGGCCAGGGCCGCCGCTCGGTGCCCTCCGGCGTGCAGGATGGTCCCACCGCACAGAGTCATCCGGCCCCAACCGTCAGTGGCTCCAGAGTCGAGAAACCGGGCTTGGAGGCCACACCGCATTGTGTCCAGGGCCAGGGGGAGGGGGAGGGGGCAGGGTAGAGCAGTGGTTAGAAACCTGGCCCTTGGAGCCTGGCTGCCCTCACCCGCTGTGCGACTGTGGGCTAGTCACTTGGCCTCTCTGTGCCCAGTACGAAGGGGGTGCATTCTACGGGGCCAACAGCAGTGTAGGCTCACACGCTTGTTATGAGGCCACAGGCCCGTGGATGTGTTTGATGACTGAATAAACGCGCAAGAGGCCCAACGCTGTGATTGTTGCCGGAAGACCCGGGGGCCCAGCTCCCTGCAGGAAGCCACCTGAGGACATCTCCCACATTGTCACCCCGCCTGCTATGATATTCGCGCCTGTCCGGCCCCGGGGGGGGGTCCAGAGGCTCCCGGAGCGTGCCAGCTGTGTCTGCAGGAGGATGGGGCCCCCACACCCACCCCAGCGAGCCTGGGGCAGAGCCTCGCTAATAGTGGGCTGTGAACTCCGAGGCCAGAGCGCTTGCCGGAAGGACCGTTGCCATGGCAACAGCAATCGCCACTCTCCAAACACGACTGCAGCTCAGCATAGCTTTGCACGGCTTTGCAGACGACAGTACAGAACCCCCTGTGATGAATCCTGCCGACAACAGCTGTCGGCAAAGGGGACTGGCTCTGCCGTCACAGCAACAGGCTGAGCCTGGGCCGCTGCCCCAGCATGACCCTTCTAGAAAGTTCCAGACAGCTTCCTGTCTGCCCCAAAGCGCTCCCCCCTCTAGCGGACGTGGTCATGAGATCTTCAGCTCTGCCGCTAACTTGCGTGGGACACAGGACGTGCGGGGCGGCCTCTCTGAAGCCTGGCTGTGAACAGGGCGGGGGGGGGGGGAGGGCGGTCATGGTCATGGCGGGACAGACCCACCGTCACCCACTGGCCCCCAGGTCAAACTGGGTCGGGGAGCAGGGAAGGGCTCAGAGTCGGATCTGAGATTGACTTTTGAAAGCACGGAGCCGACTGACGTCTAAAACTCGAAAATGCCCGACACGTCCTGAGGGGGCCCGTCATTTCTCTGAAAGCCCGGACTGAGTGGAAGGGCCTGGGGCAACGGCAGGGAAAGATAAACCGGACCGAGTGTGGCCCCACGCACCGGGGCTCTGAGCTGAGCTGGCGACACCCACCCCGGACGGCAGCGCGGGGGCGAGAGCGTGTTGACTCCTGGGGGCCGCAGCACCCCCCAAGGCAGACGCACCCTAAGACAGAAGCACCCCATTAAGGGCACAGAGCCGTCACCGTACCCTACTGGGCATGCGACCTCACGGCCTCGCTGCCCCGTTTCCCAGGCAGCAGCGGGCCAGCGAGGGGGCTGGGGTTCCAGGGCCCCACCGCCGACCCCTGAGCACCTGAGCAACATAGGCTCTTTCGGGCAGAAGACGGGGAAGCCCCAAGGGCCACAGGCCTCGGGTCTCAGAGGGGAGGGCCGTGGACCCTCACCCCCACCCCCCTTCCTGCTGAGGGTGCACCACCCCTCCTGACTCTGGAGGGGCCTCCAAGCCCCAGCTCCCAGCTCCCAGTTCGGAGCTGGAGGCCGGGGAGGGGGGAGCCCAGGGAAGGGGAAGCGGGGGGGGGGGTGGGGGAAAAGCAAAAAGAGCTCTCGGGGAGGAGACCCTCCTCAGGGCAGCGGGGGAGGCAGCCCAGGGCAGAAGCCGTTGTGCAAGATTCAGAAGGAGTGGTGTCTCCTCCAGGGATGGAACAGCGTGGGCGTGCAGTGCAGAGCGCTTATCCTGTTGCTAAGCAACAGGCACAGGGCCAGAGCCAAGAGGGATGCTGAGGGGTGCTCAGAGC